>NC_065583.1:11022560-11322560 GCF_024542745.1 Macaca thibetana thibetana
GAAGTTAGATCTAGCAAAAGGTGAGATGAGCCCTTATCCCTCCCTCTAGCCATCGTGAGAAAACCTTTCTCCTGCCTATCTATGCACGGAATCGTCGGTGTATGAATGACACAGTGACTGCATGACAATGTTCTTCTGAGCGGCCATGCAATGCCTGGGATGAGCACGCACTCCAGAGTAGAGAAATCTGAACTTGGATGCCGCTGTACTACATAAGCTGTGTGACTGTGGGCATCAAACATGACCTCTCTGAGTTTCCCTTTCCTACCTCTGTACAATGGGATGGAGCAAGACCTATCTCTTGAAATTTGCGAAAAAGTATTTTAAACTAGAGCTATGCCTGGCATACAGTAAGAACTCAATAAACAGTGGCTTAGTGGAACTCAGAAAACTGCAATTCTGGGGCCTGCATGGGACAAAACTGCCTCCTGCACCTGATCTGGGTAGGGGCCCCGCACACCAAGGAAGGCGTCTGTCTGCTGCCAAAAAGGCCCTTGAGGAACAGGGCCCAAGAAGTGTTTGGAATGCTTGGATCTGCATTTTGTCAGGATCCGGGGAAGGTGTCTTGCAGGAGACAGCTCTTGGAGACAGGATGCAAGGTGGCATGTGACACATGGAGGCCACAGGAGGAGCCACTGATGTGGTCCCAGGCCCATGGGGACAGAGCTGGTTCCCGAGTCAGGCAGGGCGACAGAGCAGCTGCTGTGGGCCTGGCACACTTGTAACCTGGCTTAATAAGCACAACTTTATGTTTCCTGTCTCTTTTTCATTTAGTTTATTTTTATAGTCTTTGGTATTTACTGGAGTTCTTTTACAAAATTCCAGCTTGTCTCAGCTATTTTAAGGAAAAGAATCAAAAGTGCCCTGCACAATGGTGGCACCAGAATGGCAAAACTTGTTTCAGACCCTTATGGAATCTAATCCTGGTCTGCTACTCACTCGCTGTGCAACCTTGTGTACATTGCTTATCTTCCCCGAAACTCAGTTACCCCATCTGGGATTATAATACCTGCTTTCTAGAGCTGTTCTGAGACTTTGTGATGTTGCATTATCAGCCCTTCTTCCCCTTCCAGGGTGGGTTTGTTTTCAGAGTTCTTTCCTGCTAAAGCTTTGGAGACTCCCACCTCTCATGACGAGGGAGGTGTCCTGCTCTGAGTTTGCCCCTTCCTCGAGAAGGAAGCAGATGGCAAGGAAGAGTGGACTTGGAGGAGGGGAAGGCTATTCACCAGAGAGGGTGCTGGGCAAGATAGATTTCAAGGTCAGACTCACCTCCGTGAGGGAAAAACTGAGCATAGATCTGCTTGAATGTGTCTTCGTTAACCACACCACTGGGGCACTCCTGTGGGAAGGGGAGAGAGTCAGCAGGAGGTGTCTGAGGGCCAGCACTAGGAGAAGAAGACTGGGCCCAGCCTTGGTGTCTGGGGTTCCTCATGATCCCCAGGGGCAGGGACCTGTGCATTTCCACTTCTCCGAAGTAACTCCATCTCAGGACTGGAGCTGCTTTGCAAAATGATGAGACATTGTCAGAGAATGGGCACAGTGAGGTGGAGAGATTTGGGGCCTTAAGAGCAGAAAAACCTGGGTTTAAATCCTGGCTTAGCCAATAAATACTAAGCTTTGTGACTTTGGCCATGCCAGTCTCTGATTCTCAATATCCTTACCTGTAAAATGGGGCTAACAATACTTTCCCCAAGGGTATCTTATGAACCTATGTTAGGTGGTACTGAGTCCATGGTAGATGCCAAGCAGTGTAGATTTCTTCTCTTTTCTGGATGCTGTTCCCTCTGAGCCCAGTGCCTGCCTGGGAAACTTTCCCACAGGATCCTGCTCCAACTCGGCTGCCCGCTGCTAATGCTGCCATCAGAAGGAAAGAAGCCCTGATGGTAGGAAACCAGGCACTTGGTATGTGCAATCAAGGCTAGTGTGGAAGGAAGAGGCATCCCAGCACCTGTCAGATGACTCCCAGGAGGGGCTAGAATCCCTGTGGGTCAGCACTTTGGAGAACAATGAGGCTGCGGTCAGTTTGGAATTGACGCAGCTCAGTTCTACCTATAGACTGCACCTGGAGGGAGGGTGACCAGGTGCACATTGCTCTAGCCCACCCCACTCCACACCACCCCAGGATTTGGGAATAAGATTGTGCTCTGAGAGTTAAACTTAAAAAAAAATAGATTAATATCCAGGATTGCATCTGAGAGCTCTCAAGCTGACCTGAGAATGCAGGAACATATTAATGTATTTAAAGTAACAGCTAAACAAGGCACTCCCATCCTCTGACTCCACTTTTGATTGTAACCTGGCTTCCACGTGGCTTCTAAGGAGAGCGGGTCCCAGCGAAGGGAGAGGAGTGTCTGGTCCCACTGTCAGTTCCATTTCCTGTGGTAAATTAATACACTGACATTCGGCTTACACATCAGTCTCGGTGAGCCTGGTTAGCATGAGTCAGCAGGCCTAAATCCCATTATTGTGGGGGCACCACCAAGTTGGAAGGTATGACTATGTTAAGGGTTAAGGCTTGACTCTGGGCTGGGGTGAATTCCCTGAGGATGTGCCACCCTGTGAAGTTTCTGGGCAGTTGGCCGTTTACTGTCTCCTGACTTTGCTCCATCCTTGCCTGGAGCCTTCCTTTCCAACCAGGTGATCTCCCTCTCATGTCCCCTTTATAGAGCTGGCCTTCCTTGTGTAGCCTCACATATGGGAAACTGCCTTATGAGCTCCCTTGGCATTGGGAAGAGCTTAGCCTTACGTGGGAAACCCCCCAAGGCCTTCAGAGCCTGCGCGGGTCTTACGTTTTTGAAGCCTCGATAAAGGACCTGCAGCTCCCTCTTAGTGAAGTTGGTCTGGGCCTCAAGCTGCTCCAGTCCCTCGGGCCGATGGCAAACCATGGTCATCTCCAGCTCATCTTCAATCTTATCTGGAACCAGAGGAGATGGCATTGGAATGGTTGAACTTGGGGGTCACTCTTGTTAGGTAACAATCTGGGCTGTCAAAAGAGTGGTGTCACGACCTGGGATCTAGGGCTGTGGGCTGGGGTTGCACTGCCAATGGCCTTCCTATCTTGAACCCCACTTCCCTGCCCTGTCAGCCTCTGTGTCAGACACCACATTGGGGCGGGGGGGGCTTCAGCTTTGGAGAGAAACATGTTCCCAGTGGAGGCGAAGGCAGAAGTGCTCAAAATAAATCCATATGAAAACATTTTCCTTGCTTTAAAAATAACTTCTTTGCATATTCAAATTGTTTCCCATGGAAACTTCTGAATTTTCCAGAGACACAGGTAAGTAAGCAGAATGATAAACACCTCTAGACAGCAAAGGGAAACAAAATTATTGAAAGAAACAGTAAACTCTCACCATTTGGGCCAACTAGGAATGGATAGCATGATTTAGCAGAAAGTTCAGATTACGGCATGTTAAGTATTAATGATAAAAATCTGAATGTATTTACAGTTTATTGTTTTGTAATGTCTACTAGACATCCTTAAATACTAGGAAAATATCTTAAATGGGAGCTACTTTGTACAAACCATTTGAAGGGCTCTAACAACAGTTGTAAGTAGTAGTTTAAGTATGCCTCCCATATGGACTATAATATAATATAAGATTGCATTAGTTATGTAGAAAGTGTCTGTGAACTAAAGCAAGGAATCTGCCCATCTCCCACTGAAGGATCACAAAGTCCAAGTCAGTGGAATTTTCAACGTTTTACCATCACAGAGGGGCAGGTGAGTGATTTCCTTTGGACCCTGCCAGAATGCTTTCTATAAACTTACGCCAATCAAGAATCAATTGCCATCTAACCTTCTCTGCCTGTTGTTGTCATGCAGACACAACCAAATCCATCTATTGAATGACTGTAAATCTGGGCTGGCAAGAATAGTGATGAGACGGGCGGCTGCTGGGAACATGCATAGACCATGTCTCACCCCGTGGCAACCCACAGCAAGCACAGGCTGAGTTTCCACATCAGAGAACAAGGTGAGCAGGTGCATTAAATTGTGTGCATTTCTCTCATCAGTGTTGGTCTCATTGTACCAGATTTTCCCTGCAATTGTCACTTTCCCTTTTGAGACTTTGATCCCAATACAAAAGGAATCCATCAAATTAAGTTTGTATCTTGTACATATCCCCAAAGGTGATGGATGTTCGTGTGAGGCTCCAGTAACTTAGTAACAACTCCTAATTGCCATCTTTCTCATATGCTGGGCAATGCATATCACCTTATCCTGCCGGGACTAAGGCAGACGATTTGTTATAAATTAGATATTGTTTATGCCACAGAGAGACAAGTGGCCAATTTCCCCAGAATTCATAATTCTTACAGAGCCTTTAATTATGGTTATGCTTGTAGCTAACAAGATAAGTAGCAATTATCTAAACGCTGAAGCATTTCTATGTAAACGAAAGGGCTTATTCTCAAAAAGAAAGAAAGAAAAGGAGAAAAATGCACTTCAGTCTAATTCAGAATGCTTATATACATATTAATATTTTGCATCTATTTTAACCCATTTTAACAGAGAAATTGTTGGTTTAAATCTCCTAGCATTAGATCTAAAAGCATTTTTATTTCTAAAATGCACATCTGTTTAATTGTGCATATATTCACAAGGAACTTCTGAAGGGGCTGCAGAGGTTTGCACATCCCTCCTTCTGCCCTTTAGGGATTCCCTGGGTACTGCCCAGGTGGCTTGAGTGAAGAGATGAAGCAAAAAATCACATTAAAATGCAAATAAAGAAAATGGAAATATTGTATTTTTTGAGTAAACGAGGCATTCTTGAAGACATCCGGTATACCATTAGATTTATCTCAGCCAGAAGCATGAAAGGGTTTTTGCGGTACTCTTAATTCCTTGATCTTCCTGTGACTGAATTCCTCACAAGCTCAAGGAAATTTCTTTGCAGGAGCTTGAGAGGCTCTTTCCGACTCAAGAAACAGCGCTTGTTTCCCATCACCTTCATAAAAAATGCACTAAGTAATTATTGCGATATCAGCTATTAAACCCACTTCATTAAGGAGGAACTGGACTTTATTAATAAATGAGTTGTTTGTTGTCTGGGCAGCAGGATCAATTTCCACATCAAACAGATTCTGTAGTATCTGCATATTTGGATACTGACTGCCAAGCTTTTGTTTTGTTTTTCGTTTTCATCATTGGCTAAGTGTCATTTGTTTTTCGTTTTCATCATTGGCTAAGTGTCAGGCTGCGGTAACATCGGTTGTGGAAGGAAATTTACTCCTTTGGGGCTCAAGATGCTGGGAAGCAGCCTGCCTGTGGATGTTAAGACAGGGTTTAAAAGAGTGGCCCTGTCTTTCTTTCTTCTTTCTGTGACTGTAGTGAGAACTATAATTTATGTCACAATCCAGTATACACATATATATATGTGAAATGTTAATTAAATATTTTGAAACAAAAACTCCATGAAATGATCCCGTCCCTCACTAATGTGAGCTATGCTCCAGTCTGTTTTGATGTATTCCTTTGTAAACCCGTGCTGGTTATGACTCTCACGGGTCATGACTTTTGATTGGACAGCACTGATTTAACTTGTCTACAGCTGTGGCAACCTCACAGCGGTGCCCGCGCTGCCGCTCTCACATCAGCTCTCCCTTCCCTTTATTTGTATGTCTCATGGTGCTGGCCGCTGTAGATACATTCACAAGAAACTTTAGAGGTAACGGGCAGCGGTTTTCACCAACCTCCTGTTGCTCCCTGGGGGTTCCCTGGATGAAGCCCAGGTAGTCCCAGTAAAGGAAGGAGAATGGCCCAGTTCCCTGGGTGCAGGAGGAGAGAAGAGCGTGAACCCATGGGAAGCCTCCCTGACAGTTTCTTCTGAGGTTTGTTCAAAGTCTCTGATGCCAGATGTTGCTAGTCATTACTTTGTTATAAAAAATAATGATGAGCCAGTTACTAAGTCAGACTTGAGTTTGAATGGTTGAGATAAAAATTAACTTGAGTTGTAATACTGTGGTGATAACTACATGACAAGAATAAATTAGAACACCTTCTGTTTGTAAAGTACTTTTAAGCCATTCAATGTTCTCATGCCTGTTGTTCCATAACCTTATGTGTGATGGGAGTGAGGGAACCATTGCCTGCACATGTGATATTAAGAAGTGATTTTCTAACTGTGAGTGCCTCACACGGTGATGAATACCTATCACTAGGGGCAAAGAGAGATGGAATCACCGACTCTAGAGGATGCTACACAGGAAATTCTCAGATTGAATAGTAGATGATTTAGATTAACTGATCCTTAATGTTTTGGGATCATAGACTCTTCTGAGTGTGGAATGAAGGCTTTAGACTCTCTCAGAAAAAAAACGCACAGTCACTGTATGTTTGCCTATTCAGTCATGTGTCGCTTACCAGCAGGGATCCTCTCTGAGAAATGTGTTGTTAGGCAATTTTGCCATCGTGCGAACATCGTGGAGTCTACTCACACACACCTAGATGGGGTAGCCTGCTACACACCTAGGCTGTATGGTGTGGCCTAGTGCTTCTAGGCTACAAACCTGTACAACGTATTACTATTCTGAATACTGTAGGCAATCGTAACTCTCTGGTAAGTATTCTAAATATTTGTGTATCTAAGCATACTAAATTTAGAGAAAGAAACTATGGTGTAAAAAATAAAAAATGGTACAACTATTAGGACATTTACCATGAATGGAAGTTACAGGACTGGAAGTTGCTCTGGGTGAGTCAGTGAGTGATGGTGAGTGAGTGTGAAGGCCTGGGATGCTACTAAACATGAGGTAGACTTTAGACATACTGTATGCTTAGGGCTCTACTAAATTAATAAGAAATTTTTCAGTAAGAAATTAACCTTAGCTTGCTCTAACTTTATTTTACAAACTATTTGTTTTTTTTTTTTCAAACTTTTGGACTCTTTTGTGATAATACTTAACTTAAAATACACATTGCCTAGCTGTACAAAAATATTTTTCTTTATTTTCTTATTTTGTAAGCTTTTTCTCTATTTAAAATTTTTTTGGTTTTATTTTTTTTCTTTTAAAACTTTTTTTATTTGTTTTTTACAAATGAAGACACAAACACACACATTAGCCTGAGACCACACAGGGTCAGGAACATCAAGATGTCACTGGGCAATAGGGATTTTTTAACTCAGTTACAATCTTATGGGACCACAATTGCGTATGTTGTGTTGTTGATGGAAACGTCATCATGCAGAGCATGACTGTACTTTCAGTGAGTTTCTGTATTTTAAACACATCTAGCCCATGCTAAGCTATTCCAGCGTAGGAGATCTCTTCTAAACCTTGTCACTAACTGGCTTTGTCTGAGTCCTAAGTCACTGAGCAATGGGTGACAGATCTGGACCTAGAATCCAGTCAGTCCAGGCCCCTTTCATCATATCTGGTTTCCACATGTCCCCACAGTGGATTCTGCTTCCCTCAAGCACAAATTGCAAACCAGCTTGTAGCCAGCCTTGTAGCACCCCTGCTCCTACGAAGCTGTGTGCTTGTGTACCAGTTAGACCTGGACTGTGAGCAGTGGGATGACCCACACCTTGGGTCTTTTCCCCAGTGAGATGTCCCCTCTGTCACGCTCAGGACAGTGACCATGACCATCTCCTCGCTGGACTGGCCAATAGTGCCTCCCTCACGGTGTCTCTGGGTTGGACTTTATACTTACCCATGTAGCTTTTTTTTTTTTTTTTTTTTTTTGAGATGGAGTTTTGCTCTTGTTGCCCAAGCTGGAGTGCAATGGTGCGATCTCGGCTCACTGCAACTTCACTTCCCAGGTTCAAGCTATTCTCCTGCCTCAGCCTCCCAAGTAACTGGGATTACAGGTGTACATCACCACGCCCAGCTAATTTTTTTTGTATTTTTAGTAGAAACGGGGTTTCACCATGCTAGCCAGGCTGGTCTTGAACTTCTGACCTCAGGTGATCTGCCCGCCTTGGCCTCCCAAAGTGCTAGTATTACAGACATGAGCCACTGCACCCAGCTACCCATCTATATTGAGATTACAAAATAGTGATCCTTGGCTTGAGTGTGACCCAAAGATAGGTCTTGTTTGACCTGTAAAATGTGTCTTAATTATTTTGGAATTAGTTGTCCATGTTTAAAGATGAGAGATCCATGTACAAATATGGATATCTGAATTGTCTTGAAAAATGGGATTATCTGACAACTTTGGTCTCAAATTTGGACACTTCAGCAGCCTACTAGAGTTGAACAGTGGCCGTCCCCTCTGGGCAGCCAGAGCCTCTAGGATACCCTGTTGTTCACCCCTGGCTCACAGAATTCATTTATGCTGCCTGCCCTGTGCAACAGGCATTGAGTTTTTGTTTTTTGATCTATACCTACTTACCCTCCCACCTACAAACCACATAGTCTACTCCTCACTATTTATTTAAACACATGCCACTTTGTCGCACAAAGGACTTGAAGCCGATTATAGGAAATAAATATGAAATAAAAGGAGATAAAGTAATAAGAAAAACTGCCTCAGTAAATGTTGATTAGATTAGGAGGTGAAGACCATGGGGAAAAAGAGAACACAGAAATTCAGGCCATTTGTTTGAAGCAATTACTACACTTGAGCTGCAAATGGGCTCTGAGTTTTTACAAATGTTTGTGAAAGGAAAACGTAACCATTTCATAGGGGGAGCAAAGCTTTTCCTGTAGCTTGTCTCTAAAAGAACATTTCCAGCTGTTTCTATATATGTGGGGCTTGCTAACAAGGGGCACAGAAAGCTGGTGCATGAGAAGACTAATTATAAAACATGAACTTGATTAAGAAGCTCTGCCTTCGCAAGTCATGTGACCAGAGTCAAGTTAATTTAAACTGTTTTTTACCTCTCTGATACTGGTAATACCACCAGGCGATGTCTAGGAAAGAGTGAGAAAACATTTTACCAAATCCATTCATCAAAAAGCAAAACACACTTTTATTGTCCATGGAGAGAGGCCGCTCTGAGGGTGTCCACGTCGCTGTCCAGCTTGACATATGTGAAGAGCCTCTCAGTAGCAGAGCTGAAGCTGAGCTCCCTGTCCTTTTCCCATGGTCAGAACAGGCAAGAGCAGTGGGTTGCCTCCCAGTGCCCATGGCTCCCGCAGGGGCTCGTTGAACATGCCCTCAGCCATGCAGTCATGCAGCCTGCAGAGATGGGATGGCACATGGCAGAGATGTGCGATGTTGGATGGGTCCTTGGAAACACCCACATGTTTGACTGAGGAGTGGCTTATAAGACACCCTCCACAATCAGGAGATCCCCGTTCCCCCTCTCTGCTTCCTTGTGATTTGAAGCTGCATATCTTGTAGGATTATTTGTTTGCTCACTCAATAACTGTCAATGAAGTATCTACTAGGTACAAGTCAGTGAATAAAACAGCTCTGTTCTCTGCTCTCTTGGAGCTTACAGCCTACAAGTCTTTGCTTCTTTCTTCCCCCATTAAGCTTGATTAGTAACCAGATGCAGAAAAAGAAAAGGGCAGTTGCAGAAGAGGGTTAGCACATTGGGATGTGTGGCAGAGTGGGTGCCGGCCAAGTCCCCCATTATGCTGAATATAAAATACAACACAAAATACCAGACCTGGAAAATTATCCATGGCACAGTGGAGCTGGGTGAGTCCAAGGTCCCAGAGAGCGCCACCAGATACTGTCCTGCTGGCCTTTGTGGGTCTATTTGGTGGTCGGCCTGGTTTTCCTCTGTAGGCTCTTATTTGAGCTTCCACCTGTCTTGCCAGCAAACTTGACCACGAGTGTGTAAGGCAGCCCAGCCACCATCTTGAGTGTGTATTAGTCTCTCTCCAGTCCCCCAATCTGCAACCCCAGACAGCAGAGGCTTATTTTCCTGCTGCTTTTCAAAGTGATAGTATAGGTGAGCATCCATTGGAGTGTTTTCACTCATCTCCTGACCTGTATTCCATGAGAGAAACTTATTTTGCTGAATTTAGTTGCCCCTTTGATCATTCTGGTTAGGTGGCATTTGTATTTATTTATTTTTTATAAATATGCTTTATTTTTAGAGCTGTTTTAGGTTACAGAAGAACTGCACAGAAAATATAGAGAGTTTCTGTATATTCCACCCTCACAGTTTCTCCTATTATTCACATCTTGCATTGGTGTGGTATATTTGTTCCAACTGATGAACCAGTATTGATATGTAAATATTAACTAAAGCCCATAGTTTACATTAGAGTTCACTCTTTGTGTTGTACAGTTCTGTGGGTTTTGACAAATGCATGATGTCATATATCCACTGTTATAGCATTATGTAGAATAGTTTCACTGCCCTGAATACTTTGATAGCATTTTAATATAGATACGTTTAGAAATATGCATTGACATGCTCTGGTGTTTCAGGAATGTCATAGGTATTAGAAAAGAGATGAAAAGACATAATACCTGTTTACATGAGTTCTCAGACTGGTGAGGAGGCATACACATAGACCACGGATTAGAAACTCAAATGCCAGTGGTCATTGGCAGGTAATTCAATCCTCCCACCTCAGCCTCTTGAGTAGCTGGAACTATAGGCATGTGTCACTATGCCTGGCTAACTTTTTTGTACTTTTTTGTGGAGATGAGATCTTACTATAGTGCCTAGGCTGGTCTCAAACTCAAGCAATACTCCTGCCTCGGCCTCCCAAAGTGCTAGGATTATAGGCAGGAGCCACTGTGCCCAGCCTAATTCAATTTCTAAGTAACTCATTTATCAAAAAAGCAACCTCATGGTAATTAAATCATGGTAATTTTGAACTAAATGATAATGAAAATATGACATATCAACACTTGTAGGAAGTTGTTCAAGCTGTACCCAGGGGAAAATTTAAAAGAACATGACATACTTGAGCTGCAAATAATTTACAGGACCGTGCGCATAAAAACACAGAATGTTGTGCTTCCTCTTCAAATTGTATTCCTAGTATTTGCAGTGGTTCATTTTCAATGTTGCCTGAACTATATTGACTACATTAGACATTGTATTAATGATGGCATGCTGGCATCTGAAGATGTAATCTTTTCTTCCCCTTAAACATGGTTGATTAGTTCGTTCTGGATGCGTTTAGCATCATCTTTTTGGTTGACAGCATTCCCTAATATAATCAGGGGCAAAAATCCTCATTGGTGCTTTCATGGAGCAGAGAGGGGATGAGACGGAAAGTCCCATTTGGTCCTTCAGCTTTAAGTCTTAGATTCTTACAGCCAGGCTTGGAGGTGAGTCATAAGCCCACTCAGACCCACACAGTGCATACAACTCATGAGCTCTGAGTTTTATAAACTTAACAATGAGCCCCAGGAGTGCTCAGCTAAGCCTTGATAAAGATTTTCTGAGTGTTCCACGTATTTTTTTCAGTCTTCTCAGTTCAATAAAACCCAAATCATGTTTTGCTTCAAGCATTTGTTCTCTTAATCTTGAAACCCCTCGTGCTCCTTTTAAGCGAAATTGAATTTATACATTTCTCATTCATTTATATACCTCAGTCCTAAAAGTGTCCTGAAAAAAGGAGTTCTAAAAAAAAAAAAAATTCTTTGAGTGCTTCTACTTCCATTAGATAGAGTTTTCAAGATCAAATGACTTGGAAATTCTTCAGTGTTTAGTGTATTTCAGTACACTGCTCTTTCTCTCCAAATGGGTGTGTTTTTAATGTGGCCTTCAGATCAGCACAAATGTTGAGGTGGGTGGGGAGAGGAGTGTCAAACGTCCCTTGCAGTTTCTCAGGAGCAGGGCAATGGTGGAAACTAATGGTCAGAAATGTAATGCAATTATTAAAAGTCCACAAAATCACTACACAGAATGTGACATAAGTCATAATTCTGTTTGTATGTGACAGTGTTACATTCATTCAGATATTTTCCAAGATTGAAGAAACAAATGGCTGGGAAAGGAATTATCTAGATTCCAGCATTAGAGAAAGCAGCATCCCTAACTGATGTTTCAGGACAAGGAGCAAGGCCATGTACATTAGGGACTCTCATGTGCCCTCACCACTGCAGCAGCATTTTAGTTCAGCTAAGCCCATGGCCAGGCTGTAAGGTAGAAATGTCAGTTTCACTGCAGCAGCTCAACCTCAGGCACAGATCTCTAGAGGATGTTTTAAGTGGACCTTTTTGTCTGGGAAAAGTACCCTGGGATGATTTTTTTTTTTTTTTTGATGATTTACTTTAGTAGTTCCAGCAGTCTCTGCAGCTGTAGGAGGCAATTAGTCAAATGAGGTCCCAATCCTGCCACCAGCTAGCATTCAGGTGGCAGTGGAGAAACTTCCCACTGTTTCTTCTTTGAACCCAGCTGGACACCACCCTGAAGTTCCAGTACGTGGAGATAGCCAGTAAATGAACAATGGGTGACCCGTGTTGAAGAGAGAGGGCATGTTGCCTAGAGTGAGTGGGTCTACTATATTTCTGTGGGAAATAAGAGGATTAACACGGGTGGGATTCTATTACTCCTCTTGACTGAGGAGCTGAAGTGAAAATTCATTGCAAATGAGAAGTGTCCAGGAGAAAGGGTACTTTTAGTTTTAAGATGGAAAAATGAAGGGGCAGAGAGAGGTTGAAGGAATTGCTCAAAGGAAAAGTAAAATTGCCAGAAGAATAGTATTATCTCAGGTTAGCACAGAATTTTCTCATTGATGGAAACTCAGTGGGTCCAGGTCAGGCTAAGATGTGAATAGCATATCTTTCGGCCTGCTTTCTAAAGAAGAGCTCATTGCTCTGCAGATAATTTGACAACTTGCTAAGTGATGGTTTCTGATTAGAGATCTAGCTTTGGTGGGCTGGTAAATATCTGACAATTGGCTCTTGGGGAGGGTGGAAAAGCCTGATTGATACAATTTTCCATTTTCCTTGGTGTAAATATTCCCTTCACGGCCCACTTCTGGCTGTTAGTGTGAAGTTGTTGAAATGAAGTGATCATACTTTGGGAAGCACGGTATGACCCAGTTCTATCACATTACTGCCACTGTTTTAGAACAGCTGGCATATGTTTAACTGTCCCAAACAAGTGTGCTAAAGACTCCAAAACCAATTTCAGAGGGTAGGCTCAGGCCCTGTAATCAACACTAATAAACTCTTTCTTTGCTGTTCATGTGAACATCAATTTCTGTGCATGATACAGAATAATCACAAACAGGAACATAATGGAAGCTGGCCATGTGAGCTTTTGCTGGATTCAGTATTAATGTATCCTTATATTAACTGCCTGTCTTGGTGAGCTCAGAGAGCATGGTAATAGTTTTAGAATTGATCTAATCTTCTCACTGTCCCTAGGAGGTATATGGTTATTAGACTAATTCAAGCTAGAATCATACCCACCTTATAGCTATAAATCTTACTGAGATAAGGTATGTAAAATGCTCTACGTGCATAGTACGTGCTCAAAAATGTTATTTCCATCTTGTCATATATTTGACTGTGATTTTAAGGGTCATTCTCAACAACAGAATCCAATAGTCACGTCTGTTAAACACTGTCTCACTCATGATTGTGCCTTTCCTGATGGATCTAGTTAATTAATTGTGTTTCTTTTCAGTATAGGAAGATTTCCTTGTTCTGTTATTTACTGTCAACAACACACCTCAATTGTCAGTTGAGGTTGGACATGAGTGGGATAAAGTAAATATGATCATTTTATGTTAAAGGTAATGGCCGCCAGCAAACACAACCCTCTGGATGAAAGAGTGTTGACCATCTCAGTCTGTGGAGCAGAACAGGGGGCCTGTGGGTGGTGGACACCAGAAGCATAGGACTTAGAACATTAGTGAACAGACATAACAACTGACAGCCACTAAGGACATTTCCTGGCTCTGTGTCCTCTGCCCTTAAGAATCTGGACAGTCCATGACCACTGTTACGGGCCGTCTCTTAGCTGCAGAAGTCAATTGAGCATTACCCTCCACTGGAACATCAACTCCCAGATGCAAGGAGTGCAGTCAGTTTATCTGAGAATGTATATCTGCCTGCCCAGAGGCAGGGAGAAGATGGCAAGGTGCTATCCTCTCCAGGACTCAGCTCTGAAGCCTCTTAACTGTGCACTTAATAAATGAAGCCTTGGCAGACACACCTTGAATTATTAATGAAGTTATTCAGCTTTGATTGTTTCCTTCTTTTGGGGAAAGGTTATTCACTCAAATGCCTTTGATTAGACTACACAATACATCACAATTGGGCATATTTTATGTGCAACTTTATGGTGATAATAGTTCTGTCTCATTTAGAAGCAAATCAGACATTATGAACTTCGTGATTTATTAATGTATTGATTTCTATAAATGTCAGTGCATCTCACATCCCGCCAGAGAGCCCGGGAGCAATCAGTGAAGGGCCAATAAAAATGTAAAATGAAACCATCGTAAAAAGAGGAAATACTGCCTGTTTCCAAGCCCTGCTGCCTCTCTGTATTGTTTCAGGGTCTACATCATTACCATGAAGTCATCCCCCCACCCGCAAGGAAACAGCCTTGATTGGGGGGCTCTGTCCTGCTTAAATCTATTTTAGATTAAAAAGAGGTTGTATGGCAGGAGAAATAAAAAACAAGAGTTGAAGAGTGGGATCTGGAGGGGCCCCAGGGCCGGTGCCCAGATTCCTCATCCTGGAGAAAGCAGGAGGAGGAGGAGGAATCCCTTTCCACCAGATTCACTCCACAGCAACCGCCCACCTTCCTGCTGAGGAACCTTCAAGACAGAGCCTAGTTTTTCCTGCTGGCACTGAAGAGTCCATGCCAGGGCCCTGGTCTACCTTTCCAGCATGATTCCCCAACACTCCCTGTCATGAGTGCTCTGCGATAGTCCCAGAATCTGCTGGTGCACAAACCCCTGTCTACCAGAGCATGTGATCATCTGGCAGCAATCCTATCCACCCTTAAAACATGGCGTAAGTGCCATCTCCTCTGGGCAGCTCTCTCAGACCACTGCAGAAAAAGCTCTCTCTGTCCAAATTCCCAAAGCACTTATCATCTCTAGCAATCACCCGGCACGTATCAAAATCTACCTTTGAGTGTCACAGTTTTTATATACAAGGGTGGGGTGAGGGGAGATTGTGTCTTGTGCTTATTTTTGTTTTATTTTTGTTTTCGGTATCTTACTCCCTCTGTGACATCTAATATCTCCTTTGCACATAGAAAATGACTAGTAAGTGCTCATTATTTGCTAAAAGAGTGTAGTACTACAAGGAACTAATTAGAAAATATATTAAGAGTCCTGAGACAGTGGCCCAGGGAATATCTGGAAAGTATCTGGCTAATTTGGTGGGCAATTTTGTAATCTGACAGTTTAGTTCAGAAATCACAATCTGGCAGCCCATGGGGTACTATTGTTTCGCTTCTTTTATTTTTTAAATTATTATTTTTTTCTTTTGGTAGAGATGGGGTCTCACTGTGTTGCCCAGACTGGCCTTGAATTCCTTACCTCAAGTGATCCTCCTGCCTCTTAAAGCACTGGAATTACAGGTTTAAACCACCACCCCTGGTCTGTTTCACTTCATTTAAGTGTGAACTTTATCAACATTTATTTCACGTAGAAATATGAACTTTTGGCTTTCCTTTAGAAATCTGAAATTATGGCCATGCCAGGCCCACATTCCCACATGGCAACCACAGTCCCCTCTACTCCCTATTACATTTCCAACACTAAGACTAAGAGCTGTTGTTAGAGTCATCATCACTCATTTGTATACCTGAATCTGCAATCCCTGTTTAACAATTCCTTTCCTCTGCCTCCTACCATGTTTTCCCAAGTGACTTTTATGTGTTTTGTGATGGTCTAGAGGCATGACAGACTTCATTTTTTGGAGTCCCAAGCAACGTGATGAAGACAGGATGATGCCCTGTGATTAAAGAATCAAGTGGGGTACGCCCAAGATGGCTGAATAGGAACAGCTCCAGCCTCCAGCTCCCAGTGTGAGCGACACAGAAGATGGGTGATTTCTGCATTTTCAATGGAGGTACCAGGTTCATCTCACTGGGGCGTGTTGGATGGTTGGTGCTGGTCCGCGGGTAGAGCCCGACCAGCGAGAGCTGAAGCAGGACGAGGCATCGCCTCACCTGGGAAGCTCAAGGGGGAAGAGAATTCCTTTTCCTAGCCAAAGGAAATTGAGACACACAACACCTGGAAATTGGGTAACTCCCACCCTAATACTGCGCTTTACCAAGGGTCTTAGCAAACGGCACACCAGGAGATTATATCCCACACCTGACCTGGAGGGTCCCATGCCCACGGAGCCTCCCTCATTGCTAGCACAGCAGTCTGACATCTAACTGCAAGGCCTCAGCGAGGCTGGGGGAGGGGCACCCGCCATTGCTGAGGCTTAAGTAGGTAAACAAAGCCGCCAGGAAGCTCGAGTTGGGTGGAGCCCACCACAGCTCAAGGAGGCCTGCCTGCCTCTGTAGACTCCACCTCTGGTGACAGGGCATAGCTAAACAAAAAGCAGCAGAAACCTTGGCAGAGGTAAATGTCCCTGTCTGACAGCTTTAAAGAGAGCAGTGGATCTCCCAGCACGGAGATTGAGATCTGAGAACAGACAGACTGCCTGCTCAAGTGGGTGCCTGACCCCTGAGTAGCCTAACTGGGAGACATCCCCCACTAGGTGCAGACCGACACCTCACACCTCACATGGCTGAGTACATCCCTGAGAGGAAGCTTCCAGAGCAAGAATCAGACAGCAACACTCACTGTTCAGCGATATTCTATCTTCTGTAGCCTCTGCTGCTGGTACCCAGGCAAACAGGGTCTGGAGTGGACCTCAAGCAAATTCCAACAGACCTGCAGCTGAGGGTCCTGACTGTTAGAAGGAAAACTAACAAACAGAAAGGACACTCACACCAAAACCCCATCAGTACGTCACCATCATCAAAGACCAAACGTAGATAAAACCACAAAGATGGGGAAAAGGCAGTGCAGAAAAGCTGGAAATTCAAAAAATGAGTGCATCTCCCCCTCCAAAGGAACGGAGCTCATTGCCAGCAACAAAACAAAGCTGGATGGAGAATGACTTTGATGAGTTGAGAAAAGGCTTCAGTTGATCAAACTTCTCAGAGCTAAAGGAGGAACTATGTAACCAGCACAAAGAAACTAAAAACCTTGAAAAAAGATTTGACAAATGGCTAACTAGAATAACCAACATAGAGAAGTCCTTAAAAGAACTGACAGAGATGAAAACCATAACACGAGAACTACGTGACAAATGCACAAGCTTCAGTAACCGACTCGATCAACTGGAAGAAAGAGTATCAGCGATTGAAGATCAAATGAATGAAATGAAGCAAGAAGAGAAGTGTAGAGAAAAAAGAGTACAAAAAAATGAACAAAGCCTCCAAGAATTATGGGATTATGTGAAAAGACCAAATCTACGTCTGATTGGTGTGCCTGAAAGTGACAGGGAAAATGGACCCAAGTTGGAAAACACTGCAGGATATCATCCAGGAGAACTTCCCCAACCTAGTAAGGCAGGCCAACATTCAAATTCAGGAAATACAGAGAACACCACAAAGATACTCCTTGAGAAGAGCAACTGCAAGACACATAATTGTCAGATTCACCAAAGTTGAAATGAAGGAAAAAATGTTAAAGGCAGCCAGAGAGAAAGTTTGGGTTACCCACAAAGGGAAGCCCATCAGACTAACAGCAGATCAGCAGATCTCTCGGCTGAAACTCTCCAAGCCAGAAGAGAGTGGGGGCCAATATTCAACATTCTTAAAGAATTTTCAACCCAGAATTTCATATCCAGCCAAACTAAGTTTCATAAGTGAAGGAGACATAAAATCCTTTACAGACAAGCAAATGCTTAGAGATTTTGTCACCACCAGGCCTGCCCTACAAGAGATCCTGAAGGAAGCACTAAACATGGAAAGGAACAACAGGTACCAGCCATTGCAAAAACATGCCAAAATGTGAAGTCCATCGATGCTAGGAAGAAACTGCATCAACTAACGAGCAAAATAACCAGCTAATATCATAATGACGGGATCAAGTTCACACATAACAATATTAACCTTAAATACACTAAAGGGTCCAATTAAAAGACACAGACTGGCAAATTGAATACAGAGTCAAGACCCATCAGTTTGCTGTATTCAGGAGACCCATTTCACATGCAGAGACACACATAGGTTCAAAATAAAGGGATGGAGGAAGATCTACCAAGCAAATAGAAAACAAAAAAAAAAAGCAGGGGTTGCAATCCTAGTCTCTGACAAAACAGACTTTAAACCATCAAAGACCAAAAGAGACAAAGAAGGCCATTACATAATGGTAAAAGGATCAATTCATCAGGAAGAGCTAACTATCCTAAATATATATGCACCCAATACAGGAGCACCCAGATTCATAAAGCATGTCCTTAGAGACTTAAAAAGAGAGTTAGACTCCTATACAATAATAATGGGAGACTTTAACACCCCATTGTCAATATTAGACAGATCAACAAGACAGAAAGTTAACAAGGATATCTAGGAATTGAACTCAACTCTGCACCAAGTGGACCTAATAGACATCTACAGAACTCTCCACCCCAGTGCAACAGAATATACATTCTTCTCAGCACCACGTTGTACTTATTCCAAAATTGACCAAATAGTTGGAAGTAAAGCACTCCTCAGCAAATGTAAAAGAACAGAAATTATAACAAACTGTCTCTCAGACCACAGTGCAATCAAACTAGAACTCAGGACTAAGAAACTCAATCAAAACTGCTCAACTACATGGAAAGTGAACAACCTGCTCCTGAATAACTGCTGGGTACATAACGAAATGAAGGCAGAAATACAGATGTTCTTTGAAACCAGTGAGAACAAAGATACAACATACCAGAATCTCTGGGACACATTTAAAGCAATATGTAGAGGGAAATTTATAGCACCAAATGCCCACAAGAGAAAGCTGGAAAGATCTAAAATTGACACCCTAACATCACAATTAAAAGAACTAGAGAAGCAAGAGCAAACACATTCAAAAGCTAGCAGAAGGCAAGAAATAACTAAGATCAGAGTAGAACTGAAGGAGATAGAGACACAAAAAACCCTCCAAAAAATCAATGAATCCCAAAGCTGGTTTTTTGAAAAGATCAACAAAATTGATATACTGCTAGCAGGACTAATAAAGAAGAAAAGAGAGAAGAATCAAATAAATGCAATAAAAAACGATAAAAGGGATATCACCACTGACCCCACAGAAATACAAACTACCATCAGAGAATACTATAAACACCTCTATGCAAATAAACTAGAAAACCTAGAAGAAATGGATAATTTCT
This sequence comes from Macaca thibetana thibetana, assembly GCF_024542745.1. NCBI lineage: Eukaryota > Metazoa > Chordata > Mammalia > Primates > Cercopithecidae > Macaca > Macaca thibetana. The sequence goes on from NC_065583.1 coordinate 11,041,774, forward strand.
GTTATCCAAGTGTTTTCTGGACACTTACACTCTCCCAAGACTAAACCAAGAAGAAGTTGAATCCCTGAATAGACCAATAGCAGGCTCTGAAATTGAGGCTATAATTAATAGCCTACCAACCAAAAAAAGTCCAGGACCAGATGGATTCACAGCCGAATTCTACCGGAGGTACAAAGAGGAATTGGTACCATTCCTTCTGAAACTATTCCAATCAATAGAAAAAGAAGGAATCCTCCCTAACTCATTTTACGAGGCCAACATCATCCTGATACCAAAGCCTGACAGAGATACAGCAAAAACAGAGAGTTTTAGACCAACATCCCTGATGAACATCGATGCAAAAATCCTCAATAAAATACTGGGAAACTGAATCCAGCAGCATACCAAAAAGCTTATCCACCATGATCAAGTGGGCTTCATCCCTGGGATGCAAGGCTGGTTCAACATACGCAAATCAATAAACGTAATCCAGCATATAAACAGAACCAAAGACAAAAACCACATGATTATCTCAATAGATGCAGAAAAGACCTTTGACAAAATTCAACAGCCCTTCATGCTAAAAACTCTCAATAAATTTGGTATTGATGGAACGTATCTCAAATTAATAAGAGCTATTTATGACAAACCCACAGTCAATATCATGCTGAATGGGCAAAAACTGGAAGCATTCCCTTTGAAACTGGCACAAGTCAGGGATGCCCTCTCTCACCACTCCTATTCAACATAGTGTTGAAAGTTCTGGCTAAGGCAGTCAGGCAAGAGAAAGAAAGAAAAGATATTCAGTTAGGAAAAGAAGTCAAATTGTCCCTGTTTGCAGATGACATGATTGTATATTTAGAAAACCCCATTGTCTCAGCCCAAAATCTCCTTAAGCTGATAAGCAACTTCAGCAAAGTCTCAGGATACAAAATCAATATGCAAAAATCACAAGCATTCTTATACACAGTAACAGACAAACAGAGAGCCAAATCATGAATGAACTCCCATTCACAATTGCTTCAAAGAGAATAAAATACCTAGGAATCCAACTTACAAGGGATGTAAAGGACCTCTTCAAGGAGAACTACAAACCACTGCTCAGTGAAATAAAAGAGGACACAAACAAATGGAAGAACATACCATGCTCATGGATAGGAAGAATCAATATCGTGCCACCATGCCCAGCTAATTTTTATTTTGTAGAGATGAGTTTATCACTGTTTCCCAGGCTGGAATTATTTTTTAAAAAATAATGTTTGTTTACAGTTGAGCAAAGTAACAATGGAGGAAAGGAATGGGTTACCATGCGAACTTAGACAAGAAGAACTAAACATAACCACAAGGCTTCTCTGTGGTGGCCTTGACACTGAGCCTGGAAGGAAGAGAAGGGGACCGACAGGTGAGGAGTGAGGGAGAGCGTTCTGGGCAGAGGGAGCCTCCTCTACAAGGAGCCCTTGGAGAAAGAAGATATCTCATCTAGAGATGAGAGGAGGCAGGTGTGTCTGGAGGTTGGGATGAAGGGAACAAGGCCCAGAGGAGTGGGAGGCAGGCATGGACTACATTGTGCCAGATTGGGAACCCATGTTGACAGTTTTAGAGACCACCAACGGCAAAGAAAATGCAGTTTTGTTGTTATTTTAGGAAAACTGAAACAAACTTGGTCCCTCCCATTTACTGGGGCTTCACGGAGGATGGCTCTGCGGGGTCAGCTCTCAGCCGGCTGGCTTCGCGTCCTTCCTCTCCTTGCTGGCTTATGGCAATCGAGGGCCTGTGACATAGGCCTGAGACCCTAGACTTCCCTACAAGTGATGGGAAGGGGAAGGAAGTCTGTTTCTCCTATCAGTTAATAAAGCCTACAATTTGGGATGTTTGAGGTTTCAGCTGGCATACCAGGGAACCTGGCAATTCCCCTTTAGAATGCCAAGGGCTAAGTTGGGTTCAGCTGCAGAACTGACTCTGTGGTATCAAGAATATGATAAGGCTGGAGAAAATCTCCTGGGACTGTAAGATTTTTTTTTTTTTTTTTTTCTTGAGACAGAGTCTAGCTCTGTCACCTAGGCTGGAGCGCAGTGGCATGATCTCGGCTCACTGCAACCTCCGCCTCCTGGGTTCAAGCAATTCTTCTGCCTCAGCCTCCCAAGCAGCTGGGACTCCAGGCCTGTGCCACCATGCCTGGCTAAGTTTTGTGTTTTTAGTAGAGATAGGGTTTCACCATATTGGCCAGGCTTGTGTTGAAGTCCTGACCTCATGATCTGCCCATCTTGGCCTCCCAAAATGCCAGGATTACAGGTGTGAGCCACTGCGCCCGGCCAAGACTTTTTTTCTAGCTTATCAGTAACTTTCTCCTTTATTCTTATTTTAGTTACCTCATGACCCTGCACCAGGAAACAGGTCTTGGTAGTTGTCATTAAAAGGGGGAAGATTAAACATGCAAAGGAGATGTGATCATTATTGAAGCAAAGTTCAAGAAGGTGGGGGCAATGGGATGAGGATCAGAGATGTGGGGACCCTGTACAGATTTCAGATTAGTTCTCAGAAAAATTCCTAGAAGTGCAAGAAAAATCAAGGGTTATAAAATAGAAAATATCTATCATGTACCCATCTTTTCTGTGTCAATCTGTCTCATCTCTGTCTATATCATCTCTCTCTTAGATAATAAACATTTTAATAGTGGTGATGTCTGAGAGTTAGGGTTATGGATGGCTGCTACATTCTTTTTTGCTTACATGCATTTTCTAAATTTTCTGCAGAGAGGTCTGGGAAGCTAGGCAGGTAAGGGTGGAGATCCTCCGGCTTGGAGATCAAATCCTCCGGCTTGGAGATCTTCATGTAGCCATGGCAACATGTCGTGTTTATCAATTTCAGTTTCAACATCTGGGAAATGGTGGGAATAATCCCTACTTTACAAGGCTCTTGTCAGATTTAAATGAGATAATGAATGGCAGTGCAATTGGTGTGGCGGTATAGACTCAATAAATATTAAACAATGACTAACAATCCTTTTCTGCCTTGTGAAGAAAGACAGCTTGGCTAATAGCAGTGGGTTAGACAGGATGCCTTCCTTCTGGAGGAGGCATTTCTGAGACAGTGGTGAGTAGGGTGGGGTGGTGCAATTGAGAATGTTGGGGGTAGGGATCTTGTGGTGATCAGAATGGCAGCTGACATTTTAGAAGCATTTCCCAGTGCCTAGGGCTTCATGTGCACTATCTCATGTGACTTTCCTAAAAGCGGTGAGGTACATTCTGCCCCCCTTTTAAAGACAAAGAACTGGAGACTTAAGGATGTAAGGTCATCTGCCCAGGGCCACAGTTAATAAACAGCAGAGATGGGGCTCAAAGACAGGTCTGCTTGATGCCAAAGCCCATGTTCTTAACTGTGGCATTACAGTCCATGAACTTTATAGCCACATAGAACTAGGTTAAGATCCCAACTTTGCCACTTGATACCTGGTGGCCTTGGGTAAGTCACTGTCCCTCTCTGAGCCTCAGTTGGCTCGTTTAGACAGTGGCTGTGATCTAACTCCTGTCTCATTGTCCCCATGAGGATCGAATGTGGCAAGGGTTGTGATACCCGGGTACCCAGCAGTGCTTATCACGTGGCGGTTTTCTGGCCCCTCTTCTAGGTTCTGGAGAGGACATTGCCGTAGCACTTGGGTCTTCTGAGGCAGCATCTCAAAGCTGCGCTGCTGAAAATGCAATTTTTCGCCCTAGCTTGTATGGATAGATTTTTAATATTTAATTAGGAAGACCTTCCGCTTGGAGAAAGGGCAGGACTTGTTATTAAATCCCTGCTGCTTGGTCTCCCTCACTTGCCCATGGGATTATTCATTCATTTCCAGTCACACAATTTAATATTGCAACAGCTAATGGGGAGATGTTGATAATTTATAAAAACTGGTTGGTGCCAAGGCCGTTGGGGAAGGTCCACACCCAGACCTGCTGTGGGGGCCAAAGCAGATTCTCAGGAGATGAGGGTTCCTGAGAGCTTTATGTTCATTATCTGCAAACATTCATCTTGCACCTTCTGAGTGCTGCATGCCATGCTGGGAGCCATGAGGATCAGAAAGAAGTTCATGGCACAGTGGCATCCTCAAGGAGCTAGGGCCCCTGAATGCATTAGAGGGCTGGGCTCTGCAGCCAGACAGATGGGGTTCAAAATGCCTCCTCGGACATTTCCTAGCTGGGGCACTGGGCATTAACCTCTTGGGGACTCAATTTCATGTACTCACCATTTCTTCCTGAGACTACTGCAAAGTATCAGCCTGCAGGCTCAACCTTACCAATGAGTTCTCTACAAGAACAGCTAGAAGAACCTCTCTTAAAGAGTCGTTCATGGAACACATAACTACTAAGTATCTAATACGTGCAAGGCACTTTGGCAGGCACTGTGATGATTACAGTGGTGAGCAGGACAGGGTTGGTCCTTGTTCCCAGATCTTATGATTTGGTGCATGAGGGACTTAACCTAAGAGTCACAGACACAAACATAAAATGACAGCTGTGAGAAGTGCTGCAAGGGAGAGCTATTTGGTGTGCTAGGATGGGGGCTGGGGAAGGGGGCCCTGGTGTAGTGCAGGCATTCAAGGGAGGCTTCCCTGAGAAGTGACGGTGGGCCTGAAATCCCAAGGAGTGGAAGGTGACTAGATAGGAAGGAAGGGATGTGTGTGTATGTGTGTGTGAGACAGCGAGAGAGAGGGAGAGGAGGAGGAGGAGGAGGAGGAGGAGGAGGAGGAGAAAGACAGAGAGAGAGAGGCAGATTCTATGTGTACAGAGGGGATGGGGAGAGCTTTTAGGAGCCTCCTGTGCAGAAGTTCTGGAGCAGAAGGAAATGTGCATTCTAGGGAAGTACATCTGACTGTCCTTACGCCAAAGCCTTCAATGGCTTCTTACTGCTTGCAGGAAAAAGGCCATGCTCTTTACCAAGGTCTTTTATGATCTTCTCCTTGATTAGCTCACAGGTTTTATCTCTCCTACACAAAGTCACTGTGCTACACAGACACACACAGTCACTTTCTGTAAATACTTGCTGTTCCCACAACAGGATTTCCTGGTTGACGCTTCCACATCTTTGTATGTCAGGTGTCTGAAGGGGTTATTTCCTGGGTTTCTCTAAGTCTATCCCATGCCTTGCATACCTCCAGGGGCTCTATTTATCTAGGCTACAATGTGCATGGTGCCCATGGAGTTGTGCAATGTGCAGCTCTCTCTCAAATCTCATTTCAAGGGCTACTTCCTCTGAAACTGAAGTTTTTCTGTCTTCCCCAGACAGTATCAATGTGACAAGACCCCTCTCCTGCAGCATCCATCCCACTGCAAGACAAAAAAACAGATTCTTCTGTCTTTCCTACACTGTGGGTCCTTTGAGAGTATGGCCATTCAGCCACTCATTTAACAAATATTTATTGAGCTCCTACTCTGTGCCAGGCTTGGGTCCAGGCACCAGCAATATGGCCCCAAATAAGTCAGGCCCATCCTCTGTTCAGCAGGAATGAGATGTTAAAATACTGACATCAATGACTACGCAATTAGAAATCATCTTTAGTGCAGTGAAGGAAAAGAGTGAGGGAAGTGTGTGAAGGAAAAACCAGAAGGAGCCTCTTTTGAGTTAAGAAGGAAGGAGAGTCTATGAACATTACAAGGTGAATCATAAAGGTGAGAAGTGGTAGGAAAACAGTTTCAGGAAGAGAGAACAGCATGTGCAAGGATTATGAGATGAGAAAAAGCCTGGCCTTTTCTTTTTTTTTTTTTTTAGACAGAGTCTTGTTCTGTCACCAGGCTGGAGTGCAGTGGTGCAATCTTGGTTCACTCTCACCTTCTACTCCCTGGTCCAAGCGATTCTCCTGCCTCAGCCTTCCAAGTAGCTGGGATTACAGGCGCATGACACCATGCTTGGCTAATTTTTGAATTTTTAGTAGAGATGGGTTTTCACCATGTTGGCCAGAATGGTCTCAATCTCCTGACCTTGTGATCCTCCTGCCTCGGCCTCCCAAAGTGCTGGGATTACAGGCGTGAGCCACTGTGCCTGGCCTCGGATGCTAACTGGGTGGACCATTCGCCTGTCTGACAAGGACTTGGGCTTTTATCTTGAAAGCAATGGGAAGCAGAAATATTGAGTGTGTAATTGCCTCAAACCAGAAGTTTACCCAAGTGTTCAACAGTAAAATGGATGTTAAAATATTCACACGATGAAATGTTACACAGCAACATGAATGAATCAATGATGACAGTGTCTGACATTTGGATGAATATACAGTGTAAAATCAAGGGAAATTAACCAGTGTGGCTAGAAGTCAGGATAGCAGTTACCTTTGGGGAGTAATGAATCAAATGGGGCAAATAGGGGGCTTCTGGGGTGCCTTGATCTTCTTCCGCCTTCTCTTTCTTTTTAATCTGGGTTCTGGTGCAGATTATATTTAGAGGAATATTTTTATTTTTTAAAATTTAATTTAAAAATAAATGCAGAAGGGCCGGGCACGGTGGCTCAAGCCTGTAATCCCAGCACTTTGGGAGGCCGAGACGGGCGGATCACGAGGTCAGGAGATCGAGACCATCCTGGCTAACACGGTGAAACCCCGTCTCTACTAAAAAATACAAAAAGAAAAAAAAAAACTAGCCGGGCAAGGTGGCGGGCACCTGTAGTCCCAGCTACTCAGGAGGCTGAGGCAGGAGAATGGCGTGAACCCAGGAGGCGGAGCTTGCAGTGAGCTGAGATCCGGCCACTGCACTCCAGCCTGGGCGACAGAGCAAGAGTCCGTCTCAAAAATAAATAAATAAATAAATGCAGAAGGACCTGCTTGGAGAGTGTTGCAACCGTCTGGATGAGAGATGATGTTAACTTTGAAAGAGACAGATGAGGGGCAGATCTGGAATCCCTCTGACAGAGAAACCACCAGACTTTCTGATGTTGGGTGGCCAGCAGATGGGCATTAGAGAAAGGGCTTGGGAGGTGACAAGGAAGACTATGCAGGCTTTAGCAATTGGGTGGATGGTGGAACGGTGCTGTGAAGTGGGGAAGGCTGGAGAGAGCTGTGTCACACTTCCCTGCCCTGGCCCCAGTGATGATGAGGTTGTTCTAGAGAATGGGTTTGATTAATACTGACTTATCTTTGGCTATTGCAAGTCAATAACACTATGACCAGTCCTTGGAAAGCAGCTAATTTACTGCCTTTGAGTTCTAAAAATTTCATCTTCTTGAAGATTTTTCAGAATTATTTGTTCTTTAAACTCAACAGCCTTTTGCGGACAGGGCTCACGGACCTTTGTCACATGGGCAACATGTGTTTATTCCCTTTTTATGTACAGTGCCATGTTATGGGCACAGACATGTATGTGTGACCCTTTCAGGCATCCTTTGTGATTCTGGGTGTCGAGAGGAAAGAAAAGAGCAGTTAAAAAGAGCCTCTCTCTGGATGGTGCTGTGTTGAATGCATTTCATAACTAACCTCAGGAAGATTATTTTTTAAATTTCCATTTTCTTTATTATTAGGGCTTGGCTATTAGTCACTGAGTGGCAGAGTTGGAATCTGAACTGTAATCATGCCACACTGCTTCCATCTGACCAGGGATGAGGGTCTGGGGCTCACTGGTGTGTGAGGGGGTGACAGAGGCCATTTCCTCATTTCAGTCTCTGTGATGACAGGAGGGAGTCCTGACGCTTAGAAAGTGCTTAGAGATCTCCAAAAGAGAGCTGCCGTAAGGTTCTGTTTTACCATTTTAAAAAACATTTGCCCATAATGTCTCTTTATAGGATAATAAAAATGAACCATGTGTGGTTCATTGGAAAACATCTCTCAGGGTTATTAAAAATATATGAATATGAATTTTTACTTTAAGATGGGATGGCTATATTATTCAAAATTGTAAGCCAAAATGTATTATCTATTATTAGTTTATTTTTAATAGTCATCTTTCTTATAGATTAGCATTCTAATTACTTCTGAAAAAGTGGGCAGCGGTGAGGCAAGGTTTCCAGTGAAAATTGTCCTGAAGATAAATTGAGGTCTTTGGCTGGAGCACTTCAGCCTTTTTCCCATTCTTGAGCAATGGCACCTGTCAATGGCCTGGAGGGTCCAGGCCAAGATTCTCATCTAGGCTAGATCTGCCTGAAGAGTTTGAGGCTCTGCTCAGGAGTGAACGGAGCTGCTCTCCACCACGTTCCTGCTAAGGTGCTGTCCAAAGGCCACACCGATGAAGGCCGGCAGCACAGAACTGCCTCCAGCCTTCTTCTCGCTGCTGTCCTCCTCCAGGCTGCCACCCCTTCCTCAGACCCCCTCCACTTTCTTCTTGCTAATTCTTCCTCCAAGCCCAAGATAAAAAGTGTCTGCTGCAGTAAATGCAGCTCACGTGATATGACAGGGGAATTTATAGGGTATTTCAAATACTTTCTATAATTGAAAAATCTCAGCATTTATAGTTTGATTGAAGCTTGTTCATGTCAATTCAAAGCATTTCATGTTGATGGAGGGCCTTCTGTGTTCAGGTGAAGAGCTGGGTGCTAGACCCAGGGAGTTTGAATGGCTTGGCTCTCATACCTGTCACCCGTGCACTGTGCAGCTTCCACACATTCTTCACCTGCCCGCTGGTGTTGCCTGGTCTGTGAAGCACACTTACTTCTCAGGGTCTTCACAAGGATTAGGTGGGTACCCAGAGCATGGCACACAGAGGATGTGCAGCAGATGGCAGCTTATTTCATTTCCCTCCCATCTATTCCTGTGTGACGAGGGAGGGCTGGTGGACTGAGTGGGGGCTTCTGGGTCACTCCACATGGTGTCAGCCTGACTCTGTCTTGAAGGGACAATGTGTGTGTGTGTCAGGGAGATGGGGCTGGCCCATCCCCAGGGATGCCAGCACAGGGCAAAGAACACTGACCGGGGGAGGGGATGAGAGGGCGAGGGAGTGGGATGGGAGACCTGGGTTCCCAGACCACATCCCCAATTCTGGGCTTGGCATTTCCATTCTCTGGGTGTCAATTCCCTCTGCAATAAAAAGGAGTGGGGAGACACCGAATTTCTACTCATGTAACCTTGGGCAGTTCTCTCTGTATTTTTAGTTTATTAACCAGTGATGGATCTATTCTCCAGAAACTTCTCTAAAGTCATCTCAAACTTATGCTATTTTAAATTTATATTAATTTCCTCTGGAGATAGCAAGTTTCATTAAGTTTATGAGTTTTGGGGAAGGCAAACTTCTTTTAATTGGTCCTAGTTTACTCCTCTTAGTCTTCTAATTTTAGTATTTTATGATTTGCTCAACATTCATACATTTGTTTAACCAGCATATAAGCATATCCATGCTCCACATATTCAGATTTTCAGAAAGGGAAGATGTGTAGAATTTATTGAATACCTACTATGTAAAGACATACTAAGTGTGTTCACATTTGTCAATCTCCATTTACCTTCCCAACAATCTTAGGAGGTGATATTAATATCCCCAGTCATTAGACAAGCTAAGTCTCAGACAACTTAAGTGATTCCCAGGGTCACACAGGGAGTAAGTGCATGAACTGGCATCTGAAGCTAGATCTTGCCTTCTGTAATTCTGTAATGTAATGTTGCAGTGTATTGTTGCAATCTTGTAATATCGTGCCCCTTCTTTCTGCCTTCCTTATCCTCTTTATATATCAGAGAGATGGAAACCATTATTTCTGGAGCTGCTCAGCATTGATTCTTTGCTTCTCCAGGCCTGGGGGATTTATTTTCAAAACTCCCTGCTTTGCCTGAAAAGGCTTGGGAAAATCTTGGAGTGGAAATTACAGAGGAGGGGATCTTCCAGGGGTCCCACCCAGCAGCCTGCTTCTTTCCTGTTGCATTTGGTCGTGGTGGTACCTTAGGATAAAGGGCCGTGCCTGCTGCTGCTTGATGACAACCTGGCTGTGGTAGCCTGTATATTTAACGCCACGCATGTTAAACTGCATCTGGCCAATGAGTGTGTTACATGTCTGGGGCTCTTTACTTAGGTGGTTCTTGGGGAAAATTTAGGGCATGTATATCAAGCAATTTTTGAATTATGTCTCTATTAGCATCTGTGAATGTCTCCCTGGGGAAGCCAGGAAAACTCTATTAGTTGAGCAGTTTAAAACAGGATTGGAGGAAGCAGTGGGGAATATCCCACAGGGAACAATAATTATAAACAGCAGTTCCATGTAAACAGGTCTTAATGTGTTTTCTATATTGAATTCCTGAGAGTGAGGATCTCGAGTGGTGTTTCGGCGCCCCCTCCAGGACCTTGCCCTGCATACTGGTGCCTGGAGGGAAGTGTTGGGAGCTGAGGAGGAATGCTCAGGGGACCCTGCTTCTTCCCTGGACACCAGAAGCCTCCTGGACCATGGCAATGCTGAGCCAGTCTGGTTGTGCCCACCAGCTGTCTGTGGGCCACATGATACTAATGGCATCGTTGTGTGATTTCCAGGAGGAGATCTTAGGCAAGTCATTCCCTCTCTATGCCCTTGTGGAGTATTTATATAGGCTTAACACTGAGCCAAATGTTTTCCTACAATTTATTTCAGTGAATCCTACCAGTGTCCTGCAAGATGGGTTATATTACCCCACTTTATAGATGAGGAAACTAACTCTCAGGAAAGTTAAGTATTTTGCCCAAAGTCATTTGTGAGCAAATGGCAGAACTGGGGTCTAAATTCTGGTCTTTGACTGCAGTTGCAGGGCTATTACCATGATACCAGATCATTTCCATGCTCTTCAAGCTCTTGTCCAACTAAACATTCTATGAAATACACCTTTTTGATACCAGAGGCTCAGTGATCTCATCTTGGGTTTTGCAATACCCCCTCAACTTATTTAGCCTGTGCCAGCTGTGGGAACAGAGGTCTCACTCATTATTAGTTCAGTGTTTTGTGGTTGCTGCTGGTTCTAGAGTCCTAGGGGTTATGGCTTGGGGCTAGTGCGTAACCCATAGGATGTACTCATAAGGCATTCATACTGATGGTTGTCATGGCAGTGGTGCCATACAGAAATGCTGTGGCCTTGGCTAGGTCACATCCCTTCTGTCCACATTGAAAGTAAGTCTATCATGTGTCTTCCTACATCAATAAAGTGGAATTATGGAAGCATAAAGGCTGTAAGTTTGGAAAAACCTTAGCTATCATCCAGTATTTTACATCATCCTTAGATATCATCCACTACTATAAAAGCAAGGAATTCTTTAACCAAAGGAAGTTGTGCACAGAAGCTAAGTATGTAAAATAGATGAGGAAACTAACTCTCAGGAAAGTTAAGTATTTTGCCCAAAGTCGTTAGTGAGCAAATGGCTGGTGCATCGTAGAGTGTATAACATAGCAACACCTCCCCTAAAGCAAACTTATTCAGTAGGCACGGCTCAGAGTGACTCCTGAAGGAGGCAAGATCACCTCAACCATCTTCTCTTTAGCTTTTAAAATAAGCAAACTTAAAAGCAACCAACAGTCTAAAGCCTGTATGCTATGTTAGTAGTATAATTTTAAAACATTTACTTAGGTTTGGCCAGGCACGGTGGCTCACTTCTGTAATCCCAGCACTTTGGGAGGCTGAAATGGGCGGATCACAAGGTCAGGAGTTTGAGACCAGCCTGGCCAGTATGGTGAAACCCCGTGTCTACTAAAAATACAAAAATTAGCTGGGCATGGTGGTGGGCACCTGTCGTCCCAGCTACTTGGGAGGCTGAGGCAGGAGAATCGCTTGAACCGGGGAAGCGGAGGTTGCAGTGAACAGAAATCATGCCACTGCACTCTAGCCTGGACAACAGAGCAACACTCCATCTCAAAAAAAAAAAAAATATTTACTCAGGTTTTTTTAACACATAAAATCACAACAAAATGATTGTCTAAGGAGAAACCTGACATTTAAGAGTGATTCAAGAGCAGGCAGAGTCCGGAGGGCATGGGACATAGGCTAGGTTAATTTTGCTGGAGACAGATTAACAGCAGGGAACTCGGGGAGAATGCGGAGAAGCAGCCCCAGTGGGCATCCCAGGAGGAGGCCTGCGGATCAGGAGAGACGTTTGGGGCTGCAGAGGGGGAAGAGGAAGGGCACAAAGAGGGCAGGGGAAGGTAGAGAGGAGGAATCTGTAGATGGCTCTGACTTTTTAATCCTTGGATATCGCCTTGAGGGAAATAAAGGAAGATGGTTGCAGTGCTTACTCATTTCAAGGGCACTGGATCAGTGGAGTGCTGCACTGAATATTCTAAGCACATGGCTGTGTGAGACACTGAACATTTCAGAAAACCTCCAATGCCCAGCCCCAGAGGTTGCTGAGGAAGTAACTAGACAGAATGTTCTTTACAGCCAGTTTGCAGACACTCACAGGCCGGGGTCAGCTGTGGGGCTGGCTTTGTCTGGTGGGGATGGTGCTTTGGCCACAACTCAAGTGCAAGACGGGCTGCTGTGGTCTGACTTTGTGGTGTAAAGTCTCTGGAGGATGCAGGACAAAGAACAATTGGCAAACTGTTAATTAGCTAAGCAGACTCCTAAAGACCAATGATAATAGGAAATAACTTACTTGGATACCCAAGTGAACCACGGAGAATCAAGTGCTTGCCTCAGAACTGATTGACTCTCCTTGTTAGTGCCTTCCTCTGTTCCTCCCTCCCCCTCTCTCTCACTCCCACCTCTTTCCCTCTTTCTGCCCTGCCATTTCTGACAGTTTCTCTCTTCTCTCATTATAGTAGCTCTCATGTTCCTATCTTATCTCTGCTCTCCTCCTTTCTCTCTGGAAAGAGAAATATTACATACCTATAAAGTAGGTTAATTTCATTCCTCTAATGGACTTTTTGTTCATTTTTTAAAATTTAAAAATTAGGTGGTGATCCTCCTTATGTCAGTACCAGGAATCTGCTCACTCTGAACACTAGTATCCTGGTAGTACTTTGTCCTGGGCACAAAAGTGGGGATGGGAAGTACAGGCCGGCAACAAGTACTTTCACTTGATCTGTAGAATAAGGGATGGTTTAAAAAAGGGAGAATCCGTTCATGTATTACTTTGTAATTGAATATAAATAAAAAGGAAATGTCATTAAAAAAATCAGACGAGTTGAATATTTTATGTTGTTCTTTCTCTGAAGAAGTTCAAGCCAGCTAAATGCAGTTGCTTTTACTCAAATTGGCCCTTGTTTCCCCCCAGAATCTATGATATGGAATAGAAAAAGTAAATTTAAAAATTTATCAGCTGGGCACAGTGGCTCACACCTGTAATCCCAGCACGTTGGGAGGCCAAGGTGGGTGGATCGCCTGAGATCAGGAGTTGGAGACCAGCCTGTTCAACATGGGGAAACCCCGTCTCAACTAAAAATACAAAAATTAGCTGGGCGTGGTGGCATGCACCTTTAATCCCAGCTACTCAGGAGGCTGAGGCAGTAGAATCGCTTAAACCTGGGAGGCAGAGGTTGCAGTGAGCTGAGATCGTGCCACTGTACTACAGCCTGGGCGACAGAGTGAGACTCTGTCTCAAACAAACAAACAAAAAGTTTATTATGCTGGCTATAATAGACTACAAAATACAAGCTATTCCGATCCTCAAATCTAGTGTGGCTTTTGCGCTGGATTTTAGAAGAGACTCTCTCAGCTACAAGAGTCTGGGTATTAGGTAGGCAGTTAGCAGAGTGGGATCTGGAGTCAGTCTTATTTTGTTGATCACAGTGGGGGTCTTCAGGCTGTGGCTAAATGGGAGGGTGGTTGGCCTGGGTTTGGGCAACTCTGGATGTCCCTTTGAGATCGGAAGTAATGAGAAAGCTTCTGACCATAGAATGTGTTCCACTCATTGGAGGATGGAAAGTATTTGACGTCCTCTTGCTGATCACACAAACAGAGAAGTCTTAGGGCCAAATTGGGAACCCATGCAGAGCAGGAGACAGGGTTGTTCTCATGGGCAAGGAGAGGCCAGAGGATACCCTTCTCATTTACTTTGAAGGAGGTATGTTCCGGGAGCATTATAAACTTTGATGATGTAAAAATGAGAATATGATAAACAGATTAAGTAGACAGACAGAAGGATAGGAGAAGGAGAAGGATATTTCCAAGAAGGTGAGCAACAGACATTGTTTCATTGTTTCAAGTCAACATGTAAGTAATTAGAGACTTTGTGCCATTTAAAGTGTAACTGTCTGCAGAAGAACTAAAAATAGCCAACCAAATATGGAGGTAGAAAGAGGATAGAGAGAAAAGAGAGAGAGATTTGTGGCTCAGGTTGTAGAGGAGCACATTTACTGGGAGATGTCAGGTCCTTGTGTGGCCAATGACCAGAGATGAAGGAGGGAAACTCCCGCTAGTGGGAGGTCAAGGCTGCTACTTCTCATCCTCCTTGGAATTGCAGAGAGAAGTTGACCTAAGCCTTTACATTCACTAGCATCCCAGATCAATAGGTCTATCCATATCTGAACTTTTGTATTTTATTTGATATCATATTGTGGCAAATGAAGAAACATTTCCAAAGACCTATGTATTATTTTCCTAAGACTGTCATAATACATTACGACAAACTGGAGGCTGAGATTGGAGTGATGCTGCCACAAGCCAAAGAACACTGGAGCTACCAAAAGCTGGAAGATGCAAGGAGGAATCCTTCCCTAGAGACTTTAGACTCTAGGGGAGTTTGTCAAGAACTTGATTTCAAACTGGTAGCCTCCTGAACTATGTGAGAATAAATGTCTGTTGTTTTAAGCCACCCAGTTTGTAGTAGTTTGTTCTGGCAGTCCTCAGAAATTAATACAACTGTCATTCTCGTTTCTTTATTTTATAAATGAGGAAAGAGAAAGCTGGGGAGAGAAAGAGATTTGTCCAACCTCACACAACTGGTAAATGGCACAACCAGAATTGCAACCTAGCTCTTTTGATTCTCGGCCCAATATCTGTATACTGTTCCTAAATTATCCCTAAAAAATTGGCCAGGCGTGGTGGCTCATGCCTGTAATCCCAGCACTTTGGGAGGCCTTGGCAGCTGGATTACCTGAGCTCTGGAGTTCAAGACAACCCTGGGCAACATAGTGAAACCCTGTCTCTACTAACACACACACACACACACACGCACACACACACACACGCACACACTAGCTGGGGTGTGCACCTATAGTCCCAGCTACTTGGGAGGCTGAGGGAGGAGAATCACTTGAGTCTGGGAGGCGGAGTTTGCAATGAGCTGATATCATGCCACTGCACTCCAGCTTGGGTGATAGAGTGAGATTTAGTCTCAAAGAAAAAAAAAACACCCTAAAAAATAAAATAGGAATAAGATCAAGGGCCTAAGGAAGACTACAGATGGGTTCTTTGGAGATGTTCCACTGCTCTCCTTAGAATGATGGCATCACATAAGTCCTGGTGTATCTACTAGGAGGTGGTATTCTCTCTTTAGTACTCAAATTGTGAACAGAGTCTCCCATATCAAATACACATTAAAAATGGCATTTTGGACCATATGGTAAGGGCTCTAGCATAAGAGCCTATGTGTGTTAAAGACTTAATGGCAGACTACGGATCCCATCTGGAACTGGATTACTTGCTGAGGTACTTGGTGTACAGAACAGAGGGTGAAATTTTAGAGACAAATACCTCCACCTTGCTATTGCTGCATTTTTGGAAATTTTATTTAACTTCTCTAAATCTGTCTTCTTCCTTATATAAAAGGAATCATGATATTTAACTTCAGCATTATTTAAAATGTTTTCCTTAGAGCATTATTTTGAGGTTTGTATTAACTCATGTATATAAAAGCACTTAGCACTGTACCTGGCACATTGTAGGTGTTGAATAAAGGCTAATTCCCTTCTTTTTCTTCACCTAGAGTTTCTGGAAATAGTTCTCAACATATGTTCTCTACCTTTCACCTTAAATCCCTTCATTGCTATAACATTAGATGAATGATTGATATCCTTTGTGGTAATAAAACAAAAACTGCAATCATGAGAAGTTAAAGCAAGGGAAGGAAGATGGATACTTATGATATGGAAAGGAAGAGCAGGGGAATATTTCTACTGCAACTTTAGCCTTATAAGAAAGTAGGAAGCTTGGCCAGGCGTGGTGGCTCATGCCTGTAATCACAGCACTTTGGGAGGCCAAGGCGGGTAGATCACGAGGTCAGGAGATTGAGATCATCTTGGCTAACACAGTGAAACCCTGTCTCTACTAAAAATACAAAAAATTAGCTGGGCCTGGTGGCAGGTGCCTGTAGTCCCAGCTACTCAGGTGGCTGAGGCAGGAGAATGGCGGGAACCTGGGAGGCAGAGTTGGCAGTGAGCCGAGACCACGCCACTAAACTCCAGCCTGGGTGACAGAGCGAGACTCTGGAAAGAAAAAGAAAGAAAAGGAAGGAAGGAAGGAAGGAAGGAAGGAAATAGGAAGCTGTTGCATTAATGTGCAATCTTAGGGGTAACTGCTCTGAAGCTCTGAGCAGGAATGGAACATGTTCTCTTGAAATCCGGTGGAGAACAGGGGCTCTGCTCAGTTGGTATTGACTGGCAGATTGAGTTTGGATCTTCAGAAAAGCACATCTAAGGGACCAAGGGCTGGAGCAGACAGAACTTGTCATATTTCAAGTGATTTTTAAGAAATAAAAAGTTTTCTGAATGTGCTTCAGCTTTCAAAATCTCAGGGAAGCAGCGCCTTAGGGTCATAGAGTCACTAAATTTTAGCTAAAGCTAAAACACATCCTTACATACAGGGCTAACATGCTGAACAGTAAAGTGGAGCTGTTCTGGTTGAAGCAGAGCTGAGGGACTCACAGTCTGGCTGCTCGTCTCAACCCACAAAACTGAATTCAAAGAAACCTTTGGATCACTCTAGAATTCCAAGGAACAGAGATCTAAAGTCATCATAAGGAAACCAAGACCCAGAATTTTTAAAAAAATAACTTGACCAACATTAAACCGAGACAGATTACAGATAGGAAGTGGATTTCCTGACTCTTACTCCAGGGCTTACCTCATCTCACACTTCAGTTTCTGGTCTTCCCACTTTCAGCTGGTATTTTAGCTAGTCCTTTGTCTACAAATGCATTTCATTATTATGTACGGTTTTGTCATGTAGTACCCCTTGGAAGAAAAATTCTGTCTACACCATGCAGTGGTGGAAGAACATACATTGAATACACATTATACATACTTTGAATATACACTACTGGAGTTTGATCTTGTTTTATGAGCCCAATTAATTGCTCATGAAATTTGGAATCTTTCCTGGAGCCTAATTTTATGTGACAAAAATCATCTAGACAAACTGTGTTCTATTTGGAACAGTATCTCATAAGAAGGAAAAATAAAACTCTTTGTTTCTTGAGCTCCTTCACCGTTGGAAACCAAATCACTTTCTAATCCTAAACAATCGGGTTAACCTGGATTTATAACCCCATTCTCACTAAGAAAGGGAGCTGAAGTCAGAGCTGAGGAGGTGGCTTTGGAATAAGGGTTCTTATAAGGGTTGAGGAAAGAAACCGACATTTATTAAATGTGTTCTAATTGTCAGACACTGTGATTAGCATTTTACAAGGTTTTTACCTCCATATAATCTCCTAAACTTCTTTTAAAAAGTTCATCAACATAATGGCTTTTAAAAGTCATTGGCTTCCATCACAATATACATAGTCACCAGACAGCTTCAGAGAGGATTGTGATGTGTTGTGCTGGCCTCACCCATAGCTAATGATCCATCAAGACTCACATGCGCATAGGGCCGGAGCAGGAGACCCTAAGTCCCTGACTCCCGCACTCCCCTGGCGCGCCACATTTCAGCACGACGGACAGCGCAGCACTGGGGCTCGACGGGGGAGGCGGGGACCAATACCACGCTGTTTCAGCCCGGCTTTTTCAAATCTCTCGGGTCTCCGCCCTCATTTCCGTGCATTTTCGAAACGACTCTCACGGCAACCGAAGCCGGAAAAAAGCATTCACAGAAAACGGGGAAACTCCAGGGTTCGCTTACCGTCTGACAAGTCAATCAGCCCGAGGTAGTGCAAAAGTTTCAGGGAGGAGCACACGACCACCACTATTCCCAGTGTCTGGAGTCCTTCGGACTCGCCCTCTGCCCACATCCTCACAGCACCCTGGCGCACCGGCAAGCGCTAGGCGGTCATTCAAAGCCGGAAAACCAGGCTTCCAAGCCTCCCTTCCCGCTGTTCTCCTAAAGTGCTCGGTTTCTTTTCCACCAGTCTCCCTTCCTCTTTCTCCCTCCCTCCCTTCCTTCCACTCCTCCCCCTCCCTCCACCTCTCTCCTCCTCCTAGCTGGTAATCTCTATGTTTCATAGTAATATTTGCTTTTATTTCCTCTTTTCCCAAGGCAATTTCTCCAACGGTTTAACCAGTCCCTAATCTGCTAGCTGACTGTAACCATCACGGCAACGTCTCACGGCATATTCTCTTGGCAGCTCAGAGAAATCGTGTGTCAGTGTAGACCATTTCAAAGACATACAGAAAGAGCCCCACTGCTTTAGATCACAGATAGATGGAGAGATGAAAGATACTTTTTCAAAGGGACAACAATTTGCCGGTGAAAAACCTGACAAGCTGATCTGGAACATATGTGGTCCCTGCTTTGACACAGTGAACTGTCCCTGGAAACTGTACCACCAGGAAAGCTATGGTAAACTGGAGTGCGTCTACAATTATATTTGTCTTTGGGGAGGTTTTATATTAGTATCAGAAATTATTAGATGGGTAGTCAGGCTGGCTAAGTCATCACTGGGCAGCACTGAGTGAGCAAATGTTCTGGAAATGAAAGAAAGAATGAGGAAGAAAAAGAGTGGTGCTGTCGGCATGCCCTAAACTTTTGGGCTCTATGGGGGAACTTTCCCTTCTTCCTACACTGGATTGTCAGCAGTGAGCCTTGGGGGAAAGGTGCTTGACGTGGGGAAAAGGGAAGATTGCACTCTCAGAGTCACAGAGACCCGTCCTTGGGCAAGTTCCTGGATCTCCGTGAGGCCCAGTTTCCTCTTCTTAAATAAACTTACCACAAATAAGAGAACTTGTGTAAAGTGTGGAAACAAAGTAGGCACTTCACAAATGCTGGTGTCAGATTTTGAGAATACATTATATTGGCAACACTGTGGAGCAAAGACACTCTTTTGAATCATTGGCAGGAAGGTAAATTCATAAATCAATTGTATATATCCGTTTATTCAGAAATTCCACTTGTAAGGATACCTACATATGTGCACAAATATATATGTACACAGATATTCATTGCATCATTCGTTTATAACAGTAAAAGACTGAAAGAACTTACATGCTCATCAGTGAGAAAACTGGTTCCATAAATTATAGTGCATATATAAAAGGAGTACCATATAAGCCATTAAAAATAATATGGCACATCCATGTATCTTTCCCTGGAAAGATACTAAAAATATACTATTAAATGAAAAAAAAAAAACACCTAAGTTGTTTAGTAGCACTATTACCAATGTTAATGTTACCATTTTAATATTGGAAAGGACACACACACACACACACACACACACACACACACACACACACACTGTCGTATCCATAAAATATTTCCAAAAGAATACACTAATAATTGAGCATTTTAGTTGCCTCTGGAGAGAACTGAGGAACTGCGTTCAGAGGGTGACTGTTGCTGAAATTTTCTCCTATGCATGTGCGTAATGGATTCAAAACAACAATAACTAAATGTGAATGCTGGCCTCTCCTCCCCTTCCTTCTTTGGGAAAAGGGAGACATAGTCTACATATTGGATTGAGACTCGGGAAAATCTTGTCTTCCCTGCTCTGTCTCTCAGCTCTGTTCTTTGTGTCAATCTTCATTCTCATTGATGTGTAGGCAGTGATGCCCTGGGGTCAGCCTGCTGCAGCTTGTGAAAGCTAATTGTTAAATTTTCAGGAAATCAGCAAGGCAGTTGTTAAATCTTTGTTAGCTTGAAATCAGCCATGGTAGGGTGTTGCCACAACAGAAA
Organism: Macaca thibetana thibetana; assembly: GCF_024542745.1. Classification (NCBI taxonomy): domain Eukaryota; kingdom Metazoa; phylum Chordata; class Mammalia; order Primates; family Cercopithecidae; genus Macaca; species Macaca thibetana. The sequence goes on from NC_065583.1 coordinate 11,061,641, forward strand.
TTAGCAAATGCTACAAATCAGTGTTTCTTCACCCTCCCCACTGTCTCTGAATTATCAGGATGCCACGCTACCATTCCAGATCCCATCTGCCCCGAAGAAAACCTGAGAAATTCACCTGCCCAGAGGTTTTCCTGACTTACTTTGTTTCCTCTCCTCTGGACCCTTAGCAAGTGTAATAATTTTTGGCATTCACATATCCAGATATGCGGAACTAAATTAGAAGCAGGAAGATTTCTATGTTTCTGATAAGTCAATACTTTGTTCTCTTGGCTTCTCTTAGCTGTATCTCTTCTAGGTTTCTACTTACTCCTTCCCCTCTCCCTACTGCTTCCTTTACAACAACTCTCTGCCTTATAAAACTCATGCTGTTCTTGATCTTCCCTCCTGTGTATTCTCCCTTTTTGCAAGCTCATGCATAAGCTAGGCAGAAGCTCTCCTCTCAGCCATTTTCCTGGGCTCTCGTCCCAAATTTTCATCTATTGCCCTTTTGTACTGCATACAAAACATTGCCAGTGAGGTCCCATCAACAGGTAATACTGAGCATCTGTTAGCTATAAGGTCAGGTGCCAGGAATTAGACTTAATGCCTTACTGCTTTCTGGTATTTCTGGGAAAGAATGATGCAAGAAGGAGGAATAGTGGTTCCCACTTTCTGCTTTGCTGTTACTGTGTAAAGACTTAAATTCTTCCAAGAATTCTGACTTCACAGACAATTCCCCTTCTGATTGTCTCCCAGTCTTGAACTTTAGGAGCACCTGTGTCTCAGGTGAGCCACCTCGGTGGCAACCAGAAAGACTTACCTACTATTTCCTAGAAATGGTGAGGTGCCACTTCTTATTCCCAATAATGTCAGAAGGAAATCCAGGTCTCATAGTAGTGGGTGTCTGAGTAACAACCCAAAGTCTACCTGCCTCCAAAGTCTGTGCTGTCCTCATATGTCCCAAGCTGAGTCTGTGATTTGGCATTTGTGAAAGATACATGAATTGTTTATTAGAAAACCTACCTTCTCAGAGCTTGCAGTGAGCCAAGATCCCGCCACTGCACTCCAGCCTGGGTGACAGAGCGAGACTCCATGTCAAAAAAAAAAAAAAAAAAAAAAAAAGAAAGAAAGAAAGAAAAGAAAACCTGCATTCTTCTCACATCCTAATTCCATCAGAGCCACAAGGTTTCTGCACAAATCTCTCTACATGTAACCAGCTTTGAAATCTTTATTGACGTTCCATCCTTCATTTGATGGGAAATGTTTGCCCTAATTGGAGCACTCATGGAATCTACTTCACAAATTGCTTTTTACTATTTCCATATAGAGTGTAAGGTGAATATGTTTGTATTGGAGATGTGAGCCTGCATAGATTTTGATATTTCTCTTACTAAATTTGTCCCAAATTACTTTTTTTTTTTTTTTTGGCCAAGAATCTTCACGTTGTTGGTCCTCTTCAATTCCTTATCAATACTGACAGGCATTTTTTTCCCCCTCAGGTCCATTTGCCTTAAAGAAACAAAGGTTTGATGATTTGTGAAAAGGTTTCTCTGGGTGAGGATGACGTGTGTTGGGGGTGTGGGGCGTGGGATCGGGGAGGATTAGCTGACCTCATGGACCAGATACCTGACGTTTGGTATGATCCAGACATCATAAAAGACTGGATTCCAATTTAGGTCCTTGCATCTTGGCAAATGAATACTGGCCGTAGTCTGCAAGGTCTCCCGGGGTCTTGGAAACCAAGATGGTCACACTCACAAATGCCAAGTTTTTGACAAACAATTTTAGCTCTGGGTTTGAATTTTAGCTCTACCACTTACTAGATGTGTGACCACTATAAGTCACTCAAGCTTTTGGAGCCAGTTTCCTTACCTGGGGATAATATTGATATCCATAGCACAGAGTTGTTACAATAACAAAATGAGATGATGCCATAAACTGCTCAGCACAGTCCCTGATACCCAGTGAATGGCAGTGTGGCACAGACGTCCAGAGCACACTCTCTGGGTCAGAAGCCTATATTGACTGTTAACTCTGCCTCCTACTTAGCTCTGTGACTATGGTGAGTTACTTAACTTCCCTGGGCTTAAGTTTTCTCACCTCTAAAACAGAGATATTCACAGTGTGTACTTCATAGAGTTGTGAGATTAAGATGAATTAGTAATTATGTGTAGAAAGAATAATGATATTAGTATAATTATTACTATTATTATTAACCATAAGCTCGAGGCAATAATGATCAGCTGGGCCCTACGGACAAGTCACATTATTGAGTAGGTACAGTCTGGAGATCTGGATCTGGGGAGAGGAAGGAGTATTATTTCAGGTAGGGGAATCAGACTTCCTCTGGAAATTGCTGGGTGCATGAACTTCAATTCTCCAGCCACAAATCTTTCTTCCAGGTAAATGTTTTCAGCTGAGTATGATTTGTTTTTGCTTAAACTTCACTTGAGTATCAGCCTCTAGCAGTCACAAAATCAAATGCAATTTTAGCTAGCTACTTCTGCTGCTCTCAGCTTGCTTGTTGCTGTGTAACCTGAAGTAAATGGAGAGGCCCCGTGGTGCAATGTCCCACAAGATCGGAGCAGTTCACTTAGTTATCTGAAAACACATGCGCAGTACGACATCCATGTGCCCTTGACTCAACAGGGCTTGCTGCGGCCACGGGGGCTTTCTGACTGGTTCTCCTCGTAAGGTACTGTCTAAACCTCATTTGGACAAACTAATTTGATAGGGGCCTCATTTTCCAGAATGTTCTGCTGCAGTTGGTATTAAAATAATGCCAATAATTGCACTTGAAGTTTTCTTTTCTTTAAAAGGTGCAAAAGAGATGAAAGAACTCCTCAGAGCACCATCTCAGAGCTCCTGATTCTATCAGAAAGCAATTATTTAACCGCAAGATGGTTATGGTTCAGAGAGAAAATCATTACCATTCCCATCACTGACCAAAATGGGAAAATGATTCGTGTGTTCTTTATCTTAGCCTTTATCTTGGTGCCCTTTTGTAGGCACAGGATGGGTTTGTTTAAATTATATAAAGATAACAATTGCACAATAATAATGATATCTCTCTTCCTCCCTCCCTCCCACCTGTAATCTTTTCCTTTCCTTTCCTTTCCTTTCCTTTCCTTTCCTTTCCTTTCCTCCCTTCCTTCCCTCCCTTCCTCCCCCTTCTCTCCCTCCCCCCGCCTCCCTGGCTCCCTCCCTCCCTTCTTCCTCCCTTCCTTCTTTCCTCTTCCTCCCTCCTTTCCTCTCTCTTTTCTTAGATATTCACAGTCCACCCAAACTCTTGCGCCTGTTGGACACTGCAGATAGATAAAAAGTCTTATCTATTAGGAAGTTCACAAAGTCTGAAATGTCCTTTAGGATTTTCAATTTGCAAAGTTTTGTTTAATCTTTTACATCTGTTTGCATGTTGCAGTTTCTCAATAAATATTTGTTGAAAAAATACTATGCCACTCTCCATAATCAACTTTTGAATTAGGATACAGCATTATTCCTGTTTTACAGGTAAGAAAATGGGGGCAAAGAGAGGGAAGCTAAATGTCATCAGGATTTTCCATGGGGCGGGTACTGTGCTGGGCTCTGCACAGTTTTCTCCTTTATCTTAATTATTATAACCACTAATGATATTTTTAGTGGTGTCAACTTACAGAGCAATTTTATTTTATTTTAGAGACGGGGTGTTGCTCTGTTGCCAGGCTGGAGTGCAGTGGTGCGATCTCAGCTCACTGCAACCTCCGCCTCCCGAGTTCAAGTGATTGCCCTGTCTCAGCCTCCTGAGTAGCTGGGACTACAGGTGCGCGTCACCATGCCCAGCTAATATTTTTATATTTTTTAGTAGAGACGGGGTTTCACCATGTTGGCCTGGATGGTCTCGAACTCCTGACCTCATGACCCACCCGCCTTGGCCTCCCAAAGTGCCAGGATTACAGGTGTGAACCACTGCACCCGGCCATATATATACATATATATTGAGACAGGGTCTCACTCTGTTGCCCAGGCTGGAGTTCAATGGTGTAATCATGGTTCACTGCAGCCTCAGCACCCTGGGCTCAAGTGAAGCCCCCACCTCAGCCCCCCAAGTATAGGCACAGGCAGCAAGTCCAGCTAATTAAAAAATTCTAGACATAGAGGTCTCACTATATTGCCCAGGCTGGTCTAGAACTCCTGGGCTCAAGCGATCCTCCTGCCTCAGCTCCCAAAGTGTTGGGATTACAGGTGGAAGCCACTGTACCCAGCCCAGAGCAATTTTAGACAGATGCTGGAAGGTTAAAAAAAAAAAACAACCCTCAGCGCATCTAGCTCTCAGGCCTTCTTTCAGAATCTATCATTGGGAAGAGGTGTCATGCTTTAAGCAGCACCTTGTGGAATCCAGCAGGGCTGGCTCTCTATCCCCAGGGTCTCTGTCCCTCAGGAGTTAATTCTCAAAGTCAGGTCTGCTTATTTGATTTTATTGTCAGCTCCGTGGAGACTGGGGAGGAAGGAGGAAAGACAACTGGAGAGAAGCTTCCTGGTTTTCCCCTGGCATTTTAGAAACCCTCGGAACAATCACTCCAAGCGTTCTGGGAGATCAATTTTGGGAGGATCTCGAACCCTGCTTCCAGGATTCCGTGACCTTTGGGATAAATTTCAGAACCTACTCTCCCAAAATTTCAGCCTGCAGGGTCCATTCTTCATTCTCCATCTCATCAACATCCCATACTAGGGTTCCAAGCTGACAGGTGGAGATGTAGGTCTCTGCTTAAAACAGGCTGGAGAACAGGGGTCGATGCCTCCCAGCAGGGAGGAATAATGAGAACATTCATTAATGACTGCACCATGTTCCTGTGGATTGTCAGCACCAGTCATTTTTTACTTTGAACAAAATGTAACTGTTGTTAATGGAAAGCCATTTGCAAATAAAACCAGTGAGTAATGATATTTAGATATCCATTAACATGTTTCAATTTTTACCTTCTTTGTCTAGAAGGGATCAGAATTTCAACAGAAATTCCAATTCAATACACACATTTATAATCAAACCTGTGGATGTAACTTAACTATTAAATAGTTCCCTCCCTCCCTCCCTTCCTTCCTTCCTTCCTTCCTTCCTTCCTTCCTTCCTTCCTTCCTTCCTTCCTTCCCTCATTCCCTTCCTTCCTTCCTTCCCTCCTTCCTTCTTTCCTTCCTTCCTTCCTTTCTTCCTTCCTTCCTTCCCTCCTTCCTTATTTTCTTCCTTCCTTCCTTCCTTTTCTTCCTTCCTTCCTTCTTTCCTTCCCTCCTTCCTTCCTTCTTTCCTTCCCTCCCTCCTTCCTTCCTTCCTTCCTTCCTTCCTTCCTTCCTTCCTTCCTTCCTTCCTTCCTTCATCATTGCTTTCTTCTTGGGAATAAATTGCCAGGTATGCTGCTAAATCCCCTATAATGCCCAGAACATCCCCCATCACAATGAAATATCTGTCCCAAGATGTCAGTAGTGCAGAGGTGGAGACAACCTGCTTTAGCGTTTATCCCAGGAATAGAACTGCTGTGTCACAGGATCTATGCACCTTTTACTAAGGATTGCCAAATTGTTTCCCAAAGTTGTTTTACTAATTTACCCCCAACCTAGCAGTATGTGTAAGAGCTCTCACTCACCACCCCCACATCGCCATTTTACAGATTAAAAACCTGAGGCTTTGAAGAGGGTGGAGTAACTTGGACAAGGGTATAGAGTGACAAGGACATTAACAAAGCTTTGAGAGTGACATAGATGTAATATCTCCCTGCAAGGACACAGCCAAGGAAGATAAATTCAGTCCTTCCATATAAGAGATATTTACAAAGTCTTAATTACATACCAGGAACTATACTTTACACATATCTTCTCATATCTTCCCCCAACTGTACAAGATAGTATCAGAGCCCACTTAATAGCATGGGCTTTGAAGCCAGCCAGAACAGACGTTAGGTCCCAGAGTGGTAATTCACTAGCCCTGTGCCTCAGGAAACTTACTTGAGCTTGCTGAGTTTCAAGTTTCCTCATCTGTGAAACAGGAACCATGGTAGACCTACGTCACTGTATCGTTGTGATAGAGATAACGCGATAGGCCATCCGTAAATATTAGCTGTCATGGTCATCAGCATCACCACTCTCACTTAAGAGATTGGGAATAGAGCCTCAGAGTTTAAATTGCAAAAGGTCACAGCTAGTAAGTGGTAGAACTAGAATTTGAACTCGGGTCTGTCTGACTCCAAAGTTCATCTCACTTTAACTGTGTCAAGTTGTGTACCCAAGAGGGGAGGACTCCCAGCCCCATCCCACCAGTTTAGACTAAGCGGGGTTGGGTGGGGACAGCATGTATGAATTACTAAAACTGGGAATTCATCAAACACTTTTAAATAACACATTTTCATGGTATCATGAATATTTAGTAACTCAACTAAGTAAAACAAATGTTGTCAAGATATCAGTTGCCTGGGGACCTGCTATAATAGATAGTCTGGGATGATCTGTAATTAGAATGTGGACTGCATGAAAATGGCGATTCTACAGATTCTGAAAACAACCTCTTCTCTTACAAATTATAAATATCCCCTTTGCCATATTATTACTATCCATCTGCTTCACCCTTGAAGACAAACCAACTAAAACCTATTGCCTAGGCAAAGATCACAGATTTTGAATTAGTGGTGTCAGAATGAACAATGCTTGCCTTCCTACACCCTGTTTGCAATCAAATCCTCCAATTTCTCCTCTATTTTCTGCCCCCCTCCCTCCTGGGAAGACATTTGTCTTCAGAGGCTGGCAATGAGGCATTTGCCATTAGACACACTATGACATATTTTAAATATGCTCCAAGAAGCCGAGGCTAAATTACACTGGTGAGTTATTAAAAACAGCTCTCAGTGCTATTATTATTTATTGCATTTGCAACTCTCAGCAGCAGCTGATTACACTGCTTAATCTTGTATTTTTTTAAAATTCCCCACCCTGAAATTAATTCTCCCCACAATGAATAAGCAAGGTCAGCCACACTGAGCATCCTTTGGAAGCATTTGGATTCTGGGAAGGAATTTGATGGACAGCCCTGGAGCAGAACCTCAGTTTCTCCAGGGGAGGAAGTCCTTCACTTGAAATATGGACACCTCTTTTCTGAACCCCTTAGAGAGGGAGTTCTCCAAATCACAGGTCTCACCACGCTAGTCCCTTCCATGCTGTCTCTGCAGCTGCCATATGTTGCTGTCATTGAAAGACCTCTGTGATCTGGCCCCTGCCTCCCTCCCCAGCCTCATCTCTCATAGCCCCATGTCCTCATCCAGGACTCAGTCCTCGAAGTGACTTGTATTTTGTTTCCAGTGCCAGGCTCTGCCCTCTGAGCCTTTGCATATGCTGGTCCTCTCACCTGAAGTCCTGCCTCCACCCTTATTTTCTTGGCCAATACCTTTTCCTTCCAGAAGCAGCTTAGGGAATATCTCCTTAGTGAAGCTTCCAGTGAGGAATAGAAGGATTTCTTCACCACATCCATAAAACTGCACTCCTCCATCTATTGTAGCACTCAGCACACTGTATTGTCACTGTGTATTTGTGTCTCTTTTTTGTTATATTGTGAACTGCTTGAGAGCAACTGTAGTTTACTGTCTAAGCTTTACTGTCGAAGCTCCCAGCATAGGCCCAGCACAAAGAAAGTGCTTTGAGAATTAAGAGATCAAAAATAGAAGTAGTGTAGTAGTGCAGGAAGAGCCAAAGCTCTTGAATGAGGCATTTGTTCATTCACTCATTCATTTATTCAGCAAACATTTATTAAGCATCTATTATGAGCCAGGCTCTGGGCTAAGCACTTGGGACACAATGATTAAAAATAAATGGATCTTGTAAAGGGGGAGACAGACATAACTCAAATAATAGCATAAGTGTATCATATAAGCCGTGATTAGTGCCATAAAGGAAAAATACTCAGGGCCATGACAGCATAAAGATAAGGCCCAACCCAGGCTGGAGTTTGTATGGCGAGTTTCATCAGGGCTGCCCTCCTTGAGGAAGTGATGCTCTAGCTAAGAGCTGAAGAGGAATAGCCATTAACTAGGTGGTAGGTGGGGCAAGAACATTTAAAGCAAAAGAGACAGCAAGTGTAAAGGTTCTGAGGGCTGTGGGGGCCTAAGTGCTGAAGAGGTGTGTAGGAATGAACCAAAGGTCAGTACAAGGACTGGGGAACAGGCGAGGGTGGAGGTGGTGTGCGACAGATCAGGTTGGGAGACACCCAGGGGCCAGGCCATGAAGAATATTGTAGACTGTGTTAAGGATTTGTCTAGCCTGGCCACAGTGGGTTTTAAGCAAAGGAACAACATTTTGAGTGTGTATGTGTGTGTGTTTTAAACCATCTGCAATGGAGAGAACAGAATGGGGGAAAAGGTACACAGAGATTGTGGGGTATGAACTTCCAGACTGCCTCAGAAGACACAGTGTCAAGGCGGTGTTAATGCCTAAAGGACCACAGGGAGGTGGGGAGACCTCCAGAGGTCCTCAGGGAGATACCTGGACCATGTGTCAGGTTCACAGGCCTGCTCCAGATGTCCCCTTCTTTTTTGAATTTTTTTTAATTTTTTGGGACAGAGTCTCACTCTGTCGCCCGGGCTGGAGTGCAATGGCGTGATCTCAGCTCACTGCAACCTCTACCTCCCAGGCTCAAGCGATTCTCCTGCCTTAGCTTCCCTAGTAGCTGGGATTATAGGTGTGCTGCATTTTTGTATTTTAGTAGAGAAGGGGTTTCACCATGTTGCCCAGGGTGGTCTCGAACTCCTGAGCTCAGGCGATCCACCACTTTGGCCTCCCAAAGTGCTGGGATTACAGGCATAAGCCACCATGCCTGGCCCAGGATGTTCTCTCCCAAAGCAGAAGCTCCTGCTGGGGGAGGCTCAGCCTTACCTGGGTTAACCAAACTGGTGCAGGGAGAAGGGGCTCTGCTTTAGAGCAGAGCTCCCAGGGAAACCGAGCTCAGGCCAATTCTATAATTTACAGTTTATGCCTCTAGGGGAGTGAGGTCAGAGAACTGAACCCTTACCTGTAAGTTCTTGCCCTAACTTCTAAGTCCTTGGAAGGGTTAGGTCAGCCCATCCTAGGCTTAATTTGCTACCTTAGGAAGAATCGGACCATGGGAGGTCATCTACTTCATCGTTCAATTTCATCCAACAATTCATTCATCCATCTCTCCCTTCGTCCATCTGCCCATCCATCCATCTATTCATCCATCCATCCATGCATTCATCCAACAAATATTCACTGAGAAAATATTAGAGGATGGTCTAGAACCTGGCCTTTTGATCCTCAATATAGTATGTGTTCTGTGCTGGTCCACATCTGCCCAATTTGACTTAGTGTTTGTCGGCTATAGGTAAGGGATGAAGTCTGGCCCAGACTCTGTCAAAAAATTTTGTTCTTTCAGTTCTCTGGTTGCTGAATTGGAGCCCCAGGCAAACCCTGCATTCTTCTCTCCTGATTTAATTGGTCCATTATTTTAAACTTTTGTAGATAAGGGAATAAAAAAGTCAGTGGAATATTGTATTCATCACATTGAAATTAATATGCTTCATTACCACAAAGACAAGGAGTATGGTTGTAATATTTTCTCAAAACTTTTAATTGAACAGAGCATGGGAGGGGGGAAAGCGAAAATGGAAACCACCAAGCTCGGATGTTGTTTTTCACTTTCTCAAAATGTGCGCTGTTTTTGATCCACTCATCTCATTAGTGTTAATTATGACCTAAAATAAAATGGCATTTAACACTGTGCTGAGACTTTAATTAAAGCCAAACCTTCATACCCAGGAACTCTCCGAAGTCCAAGATAGTTACTCTAAAATGGTATAAGCTTCTGCTGAGCCAGCGGTATCCACACACTCACTCCATCCCCTGCTGCTGGAAGCCCGATACTTCAATCCATCCACCATCCATCCATCCTTTCAACAAATTAATTTAAGGTAGTTCTGGGGAAAGAAAATGAATATTTATTAAATATCACTCTATTACTTTAAATGCATTCTTTGTAACCTAATGTAGCACCAAGGACCTAGGAATATTCAAGTAAGGATAGTGAGTAGTAGTGTATGCATTATCTCATTTAATCTTCAAAAGAGTCTCATGAAGTAAGGACAAATTATTCTATCTATTTTACAAGAGGTGAAACTGAGGTCCAGAGAGGTTTGAAACCTTGCCCTAAATCATATTCATGGCATGTTTTCCTGCTTTACACTGCTGAGCTAGAAAGAGTAATCTGAATTATCTAAATGTATTCATTCGTTCATTCATTCATTCATTCGTTCATTCATTCTTTCATTCATTCATTCATTCGAGATCGCCCACTATGTGTCAGATCTATGCTAGGGGCTAGAGAGACCCCAGTCCCTTTATTCACATGTTCGGTGAAGCGGGCCAACAATCGGTAGAGATGACAAGACTGTGATGAGAAAGAGAAGCAGGAGGGCTGTGGGGCTAGGATGCAGGGACAACCAGCCCAGCCTGGGAATCCAGGAAGGGTTCCCCAAGAAGGTAAGACTAGTGGAACAATTTTATCCATAATTCCTACAGAAGGACCCACCCAGAGGGTGGCCTAGAGATTCTTTCAGAGATTATGGCAACCCCAAAACCAGCTTCCCAGAAGCAAGCATGGTACAGGGCCCATCCAGCCAGACTGCAGATAGCCTGCGCCTGGGAACCACCTCCAGAAAGCATGCAAATGACTGACCCCAGTCATCTGGACTTCCTGGCATCAGAATCTGTGGATAATACTGAAACATTAGTGTCTCAAACAGATTAGGCATTAGTAACGAGTGGCACACCTCTCCTCCCACATCATGGGTTCCCAACTCTTGTCTGGTTTCTGAGTTCTGGAACCTGAGCCAACCATGACAGCTGCACTGGGTTCCTCCCCTGTATGCCAATCTCTTTATTTGAAGGAAAAGTAAATGCAAGAGAGAAATTACTGATCTGGTCAATAATTTAGAGATTTCTAGGGCTGACATGGTGCTGGAACAACCAACCTGCTCATCGACAGGGGAGGAGGCTGTGGCCCAGACCAGGCAAGCCACCTGTCCTGTGTCATACAGCAGAACCAGCCCAGGACTCCTGACTCTAGTCTGGTGGTAATTCCTTTGTCCTAGCAGGGACCGGTGGAGAACCTTTTAGGAGAGGTCGGGATGCTGAAGAAAATGATTCTTGCCCATAGATTAGCTTCCTGTTTACCAAACTTTGCCTCCCCTCCTTACCTGCCCTCCCTGGCCAGGAGCCTGGCTGCACAGCTACTCTTTCTGCCTGTGACTTGCACATCAGCTCAATACTTAACCTCTTAGAGAGTTCTCCTTTCAAGCTTCATCCTCAGGGAAAAGGGACGCAGTTTCAAGGAAAAGTGCATATTGCATTTCTGCAGCCCCACATCTACTACCTGTGATTTCCTGTAGGGATAAAACCTGTGAATCAGTGGCCAGTGTGATCCTTGGATAATCCCTCAGTCACTGTGATTGGTTTGGGGATGGACATATGAGCCCATTGGAGCCAATAAGATTCTGTAAAATGTTGAAGTTCAGTTACATGAGCCAATAAATTCCCTTTTGTTTAAGTGATTCTGGGTTGGCTTTCCTGGTACTTGCAACCTAAAGAGTCCTGAATGATGAAGTAATAAAAACAGTAACTCGAGTAATATTAATTGGCTGCTTGTCTGGGCTAGGTACTGTGTCAAGTTCTTCCATTTGTGAACTTATTTGGCATTCCCAGCAACTTTATGGGATATTCAATATTGTTGTCCTTACATTGTGCCTAGTGAGGTTAAAATAACTCAGACTGCTGCCAGCATATAAGTGATGAAGCTGGGCTTTGAACCTGAGCAGCCTGGCTCTAGAGCCCATGTTCTCAACCACAATGCAGTACTGCCCCTCGGCACATACTCTTTTCAGCTAGAGCCCCAGGAAGCTTCTCTTCCATTTGCTGGTCTGGTAGAGACACAGTTCCCAACTCAGTCAAATTCTCAAGAAGGACTAGATGAATTTCATTAGGTCTCCATGGAGAAGGCAGTTTGCTTGTGGAAATTCATGCCTCCCAGGGACCTGTCTACCACACTATGCCTGAACTTCTATCATTAGATATGGGTATCTTTGGATTGCTAATAGTAATTACGGTTATAATAATGACAGTTTTTACTTTTTTTTTGAGATAGAGTTTCACTCTTGTTGCCCAGGCCGGAGAGCAATGGCATGATCTCGGCTCACCACAACCTCTGCCTCCTGGGTTCAAGTGATTCTCCTGCCTCAGCCTCCTGAGTAGCAGGGATTACAGGCACCTGTCACCACACCCAGCTTATTTTGTGTTTTTAATAGAGACGAGGTTTCTCCGTGTTGGTCAGGCAGGTCTTGAACTCCTGAACTCACGATCCACCTGCCTTGGCCTCCCAAAGTGCTGGGATTACAGGCGTGAGCCACCGCGCCCGGCTGACGGTTTTCACTTTTTAAGATACCTGTTTCTTACCAGGCCTTTCTTTGAGCACTTTGTATATATTGTCTCATTTACTTCGTAGAGAAGAGGAAAATGAGGCCAACTATCATGTTGGAAGTCATAGAACAATGATGTATTCACTTCCTCAGAGTCTACTGAAGGACACACCCTGGCTCCTGGCCTCTTGGGCCTGCAGTCTCCTGGAGGGAGAAGTGGGCAGGGGCTCAGTGAGCAGACCACCTGAGGATGGCCAAATGGAATCGCTGCTGCAACTACAGATGCTGGGCCAGAGAGGCGAATCAGGTCCCTTGGTCTGGCAGAGATCAAGAGTGAAAGCACAGATTTCTTAAGAGCCAGCAACTAGCAAAAAGTCCAGATGAAAGTACCCCAAAATGTTAATGCTGGATTTCTTTGCTGTTTGAGTTATTTAAGATACTTATTTTCAGTCTTTCATATCTTTGCTATATTTTATGCAATGAGCTGACTTACCCTTATAATTATAAAGAAAACAAAACAAAACAAAATGACAGCCCATTATGAAAATTATAGTAGGAACCAGTAATAAAAGGAATCAGGCATTCTTGGAGGTTCCTTGGAGTGGCTCCAGGGCCAGGGCAGGAGATGCTCAAAGTGAGCCTAAGCATCTTTTGCTGCCAACAGTGAAGAAGTGCGCGCGCGTGCACACACACACACACACGCAAACACACACGAAACCCAAACCCCTCAATGATAGGGACATAGGAGCCAACTGCAAGAGCCCCCAGTAGCCAAAGGTGGAATAATTTGAGCAGCAAAAGAAGTAAAATATGATTGGATTATAACCCAAAGTGTCAACATAAATATCCGTGAGCTCACATTAATATAAACAAATCTCTTATGCAGAATAATTCCCAATAATTCATGAAGATGGTTCACCCTCAAAGAGGGTCTATAACTTTCACTCCTTCAGTGTGAGTTGCACACAGTGACTTCCTTCCAAAGAGCCAAGAGAGGAAGGGAGGAAAATGATTTCACAGCAGAGAAATCTGACAAACACGACCTTAGCCAGGTGATCGAGGTCACCATCAGCAGTGGTAGGTTGTGTTGATAGCATGTGCTCTTCAAATGATGTGATGTGAATGACACTTTACCTCTGTGCTCTTCCTCCCCAAACCCCAGTGCAATCATCAGAAAAGCTTCAGATAAGACCCAGTTGAGGGACATTCTACAGACATCTGCCCAATATCTCCTTAACATTGTCAAGGTCACCAAAACAGGGTCGCCTAAGAAATGGTCACAGCCAAGAGGAGTCTAAGGAGACACGCCTACTAAATGGAATGTGGGATCCTGAACTAGAAAAAGGACTTCAAGTAAAAACTCAGGAAGTCTGAGTTAAGTAGGGACTTGAGCAAATAATAACATTGCAACATTTGTCCATTAGTGGTGACAGTGTTAACCTACGCTGTTACCAACGGGGGTTGCCGGGTGTGCAGGATTTGGGAACTCTTTTACTATCTTTGAAGTTTTTCTGTAACTATAATTTAAAACTATTCTAAAATGAAAAGTTTGTTCTGAAAAAGCTAGATAGGAACAGAGCATGGCAGGAGAAACAGGCATATTACAAAGGCTTGGGATGATCTCTCAGGTCAGCTGAAAAAATGGTTTAACCCCCAGTGACTCTTTGACTTTTTTTCCAGAAAAAAAAATCTAGATTTCTGTAAATAAATCTGTCTGCTGGACTGGAAGGGGACAAGGTTATTGTACCTAACTGGCCTTCCCCAAATCCCACAGGGGCCTCATGGCAGTTAGATTCATTAATTCAGCATTTTCTAATGATTAACACTGATCAATAAGCCACTGGGTCTGTTCTTTAAATCAATTGCCCCATTAATGAGAATGAAAGCACCATTTTATTACCCAAGCCCTGGCCCTTTTGCAGAAAAGGCTTCTGGGGGTTCGGGCTTCCATTCCCCGTGCTGTGTATTAGGTTAATTACTCTCCCACTCAGGTCTTCCAAGCCTGATGCCTGTGACTTGGAACAAAATGAGCTGAAGGGAAAGACTTCTAGAAAAATGGGTTAGAGGCTTTCACCGAGTGAGACACTCAGTTAGTTCAGGAGTCAACTAAATTTTACCAAGGATCTTCTGAGTGCTCGGGCTGCTGCTCAAATGCTACCTCTGTAGAGAGACCTCCCTTTACCACCTTGTCTAAAATATCAATTCCCCCATGCTCTCTTGCCCCTGCTTTAGTTTTCTTTGAAGTGTTTATCACTACTAGATGTTATATTTAACTGTTTGTTTGTCTTTTTGCTTTGCTCCCCACTAAACTGAAAACCTCTTGAGGACAGGGTGCCTTGTCTGCCTTGTTCATCCCCAAAATATAGCCAATAGTAGATCTCAATAAATAGTTTTGAATAAAAGAATGCAGAGGGCCGGGCATGGTGGCTCATGCCTGTAATCCTAGCACTTTGGAAGGCCGAGGCGGGTGGATTACCTGAGCTCAGGAGTTAGAGACCAGCCTGGTCAACACAGTGAAACCCTGTCTTTACTAAATACTCAGGGTACAGAAATGAATGGGACCCAGACTCTACCCTCCCAGATCTTATAGTGCGGTGGGGAGATGAGCACTTGAACAAGGCGGAATTATAATGCAGAGAGGGAAATGCTAGGGAGGGGGCCAGTGATAATTGAAGAGGGTAACTGAGCCTGTTTTGGGAGGTTAGGAAAACCTTCCTAGGAGAAGGGATATCTAAGATGACCTGAAGGTAGAGCAGACATGTGCCGGAAGAAAAGAAGAGAAACAGAGCTGTTCAGGCACAGAGTGCAGGATGTGCAAGAGTGGATGGGGGTGCAGGAAGAGGAGCCCATTGGTCGGCATGGCCAGAACAGAGTGTAGGGGGAGTTACAGGATGAAGCTAGAGACATGGGCAGGGCAGATCACAAGGCCTTGGCAGTGTCTGGCTAACACTGAAGATGGGATCCAGGAGGTGGTGGGGACCTGTAGGAGAAAGTGGCATGGTCAAATTTGTCTTAGAAATATGACTTTGTTTGGAGTGTGTGGACAGGATTGGAGGAGAGTACAGACAGGGTTGAAAGAGGGTGTAGACAGGATTGGAGGAGAGTATAGAAAGGGTGGTTGAAGGGAGTGTACACAGGGCTGGAGGAGGTGGCAGGAGTGAAGGCACAGGCCAGCTGGGAGCAGTGCAGAGGTCTGTGAGACACGATGGTAAAGCTGCTGGGCCATGGTAGGTGGGAAGGAGAAGTGAGAGATGTAGGTGCAGACTCTCAGAGGGCAGGATAAACAGGATTTGATTGATTAGGGGTGGAGGGGAGGAAATGTCAAGATTGACTCCCAGGCCTCTGGTTTGGGGACCAGGATGTAGGTGGGGTCCTGAGTGGGGCAGGACAGACTGTAAGATGACCTAAGGGTGAATTTAGTTATATTTCTCAGGCAAGGTGCCTTTGATGAGAAATCCAGAACATTCTCTTTCTGTTCTTCTAACTCTGGCAGTGCCCAAACTCCTTGTCTTCTGTAGGAGAAACCCTGGATTTGGGCTAAAATCCCCCTTGGCTGGCCTGGTGTAGCTGCTAGGGGAGAGGCAACTGGGTGGAGACGAAGCCCAGGCACCCTCCTTTCTCCTGCTGAAACCCAGCATGCACCAGCTTCAGCACAGTGGGAGAGCAGCCTCTGTCCGTGGGACTCCGGCAAGTCCAAGTTGGAATAAGCAAGTGTGGGATGATTTAAAGGCTGGGACTTTAAAGTCAAATACCCCAGAATTTCAGTCTGGCTCAGATATTTAGCAACTGTGTGACCATGTACAAGTCATTCTGAGACTCAGGTCTCAGTCTGCCAAATGGAGCTGACATATTCCCTCGGGAGTTGTTGAAAGGATCAGAACCAACACCTGAGCCAGGATGATCTGAAATACCACATAGTGCTTCTTTCCCCGGTGTCTTCTTCCCTATCCCCTATTCCTGGTTCAAGAAGTGGTGAGATGGCCTCTCCCAGGTGTCCTCAGGGCAGCTTTTAGGCAAATGCCAAGAAAAAGAGAAGAGCAGCCATGAGCCCAGTTTTTGAGTTTTAAGGAAGACTTTGCAACTCCCATTCTTGGCTTTCCAAAGCCCAGTCCTTGAAATGCTCAAGCAATAAGTTGGATCCTTAACCAATAGATCTTGAAGAATATGTGAGGGTGTGTGGGATAGGTTTTTCTCCAGGCAGTAGAGGAAGATTCTCTGGGCTGGAAGGAAAGGAGGATAGACAGAGGAGGAACAAAAGACTCAAATGCTGAGAGTGTTTCTGACTCCACTCTCTCTAGGACCAGGCGAGGGCTTTTGCCCATGTGTGGTTCATCATGGAGGAAATGGGATGCTCTGGTGTATTCAGGGCTGGAGGCAGAAGAAATGTGGTTCCAGCACAGCCTTCAGTGACGGAGGGTCATTCCTCCCCCAGGTAGCTCTCTCCTCACCAGTGCCAGGACACCTTGTAAATTCTCTAGTGGGAAGAGAAGGGAAAGAACACCCTACATAGACTACAAACTCTTTGCACTGGCTGAGCTTACCGCAAATAAACTAAAACTAAAATATCCACGCCCAGCAGAATGAGGACCCAAGAAAAAAGTCAAGTTCAGTTACAGAAAAATAGAAGCTACCTTTCTGCAATACCTGGACTGGATGCCTGAAGTCTGCTACCTACAGTGTGTCTACATTCAGTAAATGCTGGCTATGGTCAGTTGATAGTGGATTGTTGTCTTCCCCTGACTGGAGTGCAGATGGCAAGAAGGAGCCTCCACTGTGTCTACAGCCAGGCCTGGAGACAAGCAGTGACTGCTGCGTTGTGCTCATACCTTGCAAGGAAAGGTCTATGTTGTTTGAGAGGAGAACCAAGAAGTAGAAATTGATGTTGGAAAGATGTGTGAGTTCCTCCCGGGCAGGTTGGGGTCTGATTCCTCTTGCAATCTGTGGCATTCAGCACAGCCTCGATATCCAATATATATTTGTGGGTTCAAAAATGAGCATGTGCTGAATGAATGAACGAGTGGGTAGGTGTGAACCATATGCTTTTATGTTGAATTGCAGTGATGAGAAGGGTATAATATGGGGCTGGGGGAGCAGTAGCCCATGTGTCTTTTTGGCCTCAGCCCCTTTGCTCTCCTGGAGATCAGGCAAGTCCTCTGCTGGGTCAGGAATGCAGCTGCTGAAGGCCCCGGGGGAGGTGCAGAACTCGCATCTAACCTCACTGCTTGTGATCTTAAGACCTCTGCTCCTGTTCACCCAAACAAACCATGGATGGCAGCATCTTTGGGATTCCCCAACTCCTAGAACTGTGGAGATGGCAAGGGTCTCAGATGCCATCTAACATCACTCTCTCATTTTGCAGGCCAGGAAACGTCAGACCTACCTTGGCCAAGGTCAGACAGGAAACTGATGGATGTGACATTCTGAGTCACGCATGTCAATGTACATGCAGAAACACATACCCACGTGTCCCCAAACGCATCGCAGTGGAACACACAGACCCCTGTGTGGGCCCCCCAACATGTGCTTCCCATCATGGATGCCCTCAAATATGGAACTCAAGCCTTACCTATCCTCTCCTTTGAGCTCCAGACTCATGCCGTCAGCCGTCTCCTCAACCTTTCCACCTGGGTGGCTGACAGGGTGCTCAAACATATCAGGTCCCAAACCAAACCCTTGATTTCTGTCTCACCAAATGCCCCTGAACAGATCTCCCAGAAAATGCCCATTCTATGACATCAGCCACCTAGGTGTCATCTGAGAGCGTTCTCCTTCCTCACCCTTCCAGTCCCCAGGGAAATCCTCTGCAGGCCCCGTTGGCTCCATCTCTGATCCCAAACCTCGACTTGTTAATCTCACTGGTTCTTTTGGCACGTGAGCTTTCTCTGTGAACAGTGAGCCCATGCTGGCTCCTGTCCAGGACACACAGCAGTGAAGGCACAAGAGTGGACAAGGACAAGTCTGCTAAGCTCTGCTGGGCACAGAAGGAGGGAGTCCTGGTCTCCCCTCACCCTAGCTCTTCAGCTGCCACCCAGCTAGTCGGGGAAGGACATAGGAACAAATATCATTAGCTGGGTGTCTCCTGGCAGAAACCATAAATCACAAAAAGTGTTATGCTCCAAACCCAGACTGGCACCGCACTGTGATTTACTTTAAGTAGACAAATGAATGTTTTTTATAAAAATCATTCTCCTTTAAATATTAACGGGGAAAAGTTTTCCATTTTCTTTGGTATGGTTTTTATTATATCTTGAGGGCAAAGACTTCCAATTTCAAAATGGAAATCAATGAGAAACATGATTGAATTTAGGAAACATGGTTTTACAGCCAACAGTTTTGGGCTGTGCCAGAAGTTCTGAAGGCTATAACTATATCTATAATTCATACTAATATTTTGACGATTTGAAAAGCAGCTGGGTCTTAGTTTCCTGAGAAGCTAACTTCAAGTTGGTAATGTCCTATGTTCTTTGGGAGCCAGAGATACCTTTAGACGAGCTTATTTCCTTGCATCTTTCTTCATGCTCCTCCCACCTCTGTGGGCCATGGGAACGGTTAGATGGGCTAATGTGCCTAAGAAAATAGGCCAGAATAAGCAATAAATGGCAGCTCTTATGATCATTCTACTCCTGGAAGGAGCTCAAAGGGGCCAGGAAAAAATTCAGGGGCCTATCAGGAGATGAACGGTGGAGATCTGAGGACACAGAAGCAGTTCTGTTAAAAATAATGCCAAAAACTGAAATTACTTTTGCACCCACCTAATAATAGTCAAAGGTCTCATCTCAGTTAGGGCTCTGCGAGAAGATGAAAACACAGGACAAAAAAGCAAGGAGTCCTGTTCCAAGCCTGGTTCCAGATAAAAAGCAGAGTATTACTGAGCTGTGCATGTTAACTCCTCACTGCCTCCGCAAATTTTTAAGATTTTGGATCTGCAAGATTCTGGGAAGTCCTCAGGAGAGATCTCTCTATAGAAAGAAGGAGAAAGGGAGAAAGGAAGGAGAGACTCTGCCAAAAAGTGTTAATGATGCTTCTCTCCATGCGGTAGGAATTCAGGCGATGTGGTTTTTCTTCTTTCTAGTCGCTGTATTTCTCAAATTTTCCATAGCATACATATATTGCATTTATAATAAAGGCCAAGATTCCTGCACTGTCGTCCCTCTGAAGTATCCTAATTTGGGTGTCCCTCTGTTTCTTGTGGGGATCCTGACACCCACCCACCATGAATGGAAGGTAATTGTGACTGTGAAGAGAGCAAAGCAAAATGATACTGTGAAGTCCTAGTGAGAGGCGGCTGCTTTCCAAAGGCTCTTAGGACAATGCCCACCTACTTTGCGTTAAAAAAAAAAGTGATCAGAGAAGACTAGCTCATATTAGACAAGCATTAAAGTCACGCAGGCAAGAAGTACCACTTGGTCCTCGAGCAGTCAGGACTGAGAGGCTAGGAAAGGAGTCCCTCAGTGCCTGTCTCAATGCTTTTGATGCTGGGCCCGGGGACCACCGAAATAAGCTCACAAACCAGAGGCCCCATGACTTTGGAAACATCGACTTGGATGGCTGCTTGAGATCTGTCAGCTGTGAGGCTGTCTCAGTTTCTAGGCTCCCAAACCCCCAACAGGAGCCTGAGAATGGTTATATGTCAGACCCATCGTGGAAAACATGGCTGTCTTGGGAATTTGGAACTGGTGCAGTCTTTGCAGTGACCGTCTCAAATGCAAATCTGGTGGAGTCACTTGGCTCCACTGATTTCTTCTTCCATTCTCTTGCTCACTCACCAAGTATGTCTCATGCTCCTGCTGTGGCCTGGATGCTGTGCTAGACTCTGCAGCTTCAGTGGTTCACAGGACAGACCCTTCCTCTGCAGCCCACTACCGGCAGGAAGGGCAGGTCTGTACACACGATGAGATCTGTGTGATCCTCCCCTCTCCCTCTGCGTCCAAAACTCATCTGCCATCTCTAGGAAAAGCGATCTCTATGAGCTGTAGTTTGAATACTTGTCCCCTCAAAAACTCACGTTGAAACTCAATCTCCAATGTGGCAGTATTGCGAGGTAGAACCTTTATGAGGTAAATCTATTCATGGGTTAATGATTTAATGGATTATTTGTGGAGTGGGACTGGTGGCTTTTTAGGAGAAACCTGAGCTAGCACACTCAGCCCCCTCACCATATGATGCCCTATGCTGCTTTGGGACTATGCAGAGAGTACCTGCCCCCAGCAAGAAGGGCTCACCAGATGTGCTGCCTCAACCTGGGACTTCCAAGCCTCCATAACCATAAGAAATAAATTCCTTTTCTTTATAAATTGCCTAGTTTCAGGTGTTCTAAGCAACAGAAAAGGGACTGAGACACTATGTAACATCCTATTCTCTTTTACTTCTTTGGTGGAATCCCCCGTGCTATTCTTTTTGGTCTTTGTGCATTTGCTTATACTGATCCCTCTGCCTGCAATGCCTTTCCTTTAGGTTCAACTGAGGTGATACCTCCTCCCTCTAGGTCCCTGCTTAGATAACTCTTAGAGAGCCTCGTGAGGACTGTATCCCAGCAGGTATCACATCTGTGTCCCTGTCTGTGTCCTGCCCTGGGTTTTGAATGTTTTGAGGCCATAGCCTGGGTATTATATTCATTTCTCAGCATGCCTGGAGTCCAGCAGCAGGTCTGGCATGGGTTGTTGTGCAGTCAAGGTTTGCTGAGTGGCTGAGTGACTGTGAGGACGTCCAGTGCTGTGCAGCCTGGTGGGAAGGTCATCTGATTGCACCAGTCTGCAGGTACACACGTGTACTCTTACAGCAGCTTGTTTTGACTAGCTCCAAAGTCTGTCTCACTCTTTTTAACCAAAAACTTACCCCCAACAGTTGGAGATCTTAGGGGATGGGATAGGTTATTTCTGTAGGAGCTGGGGAAGTGTGAGGGACCTAGAATGATGTGGGGAAGCTGTCCATCCTCAGGAAAGGGTTAATCTCAAGGGCTGTCAGGGGCATTTGACATGGAGCCACAGAGCTGGAGGGCCCATAGAGGCCCATCAAGCCAACCAGCACCTTCCAGATGGAAACTGAGGCCTAAGCCAAGGTAGTGGTGGGTGCCTGCCCTAAGGAGTGGGTGACAGAGCTGGGACTCGAAACCAGAGCTCTTGGCCCCCTCTCCACCCCCATTTCCCAGGACTTGGAAGCCCTGAGTTGGGGCCTCCACTCATATTCGAAAGACTTACTGAGTTGGCTGGGCACGGTGGCTCACACCTGTAATCCCAGGACTTTGGGAGGTTGATGGCGCAGATCACCTGAGGTCAGGAGTTCAAGACCAGTGTGGCCAACATGGTGAAACCCCATCTCTACTAAAAATACAAAAATTAGCCAGGCATGGTGGCTCATGCCTGTAGTTCCAGCTACTCAGGAGGCTGAGGTAGGAGAACTGCTTGAACCTGGGAGGTGGAAGTTGCAGTGAACTGAGATCATGCCACTGTACTCCAGCCTAGGTGACAGAGTGAGGCTCAGTCTCCAAAAAAAAAAAAAAAAAAAAAGAAAAGAAAAGAAAAGAAAAGAAAAGAAAAGAAAAGAAAAGAGAGACTTACTGAGTCATGTCTGTGCACATGGACAGCCAGAGTGAAGCTGATGTTCTAAGCATGGGGACAGAAATAGGGGTGGGCATGGGTGAGCGCCACAGCGGGAGCCAAGGGCCTTGCTGACCTGTGGCGCCCTCCCGTGTGCGTTGTTAAAGGGACAGTGGGAAGCAGCCATGCAGTCATTAGGATGATGCTCCACAGTCCTGCTTGAATTCTACTGGCTACTCGAGGTAGAAGGTGGAGGAAAATGTCTATGAGATGGTGACTGTGCTGGACGGTCCCCATTTGCCCCTCCACGTCCACTCTGCTCTCTGCCCCTGGAAGCTCATCTGCATGGATGGCATCTCCCAGGCTCCCACGACCTCTAGCTTCTAACAGGATGCAGCTGGTGGGAAGTTGTGGGTGCTCACAGGGTCTTTATTGTCCAGCTCTTTCCTGTTGAGTTGGGGACTGACAGCAGCAGCCGAGGCTCACGCTGGGCGGCCCTGACCTACAGCACAGGTCTCTCTGGGTTCTGTCCTTCAGGCTCAGGGATGGTAGTAGCTTCCTGCTGCTAGTTCTGGGGCATTTTACACTCTCTCGTCTTTCTCTTAACCCCTCCCACACTTCTATAAACAACCTTCATAAAACTCCCTGCAGATGTAGGCCTGGGATTGTCACAAGGACTTAAAATTGCAATTAATTCTTGTGTGTTTCTTGCACACTTGGTGTGTGCACTGAGCTTCATTCTGGGAAAACTGAGAGGAAGCTGTTCACAGGGCCCATATAGGCACTCCATCAACTGAAGCTTTGCCTATTATTAGAACAGTGTTCTCAGTGACTTGGAGCACTTAGAGAAGTCACATCCTCCCTGGCCTTGTCCCTCAGAGTCATGCTACTCTCGCCGCTTGGAGAAGGCAGGTTGGCAAGAGGTCAGAATTCTGACCCTTGGAGTACAAGGAAGGTCAGTACCCAGCCTGTTTTGCCCTCTCTTCCTCTCTCCCACCTCAACCTCATACCAGCCCTTTGGGGCCCAAGGCCTTTCCAGGGCTGTTGGAAAGCTTTCTCCTATGCACAGATTTTTCTGATTTCTTGCCAGGTGGCCGAACCATTGGTCAATGAGCAAGATGACTGATTGGTTTGAGAGAGGCTGGTTTCTCGAATAGGATTTCCCCCCACAGCAGGAACATGGTAATTAAACTTTGCTATGGTTGGGGGAACAAAGTTTCCCCAAGCAGAATGTCAATTCTCAGACCACGGTGTAAGTCAGAAGTGGAGTGGAAACAGGGTTATGGTCCTAGGACTGAAAGCCATTTCTCCTCTGCTCTGACACACCAAGGAGAGGCAAGAGCAGACTGAACCACCTGAAACTGGGAAAGAAGTCAGCTTTGCAGATCTCAATAAACTCCAAATGCCTTGCAACACATCGAGGACCTGCCTTGGTGAAGGTGGGCCTAGAAATTGCTATTGGCCAACTGTGGCTGGAACCACATCATACTCTTTGGTCTTGGTTTGATGCATGTGAATTTAACCAGAGCAAAATGGGATCTGGAGAGAAACTGAGCTTTGCCAGCTAAAGCAATTCTCCAGAGTGAATTATGCCTTCCCTGGCCTTGACTTCCACGTGTCTCCTCTAGGTAAGCATCTCACTGGGCCGAGTGTGACCTGCATATTAACATACATTGAAAATCTGTCATTTTTACGCAACATGGCCCTGAATGCACTCTGACTTCCTCATCTAATGCACAACTAAAGAAGGAGAAATTTCTCCCAACAAATTGGGAAAAATATTAGTTTTTTTGGATGTATTTTGAGTTGGCATATTTACATGCATTTTAAGAATGACTTAAGATATTTTGAAGAAAACTTTGAGTATACCCAATTTTTATCTTTTGTGCTGACTCTGGAGGCACTTAAGTCATTATTTTATAATATGTTTTATCCAGCCAACTTACAGATCCTTATTTTTATAAGTGGTAATGATGCAAACTTGATTCTGGCTCATTTTTGAATTGTTCTGAATTTAAGATTGGCAAGCTCCAAAATAATGGTTTTATGATACACCTTATAAATACAGTTCAGAACAAGGTACTGTTAACAGTCTTACGTTAGCTTAACATTATCTTACTGTATTCCAAAAGCATAAAGAAAATTTCTGTTCACACCATTAACCAGATGATGTGAATGCGAGTCATGTACCTAAGTGTGAAACTACTGACTGCAAGCATACTCTGGAAATTAGTTAACACTGTAATTTTTGCCAACAAATGGCTAACCTAATTTACCCACAGGTAGATTTGAGCTGTATCCAGATGCTTGATATGCAGGTAAATCACGGGTAATATCTGCATAGGAAAGAGTAATGAACAAATCCAACAGTAGCTGGAACGAATACTTTGCTTTAAGTAATATGTTTTCCCCTCATTAAATACATTAATATTCATGGGTAAATGATTATCTATATGCATTTCCTACTGTAATGACCCAGATTCAGCCAATGCTCCCCCTTAAAATGGATACCCAGTATCACAGTACAACACAATTTTATTGTGACTAGAATAGTACATATAATGTATGGATTTATTACCTCTTTGTGGACATGACTAGATTGTGAGCTCCTTTGGGGCTTTGGTTGCATTTTACCCTTTGGAGCACCCCCCATGGCCCTGAAGCACAGTGCTGGCACAGAGTAGGTGCTCAGCAATGCTCAGTATGTGGAAAACGGGTGCCTGGGTCAATGGCATGGATCCTCCACAGCAGAAGAGCTCAGAAAAGGCAGCTCACAGTGGCTGCAGGGACCAGGGCAGCCTTCTCCAAGAAGGTGGGACAAAGCTGAGCCCCAGAGAAGGGCAAGGCTTGGCACTGGTGAATGCAGTGCAGAGGATGCTTCAGAATGAGAGGAGGGATTGACAGACTTGGGCACTGGTGCAGAGGTTGGAAAGTGAAAAGGATGGTGTGACCTTTGTAGAAGATGAATTGCCAGATGAAGGGGACCACTGTGGGCTTGTCAGATTAGCACCCTGCTTTCTAGGAAATGTCTTCTCCCGATTCAAATGATTTTAGTGAAAATTTCAATATTCCTGCAATATGAGCTCCTCCTGGCCAGCAGATGCTTGGTTCAGGGTGGGAGTGGAAGGCTGGAGCTAAGGGCATCAATTCACCCTCTTCTGGGAGGCCAGGCTTCTGGTATATACCTGGAGTTACTGGTGGCCACATTCTGCCATGGATATTGGAAAAAGGACAGCATGTCTACAGGTAAAGGGAAACAAGCAGAGATGAGAGAGAGAGAAACAGAGAGAGAGAGAGAGAGAGAGAGGGAGACAGCTTCCTGAATGCTGTGCCACTCCAGGCCCTGGTTCCATGTGAGGCCCTCTTGCCATCCTCCATCAGAATGCCTCTGAGAAGTCCCTCTTTTTGGCTTAAGATAAGTAGAGCTGGTTTCTGTTACTTGGCACTAAATTAGAGATTTTTACATTCATTTGTAGCCTGAAGCTGGATTGGGCAGAGAGGGCATCACAAATTATTGCCCAAAACCAAGTCTCAACTCCAGAAGTAGCCTCACAGATGCATATTTGATGATGATGATGATGATGATGATGAAGAGTGAGGAGAAGGAAGCAAAGGAGAAGCTATGTTCATGATGCCACTTTCTGCTCTTTCCAAGGACACTGAGCTGATCACCACTTGGCAGCAACAATGCTTGCTGAAGCCTCAGTCCAGCCAGGTGGAGAGTTTTCCCAATTCCTTATGGACACACGGCAAGATGCAAAATTCCAAGTCCAGAAACTGTGACAGATGCCATCCCTCTAGGCTCATATTGAAATAAATGGGGTTCATAGCTGGGCTGACTTTTCTCCAATTGCTGTCTGCATGCCCAGCAGTCTGGTCCCCTACTCCTTTCCCTTGGTGTGGGTGGATGCAGGCCTAGACCTTCACTCCTTCCCCTGACTCAGCTGTGTGCTCTCTCACCCCAAACAAGAAAAAAGAAGAGCGAAAATCTGGGCCTAATGACTTTCAGAATCAACCTAAATGTCTGTCAGCTCCAGGAAGGCAGGAAGTGTGCCTTTGTTTTTTTGTTGGTTTTGCAGGGTAAAGGTGGGGGATGCACCCAGGGTTTGCTGAACCACTCAGACCTCAGGTTTTCCCATCTGTAAAATGGGACAGCAGTGCCTGTCTTTCTACAGGGATGTTTTAATGACAAAAACAGAGCTGATGTATATAAAGGCACAAGCATATGCCTGACATGCTATAGGCATGTAAGTAAATGTTAGTCCCATCTCTGTCCCAGCAGGGACCCTAGAGCCTGACATGGAATGTCACTTGAGCAAGCACACATGAAAACCTGTAGCCTTCCACAATCCAGTGCTCACATGAAAACCTGTAGCCTTCCACAATCCAGTGCACACATGAAAACCTGTAGCCTTCCACAATCCAGTGCTCACATGAAAACCTGTAGCCTTCCACAATCCAGTGCACACATGAAAACCTGTAGCCTTCCACAATCCAGTGCTCACATGAAAACCTGTAGCCTTCCACAATCCAGTGCTCTACTGTTTACCCTAAGTGAGCAACGCCCCCTTTCCTCTGTTTCTGGCTACCACAGATGAAACCCAATGACTTCAGGTCCCCTTCCCTCCCCTCTTCTCCCCTCTTCTCCCCTCTTGTCCCCTTCCCTTCCCTTTCTTTCTTTCTTTTTTTTTTTTGAGAAAGAGTCTCAATCTGTTGCCCAGGCTAGAATGCAGTGGTTCAATCTGGGCTCACTGCAACCTCTGCCTCCTGGGCTGAAGCTATCCTCCCACCTCAGCCTCCCGAGTAGCTGAAACTATAAGCATGTGTCATCACACTCGGCTAACTTTTTGTATTTTTAGTAGAGATGGGGCTTTTCCATGTTGCCCAGGCTGGTCTTGAACTCCTGGGCTCAAGCAAATCATTCACCTCAGCCTCCCATTGTGCTGGGATTACAGGCACTAGCTACACACTGGTCAGCTTCAGGTCTTCTATTCGTGGCCACTAGAAGTTCCTTTCCCTAACCTGGCAACCAGGCACTCATGCTGCACTCTCCTCTTTGTCTTCCTCTCTCTGTTTCCCCCTCCCCCACAGCCAGCCAGCTCCTTCATCGCTCACCCTGACAGCCACAAACGCCTATTTATTTGCCGAGTAACTTCCTTGTGGTTTAATATCCCCTTGAATTACTGTACAATCTCTTTCAAGTTATATTTGATTATTTTTCACATTTAAAAACATGAACACAATTACCCAACAGTGGCACGTGCCCTTACAGTCAGAAATAAAATAGTATTGCAATACGATATATGCATCTTAGACAAGTAGTCAGTCCCTGGAAATTATGTCTCCAGCGTGGAGAGAGATCTGCAGTGATAGGTACCATATAAATGCATATGAGACAATAAATAGTTACAAAGGGAGAGGATGCTGAATAATTAATCCACCCGCCTCTCCAGGAACGTTCTTTATAAATCTGTCCTAGGCATTCATTTGTTTTTTTACGGAAGCAAATATTTAAAAGTAAAGAATAAGTAATGTCCAGGAAGGAGACATAAAAAGAAAACAATCAGCTGCGGGGGTGGCAGTAGAAGATTATAGATGGCAAGGGCTCCAAGATGGCTGCACCACTGACTGATGGCATTTGCTAAGGAGACGCCCGGGGGACAGGACGGGGTTGTTCACTGTGGAGACAGTCTTGGCTTGAGGTCAGATCTAAGCATTAGGCATTCATGCTGGGTTAATGCCATAGACTTCTTATTAGGCCCAAGTCTGTGTGTAGCTGGAGAAGGAAAAACCCATAGGGACACATTTAGAAAGTTCTAGAACCCACCTGCCTTCCCTTGATACAGATGGGACTCTAAGAATCACGGGATAAGAAAAGGATTTAATATGGTCCACTCCAAGCCTCGGCTTTGATTCGCATCCCTCCTGTGAGGGGTACCCACTGCTTCCCTTGGTGACTTGTCTAGTTTATCTCTGGGAGCCCTGACTGTTAGAAGGTTCTTCTGATGGAGTCCAGAGTTGTCTCCATGAGATCCATCTTTCCCTAGTTGTCCCCTAAGAGCCAAGAATAGCCCACGCCCTCTGCCCTTCAGAGGCAGAGATCAAGCCCTACTCACCCCTTCTCCGGGCTTTGGGCCTAAATTTCCCCTGATCTGAAATTCCTTTGGGTTTGGAAGCTCCTTATTAGAATATGGTCTTTGTACAGTCATTCATTCCTTAGTGGAAAATAGAGTTGTTATTCTCCTTGTATATTTTAGATCCACATGTTTTATTAGATGCTTTGCAAATATTTCCTCTCATATTGTGGCTTGCCTTTTCCCTTTAATAGTGTCTTTTGGAGCAGAAGTTTAAAATTTTGATGAAATCCAATTTATTAATGGAGAGCTGGTGGGGTATAAAATGCTACATCTACTTTGGAAAATCCTAAGTTTGTAATTTCTTAAAAAGTTAAGGGTTCACCCATCATGTGATCCAGCAATTCCACTCCTAGGTATTTGCCCAAGAGGAATGAAAGCATTTCCACATACAGATTTGTACATGAATAGCATAGTTGCTTTATTAGTAATAGTCAAAAGTTGGAATTGTCTATAAATAGGTGAATGAATAAGCCTACTGTGGAATATCCATACAAAGAAATACTACAATACTACTTAGCAATAAAAAGGAACGAAGTATTCAGTTATACAACGTGAATGAGTCCCAAAATAATGCAGAATAAAAGAAGACAGACAAGAATGCATACCACATGGCTGATTTAGATAAAACTCTAGAAAATGTATACTACTCTGCAGTGACAGGAAGCAGATCAGTGTTACCTGAGGTGGGGGATGGCGGGGTGGGTGGGATGGAAGGTGGGATTAAAAAGGACATGAAGAAATTTTGGGGGATGATAGTTATATTCATATATTGATTGTGGCGATTTCATAGGTGTAGCCATATGTCCAGACTAATAAAATCAGATATGTTAAATATGCACAATGTTTTTTATTTCAATTATATTTCAATATATCTGATTTTTTTTATAAAAAGGAATTTGAATATTATTGAATTTGACATGAAAGGGTATCTAATCTATAACCCTTAGCAATATTTCTTAAAATTCCCTTTTGTCTCCCCTCTGATATTCTTCCTTCTCCCAACTGCACAGGAGCCGCTCATGCTGTGAATCACAAGAGGGCTCCCCAGGGCACCCCTCCTTTGGGACTTTTCTGGCTCTCTTTCCTGGTTCTCTTTCCCTTACTTAACCCCAACTTCTTTTTATTATGAAGAACAATTGAGCCTCTCTGGCTTGTTTTCCAATCTTCTTTCACTCCACCTGTCCCTTACCTGACCTTTTCATGGCAAAGAAAAGACAAGATGTCACCTTGCCTCCCTCCTGCCTCACTTCCTGTTTCTCTGCCACATTAAAAAACCTGAGTACCTGCTTGGTTACAACAGGATTGTACCAGAATGGAGAGGCTGGGTGGTGAACAGGTCAGTGCTCCTCCTAATCTAAAAAATGCCTTTGTGTGAGTTAGAAAATGATGCTCAGGCTGAGTGGATGAATTTGAAAACTACTTCCCACTGGACAGATCCAGACTTGTAAGCACTGGATTTGGGGAATAGATGAATCAATATCTGAATTAAAAGACGCTTCCTCTCTCTGGGTAGAGACAGAGCCTGTACCAGGATGCATGGCTTGGGGAGCAGAGCATGGCTGGATTTCAGCTCCCACTCACTCCTTCATCAAGAGCCTTTGTTCAGTGCATAAACTAAACAATGGACCATGGATGCCATGGAACAAAAGTCTGGATGACAAGCAAAATAAAATATTCTTAAGAAGAGAGGAAAGTTGAGAAAACCACTTGATAGTAAATCTTGTTCCCATATCTATTTTTATTTTCATTTTGCATAAAATGAGTTTATTCATTCAACCATTGAGAGCTGTTTAAATTGATTCCAGTTTTTGCTGTTGAAATCATACTGCAACAAATGTTTTTGCATTTATCTCTTAAAAAATGTGTTCAACAAGAATTTTTTAGGGTCAGTACTTAATAGTGCATTATTAGGCCATTTTTGGGTCATATTTAACTTTTCTAGGCATTTCCAAACTATTTACAAAGTAGATATACCAATTTTCTTTTCCACCAGTAATGTGTAAGAGTTCCTGTTGCTCCATATTTTCATCAATTCTTTATTAAATTTCTTAATTCTTGTCAACATGCTGGTTATGAAATTATAGCTCACTGTGTTCTTTCTTGATTAATAAACTTTATTTTTTAGAGTAGTTTTAGGCTCACAGCAAAATTGAGTAGGAAGTAGAAGAGTTCCCATATACTCCCTACTCCCACACATGCACAGCTTCTCCCACCATCAACATCCTGCACCAGGATGAAGCATTTGTAACAACTGATGAATCTATAATGACACATCACTATCACCCAGTGTCCATAGTTTACATTAGGGTTCACTCCTGGTACACTCTATGTGTTTTGACAAATGAATTACGGCATATGTCTACCATTGTAGTAGCAAACAGAACTGTTTCACTGCTCTAAAAATCCTTTGTGCTCCACCTAGTCATCCCTTCCTCCCCACAAACCCTGGAAACCAGCAATCTTTTTCCTGTTCCCATAGTTTTGCTTTTTTCCACAATGTTACGTGGTTGGAACCATGATTGGCTTTTTTCACTTAGTAATGTGCATTTATGGTTCCTTCATGCCTTCTACTGGCTTGATAGCTCATTTCTTTTTAGTCTTGAGTAATATTCTACTGCCAGGATGCACCAGCATTTATTTATCCGTTTGTTCACTGAAGGACATCTTGGTGGCCTACAAGTTTTGTCAATTATGAATAAAGCTGCTGTAAACATCCACATGCAGGTTTCTGTGTGAACACAAGTTTGTGGTTCACTTGGGTAAATACCAAAGGGCATGACTGATGAATCTTATGGTAAGAGTCTGTTTAATTTTGTAAGAAGCTGCCAAACTGTCTTCCGAAGCAACTGTACTGTTTTGCACAGTCCCATGAAGCACTGATGAGAGTTCCTGTTTCTCCACATTCTCACCTACATTTTGTGTTGTCAAGTGTTTTGGATATTGGCCATTCTATGAGTACTGTAGTGGCATCTCATCACTGTTTTAATTAGCAATTCCCTAATGACATATGTGGAGCATTTTTTCATATGCTTACTTGCCATCTGTATATCTTCCTTGGTGAAATGTCTGTTAGGTTCTTCTCATTTTTGAATCAGATTTTTAATTTTCTTATCATTGATTTTTAAGAGTTCTTTGTATGCCTTGAATAACAGTCCTTTATCAGATATATATTTTTTCAAATATTTTTTCCCAGTCTGTGGCTTGTTTTCTCATTCTCTTAACATTGCCTTTTACAGGGCAGAGGTTTAAATTTTAATGAATTCCAACTTCTCAATTATTTGTTTCATGGATTGTGCCTTTGGTGTTATATCTAGAAAGTCATTGCCATACCCAGAATCTTCTAGATTTTATTCCGTGTTATATTCTAGGAGTTTTATAGTTTTGTATCTTATATTTAGATCTATGATCCATTTTGAGTTAGTTATTATGAAGGGTGCAAGGTTTGTGTATAGACTTTTTTTTTTATGTGGATTGCCAGTTGTTCTAGCACCATTTGTTGAAAAAACTCTTTGCTCCACTGTATTGCCTCTGCTCCTTTGTCAAAGATCAGTCAACTCTATTCATGTGGGTCTATTTCTGGGTTTTCTATTCTGTTCCATTGATCTGCTTGTCTATTTTTCACCAATACCACAGTATCTTTATTATCATGGCATATCTTTATTATCATGGCTTTATAATAAGTCTTGAATCAGGTTGTGTCAGTCCTCCAACTTTTTTCTCCTTCTTCAGTATTAAATTGACTATTCTGGGTCTTTGCCTCTCTCTGTAAACTTTAGAATCACTTTGTTGATATCCATAAAATAACTTGTTAATAATTGCCAATAACCAATAATTTTGGCTGGTATTGCATTTAATCTACAGATGAAGTTGGAAAGAACTGATATCCTGACAATGCCAAGGTTTCCTATCCACAAGGATGGAATACTCTTCATTTATTTGGCTCTTCTTTGATTTCTTTCATCAGAGTTTTGTAGTTTTCTTCATATAGATCTTGTACATACGTTATTTGATTTATACTTATTTAGATTATAAGTATTTCATTTTGGGAGGTACCAATGTAAATGGTAGTGTGTTTTAAATTTCATATTCCACTCGTTCATTGCTGGTGTATAGGAAAGTGATTGACTTTTGTATACTAACCTTATCCTGCAACCTTAGTATAATAGCTTATTAGTTACATGAGGTTTTTGTTTTTGTTGTTGATTCTTTTGGATTTTCTATACACATATTCATGTCATCTGGAAACAAAAACAGTTTTATTTTTTCATTCTGTATGTGTATACCTTTTATTTCCTTTTCTTGTTTCATTGCATTACCTAGGACTTCCAATATGATGTTGAAAAGGAATGGTGAGAGGGAACATCCTTGCCTTGTACCTTAGTAGGAAAGTTTCTAGTTTCTCACCATTAAGCGTGATGTTAGCTGGAGGATTTTTGTAGATGTTCTTTATCAAGGTGAGAAAATTCCCCTCTATTCCTTGTTTGTTGAGAGTTTTAATCACAACTGGGGGTTAGATTTTGTCAAATGCTTTTTCCACATCTGTTTATATGATAATATGATTTTTCTTCTTTAGCCTGTTGATGCAATGGATTACATTAACTGATTTTCAAATATTGGACCAGCCTTGCATACCTGGGAGAAATCTCACTTGGTCATGGTTTATAATTCTTTTTATACGTTGTTGGATTCAATTTGAAAATACTTTGTTGAGAATTTTTGTATCTATGTTCATGAGAGATATTAGTCTGTAGTTTTCTTTTCTGATAATGTCTATGTCTGGTTTTGGTACTAGGGTAATATTGGCCTCATAGAATGAGTTAGGAAATATTTCCCTTGCTCCTATCTTCTAGAAGAAGTTGTAGAGAATTGATACATTTTCTTCCTTAAATGTTTGCTAGAATTCACCAATCAGCCTATCTGGGCCTGGTGCTTTCTGTTTCAAAAGGATGTTATTGATTCAATTTCTGTAATACACATAGGGCTATTAAGATTATCTATTTCTTCTTGTGTGAATTTTGGCAGATTATTCACTTTAAAGATTGGTTCATTTCATCTAAGTTGTCAAATTTGTGGGCATAGAGGTGTTCATAATATTCCTTTATTATTGTTTTGATGTCTGTGTGACCGTAGATGGTTTTTTAATTTCTCAAGGTTTCTTTTTCGACCTATGTTGTTTAGGAGTGTTGTTTAATCTCCAAGTATTGGGATTTTCTTGCTATCTCCTTGTTATTGATTTTTAGTTTGATTCCATTGTGCTTTCAGAGCAGACATTGTATGATTTTTATTATTTTGCTTTTGTTAAGTATGTTTAATGACCCAGAATGTGGTCTATCTTGGTGAATGTCCCACATGCGTTTGAGAAAAATACGGTATCTGCTCTTGGTGAATGAGTAGCCTATAGATGTCAATTATATCCAGTTGATTGATAGTGTCATTGAGTTCAACTATGCCTTGACTGACTTTCTGCCTGCTGGATCTGTCCCTTTCTGGTAGAGGGGTGTTAAGGCCTCCAAGTGTAACAGTTGACTCATATATTCCTCCTTGAATTTATGTCATTTTTTGTTTTCTGTATTTTGATCCTCAGTTGTTAGGTGCATACACATTAAGGATCGTTATGTTTTCTTGAAGTGTTGACACCTTTGTTATTACAATATCCATCTTTATCCCTAACAATGTTCCTTAAGTCTGCTCTGTCTGAAATCAATGTAGCTACTCTCACTTTCTTTTGGTTCATGTTAGCATGATTTTTAAATGTTTAAATCCAATTTAAACCCTGTTCCCCACTTAAAGCCTGACTGAGGCGGATTTGCGACCCACCTAGACAGGCTTTAAAAAGACTAATCCAGGGAATCGTAAGAGTTATTTCTAATATAACTACAGAGTCTGCTTGTTAAGTAACCTCTATGGACAACCAGGGACCTAATTTTCTGAGAGGCACACACTTCGGGAAATACTAATCTACACCCATCCTTCATTTTACCAACAAGGGCGCTCATGCTCAAATTAGTCACTGAGCCTGCACTAGAAGCCTTGGGTCACACATAAGGAAGGTGGTGGACCCTTGCAGCAAGAGAGGCCAGTACACACATCTTCCTGAAAGAGCTGAGCAGAAGAGGTTGGATGCCTGACTCAGATCTTCAGGCTGAGCTACACTGGGGCCCAAGGATTCTCTGTCCCCACTTGAGGCCTAAGAGTTGCCCCATCTCATCTCAGCTCTGGGCACCTGCTTCACCATAATCACTGTAGCAAAGAGGCTTTTGCTGAAATGCCTGTAACTTGAAGTCAGATGCCTATTCTGGGGGCCTTACAGAGCTGACTGGACTCTGGGCTTCCAACCAGTGTTCCCTGCTGATGGCCCATTTGTTTCAAGGTTCCTCCATTTTCTGGTAGCTGGAAACCTCAGTCATTTTGAATTCTTCTCTCCCTCCCTTGTCCCCAGACACTGTTGAGTCACTCATCATTTTTGTCTTGAGCCTACTTGGTGACCTGCCTGGGTGCTGGGGCCATGGGGACAAATCAGCACCCAGTTGGGGTAACAGGCAGGCGCTCGGGCTGCTCCTCTGCCCAGCCCCTTCTCCCCTCAGTCCAGGATCCGGTGGAGTCTGGACTCTGCTTCTGGCCTCCTCCACTCTGACGCAGTGCACTCAGCAAAGCCAGGCTGATGCCCACAGACACCAACACACTCAGTCTCTGCTCAAGAGTCTCCTGCACTCAGCTGCTGACTGCCTCAGGCATACATCAGGTCACTCTATGAGGCCTGTTTCTTCATGGACAGGCCCTGATACAGAGCCTGAAGTCGCGCAGGTGTGTGGTGAATATTTGCAGAAAGAATGGGATGAAACTGGCATTTGAAGTCCCTCATCATCTGACCCTCTTGACTCTGTTGGCTTCGTTTCCCAAGACCCTCCATGGGCTTCCCCTGCTGGCAGACTTACTGAGGGCAGAGGGGCACTTGTTCCTGCTCTGGGTCAGCCCTGCCTGGGAAAAGTTTGCACGGGTGGTTTACAGATGTGGAGGGGAACACTGAGGGGAGTTCAGTGACCCACCCAGTGAGCACTGGTGAGTGACGGAACTGGAACATGTATAACTCACTTGTATATGTCACCTCCTCACTTCACCCCCAGGACCACCTGAGAGGAGCTGTGAGTGCCCCATTCTTTACACAGGTGAAGGCACAAAGCCAGGGGGTGGCAGCCCTGACCCATGGTCCCCCAGCCAGCTGCGATCGGAGCCCTGACTGCTGCCTGCAGATCCCCTGCCTTCCTGATGACTTCTCGTCCCACTGTGGGGATGGAGGGCGAAGAAGACACAGAGGCCACACACTGGAGACAGGCAGGGACCCTGCCCTAGAGGCTGAGGGCCGATGAGAGGCTCACAGCAGCGTGGATAGTTTGTCTTCTTTATTCTTAATCTGGGGAAGGCAAATCTCACTTCCTGGGCACCTATTATGCATCAGGTCCTGGGATGTAGTGACGACACGTTGTGGTCCCCGACTTTAGGAGTCCCTTAGCTTGAGGGGTGAGTGGATAAAGTGTTCGACTAGATACTAACTCCCAGCAGCAGAGTCCTGTGGGCTCCAGCACACTGCAGAGCAGAGAGGAGGGAGGGCATCAGGATCCTTGGGGCATAATCCTGGTGTTTTGGTTTCTCATGGCTGCTGTCATAAATCACTGCAAATTTGCTAGCTTAACACAACACAAACATATTCTCTTACAGTTCTGGGGCCAGAAATGTGGAGTCAGTTGCACTGGGCTAAAGTCAAGGTGTTGGCAAGGCTGGTTTCCTGGGGAAGCTCACAGAGGAAACCCGTTTCCTGGCCTTTTCTGGCTTCCAGCCACCTGGACGCCTTGGCTTATGGCCCCTTCCAGGTCTCACTCCAGCCTCTGATTCATCATCATGTCTCCCCCACTTCTGTAGCAAAATCTCTGCCTTCCTCTTATGAAGACACTTGTGATGACGTTTAGGGCCCACCTGGATAATCTAGGATAATATCTCCCTATCTCAATATCCTGAATTTAATCACATCTGCAAAGGCCCTTTGTCATTTAAGGGAACACTCACAGTTTCCATTGTGAGAGCGATTATTCAGTCTACCACATCTGGATTCATCACTTCCTAACTGGGTGAATCATTTCACCACTTAGAGCCTCAGTTTCCTCTAGTGTAAAATGGAGATAATAATTCCAATTGCAAAAGGGCTGTGGCTTTAAAGATTAGATGGGACAATGTGAGCAAGTTACATTGTATTATGTGGAATATTGATTTTAATCACTGCACTGGAATTCAACTCTCCCAGGTTTACCCTTAGCCCTCAGCCCTCCCTAGCTGGGTTTGATGCAGACACAAGCAGTTTTCACAGGGGCACAAGTTTAAAAAATGGGGGGGGGGTGCTTGAAGTGAATCTCCTTCCAGATTCCCCACATCTGTCCTTTACTCCTGGCTATGGGGCATGGGAGCACTGGCCTGCGGGTCTGAGTCTTTGCTTTGGCAATGGTGACGATGTTTGGAAACTGAAACTGGAAGCTGATGGAGGCACCGTGCTGCCTCCACAGTTACTCAGTGAACTGGGACCCTCTAATGACTGTGTACTGGGAGAGGGCCCAGTCCATTGGCTTCCACAGCCACTGGGCAGCTGTGACGCTGGAGGAGTGTGAAGCTCCTGGCTGGCACTGTGTGCACACAGTTGGTGCTCACTACATGCCAACCCCCTCTCCTTTGCCATCCAGGTCCCCCTGCTTCTGGTGGGCAGCTGCTGGGCTCTCGGTACCCCTTTTCTCCTTAGGTCTAGAGAGCCAAAAGGGGACAATCGCCAGGGTTCAAGTGCTGCTCTCACCCAGCCACCGAGTGATGGGGGCTAGCTGCCTGCATGGATGCCTAGCTGCCTGGTCCCGCGCTCCCTCCCATGCCTGATCTTACCTCATGGGGCAGGGGGTGGGGGGCTGCACCTCCATGGACTCCCTAACAGTCATTTTAAAAGATGCCTGGGCGACAAAGCGAGACTCCGTCTCAAAAAAAAAAAAAAAAAAAAAAAAAAAAAAAAAAAAAAAAAAAAAAAGATGCCTTTAAAGTGCTGAAAAATGAGCTATGCCTTCGCTCGCAGGGCTGCTGCGGCTAACATGTCAGGAAACCACATGCGCCCTCAAGCGCTACCTGACCACTTGTGATGAGATGCTGAGCACTTCACTCACCCCCACCTCTCCCCGCAGGATCGTGGGCTGCTGAGCCCTTTTTCCAAAGACCTCCTTTATGACAGCAAAGACTCTATCCTGGGATGACTGGAATGAGGCATGAATAGAAACTTTCCATGCCTCTGATTTGGGCAAAACAAAGCTGATGGGAAGGTCAAAACATCCACAAGAGAATGCTTGCAGGCCCTTGAGACTAGGTGGGAACTCAGAGAAGCAGCAGTCTCTCACCCTGGCTGATGTGGGAACCCAGGGTCTGGGAATGAGGTGGGCTTCGAGGGGAGGGCACGGGTCTTCCCTGGGGAGGGCACTCCCTCTGTTCTCTGGTTCCCTGAGGGAGGTTCTGCTTAGTATCCTGGGGCCCAAAGCAACTGTCTGGTCCCATGGAAATTTCACTTAGTTATCAGAGAGGGGTTTCCAGCCCCAGACGTAACTCCTTAAAGCTGGGGTTTGAGGACAACTATCCCTTCATTCCGTAGTCACAATGGATCCAGAACCCTGAGAGACCACCCTCAAAGCACCGTAGGAGAAAGCATTTGCAGGCCCTTTGGGAGCACCTGTTCCTAAGGCATCCTGGGAACAGTAATTTGTACATCCCTGGCATGTCCTATTCCCCTAAAATCCAGAGAAAATGAATTTGCATAGCACTTGGCAGAGACTCTTCCCATCTCCCTTTGAGGTAAGAGAGGGCTCTGCCCAAGCCCTGGTTTGCTCTAGGCTCCCAGGCCTGGAAACATGGAGAAGGTGAAGAGGCAGCACTGAGGAGGCAGGAGGAGGGCTGACCACCAAGTCCTGGCATGTCCCCAGCACCAAGTGGCCCAGAAAGAGCCTAGGATGCGCACACAGGTAGATGCTTCGCATGCTGCCCTAGTGGGTGCCTCAGGACCCTTTGACATTTCAGTACCAGAAATCAAATGTCGCTTCAGAAGCGTGGCCCTCCAAAGACGTCACAATCCAACCTCCCACACGCACAGGTAATTGGAGTCTAAACCTGGTTCCCTGGCTGAAACCTTGATGTGAGGTGATGGGTGGGAGGAAGGTGATGGGAAGGGCAACAGAGCCGGGGGTGGGTGACAAGGCTGGTGAGATGCCGTGAGTTTGGAAACGGCCGAGGCTGCATGCCACCGAGGATGAGGGCCTTCCGAGCATCCAGGCAGGACTAGCGAAGTCCCAGGAAGCTCCCTGCACTCCTCCATCCCATGCCAGTAGGTCTCAGCCATTCGAAGCTGCCAGGAGCAGCTCTTTGAAGCCAATGTTGTAGATCGTGGGAAGATGCCTCCTTTGGAGCAGGCAGCCCAGTGCAAGCTACATGCACAGACAATGGAGCCAGGTCCTGGCCAGATGGTACCTGGAAGCCGCCATCCCTTTGCCTCCCCCAACCAAGGCTAGGGCCCTTTCCAGACCCGGAGAAGCCTCCTTGGGGACAGAAGTCCACGCATGAAAATCCATCCCAGCAGAGGGTTGAGATGCAATGAATCAATCATGTCTTACTGTGGCGGCTTTTGCTCCCAAACTGCCAAGTGTGTCATCACACAGCCCTCCCGACTGCTGGAGCATGACTTACCTGCAAGAGAAAACACAGATGGGGATGACAGCCACCCAGCATGGCCTCTGGGACTGGGCCTGGGCAGTCCCTCATGCTGAGGGAGAGGCAGGCTCTGAAAAGGCTTCTCTGATCAGAGCAGAGCCAGGCAGGGCTGCTGTGTGACTCTCTTCATACCTTGACCTTGACCAAGTCAATAGCCTGGGAGAACCGTGATGAGGCACAAAGGTGGGTCTGGGAAAGAGGCTCTTCCCAAGGACCCAGAGTGACGGGGAAGCCATGCCCATCAGCCAGAGGGCAGAGGGTCCCAATGCTTTCTCTACTGAGAGATGGGGACCGCCTCTGCTTGAATCTTTTCCTTGGGGAAGCGAACAGCAGCAGCCAAAACATATTCTTTTTACTTAGCAACCAGGAGATTTGTGATTCTTTGGAGTTTTTAATCCCCCGCATAACTGCAAGCCAAAAGGAATTAGCAACTCTGAGATGGAGTTTTGGTTCCTCTTTAAGCAACGATGCTTCCCCTTGCCCATTCGCTGTGCATCAGAAGGAAGCACAGGAGTCGGTTCTGTTCATCCCATGCCAAGCCTGCCTTCTGTGAGGTGTCTCCCTTGCAAGATGTTTCCAAGATTTACAGTTCTCCAGACTGGGAGGCATGTTGGTGACTCGGGCAAGGGCTGAGGATTTTAAATACCGACACTTCTTCCTGAATATACATGCACACGCCTGGCACACACTGAGAGATTTTAGTAAACATGGTTTGTCCGCCCCTCCTTATGTTCCCTTCTGGCTAAGTGTATCCGCAGTGCGTGTTTGGAGTGATGGACGCTGTTCTGTGCTCAAAAGCCTGAAGTACCAGTCAAACAAATTTCATTGCAATTTTTTTCCTCGAAATGCTTCATTTTAACCCAACTCTAGATATTGGCCTATATAATTTGGGATCACCATCATCCGGAGCACACAGCCCAAACCAAAGGCCGATATTCACCTGGGATTCAAGATGGCAGCTCCAGGTGCAAGCGTGCATATAATCAGGGCTCTTGCCGGCCCTGCTAATGTCTTTCTAGCTCGGGGCTGGCTTGGACAGGTTTCTTCCCTGCATGCCCTACTCACAATGTTGATACACTAATGTACATTAGTACATTATTATTAATGACTCTCTACTGCCCACCACTTCCTGGCCTGTCTCAGGAGTTGGGAACAATATTCGCATCAGCTCTGGTTCTCACATCAGCTTCTTGGGAGTCACCGTCGGACCTCCCTGTTCTCCAGCTCTGTGGCAAATCTATCACCAAGTCCTGTTGATTCTACTTCCTAAGTCTCTCTGGAAACCACTGCCACTCTCACAGAGCAGGCTGTTGTCCCCTATGGGACTGAAGGGTGGTGCTCCACGGTCTCCACTGGGCCATGAAGTGGCAGCCATGGGGTGATACTGGCAGAAAAAGAAGACAGAAGAAGGAGCCCAGGGTGTTCCTGATTTCTTGAAGCTGCTGTGCCAGCCCTCTACCCCACCTTTTGCCTTCTTTTATGTGTAAGAGAAATCAACTCCTTTGTGGTGCAAAATAATGTTTTTGTCAGGGGAGGGGGTTGATCATACACAGCTGAACCGCATCCAACTGAGTCACTAAGTCAGAGCGGAGGATCTGATCTGGGGGCAGGGCTACACCTGGCAGAGCAATCATGGCTTTTTCAATTACAATGTGATGGGGGCACAGGGAGACAGGAGGAGAGGAAGCTTCCAAGGGCCATGAGGACCTGGGAGGGAAGTTATCCTCAAAATCACAGGTGGTCCAGCAGTTACTGGGTATGGATATTCACCTGCATTACAAGGAACAACCTTATGAATCTGGTCCTGTGATCATCTCCATTCTCTGAAGGAGAACAGCGCGTTTGGAAGGATGAAGTAACTCGCCAAGGTCTTGAAGTCCTGCAGAGCCAGGATCCCAACCCAGGAAGTCCTCAGAGCTGGCCCTCGCCAATGACTCCCCGGAGGTATGTCCATTTTACATAAATACCCAACAGATTGAGGGTTTAAATGTAATAGGCCCATTTTTTGAGACGTCCATTCTGTTCAGAGTTTGACATCTTATTTTATAAAGAGGAGGTGATAGTGGAGCCCGTCTCAGGGCTGGGTGTTGTGGGGTGTGGATGAGGTGAGGCGGGTGGACACGGTATTTGTGCTCAGTAATTGCTGGGCTGCCTGTAACTCTAAGCAGAGTCGACTGTCATTCTGGAGGGGAAATTAAAGATGATCTAAGCAGAAGGCATTCCGTTTATTATTATTATTGTTATTACTAATCAGCAGCAGCAGCAGTAGTGGCCAGAGAGCCTTGGGTCAAACAGTATCATGGGGAAGCTTGTGAAGAAACAGAGTGAGGCTGCTGGAAGTGCAGCACAGGTGTTCCACCCCAGGACCCTTGCTCGCCCTCCTCCTTGTGTGTCTGCTCTGGCTGCGGAGGAAATGGGGCTCTTAGAGTGGAGACACCGGCCTCTGCCCTAGGCCTGGGCCTCTGGGCCTTCCCCAGGCTGCTGCTGCCCTCTGCTGGTCATAGCTGGAATTGACGGACATTGCCTCCCAGCACAGGGATGCAGGAAGCTGGGAGATTCCAGAGAAGGGGGTCCCCCGAGGCTTCCTCTGTCATTGTAGTGTGGGCAGTGGCCACATAATTTTTTGGGAGCTGAAGGAAGACACCATTTTATTTGGGGGCCTGGCTGCCCCCAAGAGCAATGAGACACAGAGGGTTGCCTTGGACGCTTTGCCTGGGTAGAGAGGAGGAGGGAGGTCTAACGAAGAGCAGGGAGGCTGAGGACAACCTCACTATCACCTTTAAGTGACACACCTACCCCCCTGAGAGGCATCAATTATTGCTGTAGTCTTCAGAGACTGTCACTCAGAATGGTAAAGTAATTTCTTATTTCACTGCGGTCAAGACCTTAGACTATGGGGTCAAATTGTGTGCATTTGAGACTCAGACCTTGTGTGACCTTGGGTGAGTTACTTAACTTTGAGAGCACACCCTTCTCACTGAGGACTGGGGATGCTGCAGGGCATACAGAGGTGACTGAGAGGACTCCATGAGCTACGATGCAGGCAGGAGGCCAGCACATGGCTGGCAGGGGGCAAAGCTGAAGGCCACCCAGTAAAGGCAACTGCTGCCCAAGACACACCTGGCAAGCAGTGGTAGGGACTGGAACATGGCCTGGCTGCCTCCTCCTGCTAAGGGCAGGTCTTGAACAGGCTGTTGAGGCACGGGCTAAGGTCAGAGGTTGGGCTGTCCTTCTCTGAAATGCAAACTATCAATCTGGCAATGCCGGACCCTCTTGCTGGCATCTCAAACCTTGCTTAAAATCCAGGCCTTAGAGATCTTGGAACATCCCCACCCCCACCCCCCACCCCCCCAGACACACTCCTTTGTGGGCACCTCTCACTTCTCTGCTTTAAACTGAACCGGGAGGGTGGAGAATGTCAAATCTTTCCCCTGGAGTCCCCACACCACTTTATCTGACATTCATTTATTTAGCAAATATCGACTGCATGCTTTTCTGGGCCCAGCACCGTTCTAGGGCTGGAGAAGAAGCAGTGAACACAACAGATAGTCGGCCTGCCCTTGCATCACTCACATGTATTTCAGTAGGGACAGAGGAAGGAAATACATAAACCAAGGCCCCACAGAGTCTGTTCTGTAGTGTGAATGGGAGGAGCAGGAGGGCAAGGCAGGAGAGGAGTGTTGCTATCTGGAAGAGGCAGCCAGGAAAGTCTCACTAAAGGGAAAATGAGCCTTGTGGGTGTCTGCGGGAAGAGTGCTCTAAGCAGAGGGAACAGCCTGAGCAAAGGCCTTGAGACAGGTGTGTGGGCGCCATGTTTATGGAATGGAGCTGTCAGATCCGAGGGAATGGAGCAGAGGGGCAGAGGGAGGAGCTGAGGTGTGGGTGGGCGTGTTCGGAGTGTGCAGGCTGCTGCCCTTAGCTCTGAGTGAGACATAAGGCACTGGAGGGGTTCTGTGCAGAGGGGAGACACAGTCTGGTGTATAGAGCACCCCTT
This sequence comes from Macaca thibetana thibetana, assembly GCF_024542745.1. Lineage (NCBI taxonomy): Eukaryota > Metazoa > Chordata > Mammalia > Primates > Cercopithecidae > Macaca > Macaca thibetana. The sequence continues at coordinate 11,104,494 of NC_065583.1, forward strand.
TGTCTGCTGGTTGAAGAATGGACTCAAAGAGTGGGGGCCAGGGCAGAAGCAGGGAGGCTGGTGAGGAGGGGTGGGGGGGTCATTTGGATGGAGTGGCGGATTCCCAGTGAGAAAGGCTGGCCAGACACTCGGAGTCTGAGGAGAAGGGGGAGCAGGGGTGGGTAGAGGGTAACATGGGCCATGGTTCCGGGCCTGTGGGACTCTAAGGGGCCGGGGAGTGCCTGGGAAGAACAATCTACCATCCCCCTTGGTTCACATATGCAGGATATGCCTGGAATTGATGCCGTTGTCATAAAGATGACATTTCTGATGGAAGGCTGCTGATGGACTATCTATTTTGAATGCATGCATACTTTCATTCAGTGGACTCTGACCACCGTCCTGTTGGTGGTGGGGATGGATTGGGGGTGGTGCCAACCCACTGTGGACGTGGAGGTGGATTTTGGATTCAGACAGCCTGTTTGCAGGCCTGGCTCCACCACTTAGAAGCCATGACCTTGGGGAGGTCGTTTCATACCCCTAAGCCTCAGCTTATTCATCTGCAAAGTGGGATTTACAGGACCTGCCTTTATTGTGTGGTCAGTAATGTGGGTAGAGCACTTCGTATGTAGGAGGTGTTTATAGTAGGTGCTCAGTAGATGCTTGCTCTCACCTCATTTTCTGGCTCCCACCTTGAGCCCCCTAAAAGCTGGTTTCTATGCTTGTTTTACACTGGCTTGCTGTGCAATCTTGGGGAAACTATTTGTCTCTTGGGTCCATCGCTCTCCTGAGAAATGGGGATAAGTCCAGGATTGAAAATACCTGCTCAGAGGGCTCGGATCAGGAAATGTGGCCGTGTCATATTGACTGAGCCATTGATGAGATCTCTGCATGCAGTAGGTGCTCAATCAGTATTCACCTTGAGGATAGATCACTGCTGCTGGCATGAGGGGGCAGGCCTGGGACAGCCCCTCCTGGTTCCAGCCTCGGGCCCCTCCTCGGCCAGCCCCGTGATAGAGCGCTGACCTTCAGAGCTGTTGGCCTGCCACCCTCTGCTTTCTGCCTCCATTGTCCCTGTGTGCCCTTCTGCCCCCCTCAGGGCTCAGCCTTGTTCTGCTCTTCTCTGTCAACCCTCTTTCCCCTGGTGAACCCATCTAGCCTCACAGCTTTAAACGCTGTCTGTACGCCGATGATGCCACAATTCACATCTCTGGCTAGGCTCTCCCCCCGACTCCAGACTCCTCTTTCCAGCTGCTTTCCTGACATTTCCGCTTTGCTGTCTAATAGAACGAACTCTCAGAATTAATAAAATGAGACTCCAGATATTTACCCCCCAACTGGCCTGTCTTCCCGAGGCGGGTGTTGAGGGAGACTCCAAAGTCGCATCTGGGAGAACCTGCCTATCTCACGCCCATATCCAGCCCATTGGCAAGTCCTGTTGGCTTGACCCTCAAAATACACCCAGGGCCTGGCCGCTGCCTGCCACTGCCACCTGCACCCCCTGACCTGTGTCCAGGCACTGGCAGCCCCTGCCTGGCCTCCTGCCTGTTCTCTCTGCCTGACATGGTCTGGCCCATCAGTGCAACCCCGCAGCCCTTACATCCAAGCCAGATCACTGTCCCCTTCTACTCCATACCCTCCAATACCTCCTAATTTCCTTTCAGAATAAAAACAGAGCCTTGCAAAGATACTTAACTTGGCTGGAGACAAACCTGGAACAGGACAGAAACTGGGCCTGCCCCCTTGGACCTTACAGTGCAGGGAGGCTGATAGCGAGGAGGTAAACAGCAGCGTGCACTGAGTTTTCAGGTTGTGGTGGTTCTGTGATGACTGTGCTGACTTGGGTGGACAGGGGAGTCAGGGAAGGCCTCTCCGAGGGGGTAACATTTAAGATAACAAAGAGATTCGGAACTGAAAGAGGCTCTTAAAACATCTACTTTAAAAGGTCCTCTTGGCTGGGCGCGACGGCTCACGCCTGTAATCCCAACAGTTTGGGAAGCCGAGTCGGGCAGATTACTTGAGGTCAGGCATTCGAGACCAGCCTGGCCAACATGGTGAAACCCCGTCTCTACTAAAAATATAAAAATTAGCTGGGTGTGGCAGTGGGCGCCCGTAATTCCAGCTACTCAGGAGGTTGAGGCACGAGAATTGCCTGAGCCTGGGAGGCGGAGGTTGCAGTGAGCGGAGATCGCACCACTGCACTCCAGCCTGGGTGACGAAGCGAGTCTCTGTCTCAAAAATAAATAAATACCCAGCCTGGGTGACGAAGTGAGTCTCTGTCTCAAAAATAAATAAATACATAATAAATAAAAGGTTTTCTTGTTACGTTTATATATGGAAGCAAGAGAAGCCCAGAGAGGTGAAGTGACCTGGCTAAGACCACATAGTATATTACTTACAGAGCTGGAATTCCAGGCAGGCCTCTTGACAACCTAGTTTGGGATTTCAGGGTTGCCAGCCTGGAGCTGCAATTCCTAACAGCAATGCCTGGAAATGCTATGAGCTATTAATCTCCTCTTACATATAAAAATTGCAAACTGTATCATATTAATCATGACCTTTCTCTTTTCGGCTTTCAGGACACATCTGCCTGGCTTTCCTCTTACTTCACTGGTTTCCCATCCCCAGTCTTAGCTGGTCCTTCCGAATCTGCCGACCTCTTACCATTGAAGAGCCTGGGGCTCGGGACTCAACGCTCTTTTCTTCCCTCTTCACACACACACACTCCCTGGGAGAGCTCATGTCATTTTGTGGATTTCCATGCCAATGACTCCAAAATTCTATCTCCTGCCAAGATCTCTCTTTTGAACGCCAGCATCAAACATCCAGTTGCCTACTTTGGTGCTACTCGAAGTGTGGTTCTCAGTCTGGCAGCATTGGCATCACTTGGGAAGCTGTTGGAAATGTAGAACCTTGGGCCCCATTTTGGGCCTATTGAATCATTTTGGGCCTATTGCAACTCAGGGGTGCAGGGGTGGGCGTGGCACCCATCCATCTGGTTTAACAAGCCCTCCAGGGGACTGAATGGATGCTGGAGTTTAGGAAGCATTTTATTCCTGCCCTCTCCACTTAGATATCTCCCAGGCTTCTCAAACTTCACAAGTCCAAACCTAAGTTTCTGATATTTCCTCACTCTACCAGCCTTCTCCATCTAAGTTAGTGGTGACTCCATCTGGTTATCTGCTCAGACCAATAACCGTACTCAGACCAATAACCCTGTAGTTATTCTGGAGTCTCTGTCTCACCTCAACTTTGGTCTGTCAACAAATCCCGCTGGCTCCATTTTCACGACACCCGCAGAACCACATCCTTCTCACCACCTGCACTGCCACTACCCTGGCCAGAGCCGCAGCATCTCCCACTAGATTCTTACAGAAGCCTCTTGGGCTTCTTCACACTCTGCCCTTGGCCCTGACAGTCTACCCCAGCACAGCAGCCAGAGGGGTTAAAATGCCATCAGCTCTTGTCTCTGCCCCAAGCTCTCCAGTGGCTCCCCTTCTCCTGCAGCATAAAAGCCACAACACTTATCCCGATGCACAGCCACACCCCGCCCCGCCCCCACTGCCATCTCTCTGACCTCTCCTCTCCCCTTAGCGATCTGTCCCTGGCCTTTGGCTCATTCTGGAACATTCTGGAACACATCCAGGCACATTCCACTGCACTGGCTGATTCTTCATTTTCCATCCTGGAAAGCTTCTGCGTTTCTTTTGCCTCCTGCTTGGGTCTGCCACAGGCCTCTGCACTGGCTGATTCTTCTCCCTGAAAAGCTTTCCTCCCAGACATCTGCATATCCAGTCCCCAACTTCAGGTCTTACTCAAAGCCACTTCTCAGTGAGGCCCCCGACCACCTCAGCCACTTAATTTTTAAAATTTGCTCCTACGACTAGCTGCCCTGCTCCTTTTTCTCATCTATGACTAGCTGCCCTGCTCCTTTTCCTCCTCCATGACTAGCTGCCCTGCTCCTTTTCCTCCTCCATGACTAGCTGCCCTGCTCCTTTTCCTCATCTTCTGTGTCGTCCTTGTGTTTGGTAGAATGTCCACTCTCGCTCTCGCGGTCCCCTCCTCCCCTGACCAGAGTCCTTCTCCCACTCCGGACCGTCCCGCTCCGCCTGTTTTACTTCTTCTGGGCGCCAGGTGGCGCCCCACACCGCCCAAGCCCCTGGCCGCCTCCATCCTTGCTGGAGAGGCCCTGAGAATGCCTGGGGAAGGCGCGATCCTCCCAACTCCCTTCCCTCTGCTCTCCCCCTGCTCAAAGGAGGATGTCTTTTCTGACCCCCAAAGCTGAAGTTTCCTCTGAGACCCAGGAGTTCACAGTTCTTCTTCGAGGAGAAGAGAGGGAAATGGCCTCCTCCCGGTTCAATCCGTGCTCAAGCCCCAACCCACCCCCACGCGAGGGAACGCTGTGCAGGACCTGCTGCGTGCTGAGTGCGCGCTGGGTGCTTTTACATGGTTGTCCCATGGAACTCTCAGCACAGCGTTAGCGTTCCCACTTACAGACGAAGAAACTGAGGTTCAGAGAGGCCAGGTTGCTTGCCTGAGGTCACACAGCTGGTAAGTGCAGAACTGGAATTCTAGCCTGACTCAGAGCCAGGGCTCTTCCACTTATCAAATGTCCCCCCGCTAAGCAGAGCATGACCCCTGAGAGAAGGCAGAGCAAGAGGCTGGCCCATCTTTGGGCACAGTTTAGGACGGGAGCTGACACTGGTTTATGCCGGCCTCTTTCATTTACCGCCCACATCCCTGGCGGTAAGGATGTGCAAAGGCCTAGAGAGATTGTGGCGCTTGCCCAGGGCCACGCAGCAGAGCCGCGCTGCTCCTCCCCATCTCCCGCCTCTGCCTCTGTCTGTTCGCCCGGGGGTAGGGAGGCAGAGACTCTGCAGCCCCTGCTTCTCTACGAAGGATTCTTCAAAAGCCTTGCAAGGAAGCGCCAGGGGGCGGCAGTGAAGCCTGGAGGAGAATCTTTTGGGGGAAAAAGATACAAGATTTGAGGCGAGAATCCTAATTACAGGAGGACTAATAGCCTGTCAATCCGCGTGGCATTGGTGGGACAGGGCTTGATTCCAGGGGCATCTGGGGTTTTCCGAGGGTCTCTCTTGCCCGCTCACCTGGGTATTCATTTTCCCTCGCCTCTTGGAGGCAGAAGCAAAGGCTCGAGAGCCTTGATTCAGATGCGTGTTTTTCTGTTCCCCAACCCCAGCTGAGCCTGGCCAGGGGACAGGGCAGGAGGACAGAGGACAGGCACGAAGGTCCTCTGTGGCCAGGGAGGACTCAGAGCTAAGTGGCCTCAAGCGTGGACCCCATTAGCTCCCCCTGTCTGTGGCAAATCGTCCTGGACACCAAAGGCAGCCGGGCAGGAGAGGTCCACCCCTGACCAGGTGGGAACGTCCCTGTGAGGGGGTGGGCTTGCTGTCACGAAGGCAGCTGGCAGTATTGACCTGAGTGTGCAGATACCATCTGGGGCTGTTGTCAGCACTACTCTTTCCCCTGGTCAGGACTGGCTCAGGTCTCTAGTGGGGGCAGCAGGTGGCCTTGGGGAGCCCAGAGGCCCCTGGGAGAGAAGCCCTAGGGGATCTGGGAGTCCCGGCTCCAGTGGAGGGCATCTGGAGGGGACGAGATTTGAGGGGTTGTGCCCCCATCACAGAGAGCCTTTCCTGGCCTCCGTTCATGATAAGCAATGACAACGCATAAGCCAGCAGTCTGGGGTCTGGCGGCTCCGTGCTGGGGAAGACAGCGTGCCTTCTGTGCAGGAGACAATTCTGTGTGTTTCTAAAATTCCATCCGGGAAAGCCCCTGCGTTTCTTTTGCCTCCTGCTTGGGTCTGGAGCTGCTTTCAAAAAACCTTTGAAGTGGAGAATGGCAGAGACCAGTCACCACGGCTCAGAATTGCCCTCAGTTCCTGAAGTCCCTTCTTGGGTCCCTGGCACTGTGTGTGTGGACAGCAGCTGCACCTTCAGCCTTTCCCAAGCACCCACTATGTGCCAGGCATGGTGCGTGGGCTCTCACACGCATTCTTTGGTTTCCTGCCCACAGCTGCCCTGGGAGGCAGGAATTCTAACACCCATTTCACAGATGACATATCTACCTCTCTAGGGGGCTGGGCAGTTAGGACAACAGCCCCTACACACTGGAAGTGCTCTCTCTTGTACCAGATGAGGCAGTTTCGCAGCCATTGTTTTGTGGAGCTGATTGTCCCCATTCATAGAGGAGGGAATAGATGCTCAGAGAAGGAAGTCATCTGGTTAGAGTCACCTGACCAAGTTCACACACTGAGTCATCAACAATCTGTACTCAAGCCTCATACCCTTATTCCTAACCCAGTGTTCCCTCCGCTGTCCCGTGCTGACAGCTGTTCAGTTGCTTATGCCCTGGTGTGACTGCGGAAGGAGGTAGCTTTGGAGATGCTCTTATCTGCACCCCACACTCATCAGAAAGTCTCCCTCTGAGCCTCAGTTTCTGGACCTGGAAGATGAGGGCGATGCTGTACTCTGGAATTAGACCTTTAAGACACAGTCATGCAATCTATTTCTTTCCTCCCATCCCTCCCCACCAGGCATTTCCCTGTGGATCTTGAGGCTGTGATTGCTCCCTTGAGGTACAATTGTTTCCCAGCAGATTCCCCCACCCCTGGTCTTGATGTTCTCACCTGTGCTGTGCCCATTCACACCCTCTGCCTAGAGTACCCGTTCTCTTTCCCTGGATCCTCTCTCTCCTTTGTTTTGAAACATACAGTGGCTCCAAGTTAGGCAGTAAGGCCCTTTCATCTGCCCTCCCCTAAGTCCTGATGGACGTGCCTGGCCTCCAGGGACATAACAACACACTCGACGCCCTACTCATCTGTACGTCCCAGCCCAAATGCTGCCTTTTTGGAGAGTCTTCCCTGGTTCCCTGGCCCGCCCTGGGAGGAAGTCATTGGAGCCATAATACCGAATTCATTGCCCTTGTTCACTGGCACACAGTAGGAACAATGAATGCATGTTGCTGGAGTCGGAGCACTCAGCACATTGAATGATCGGTGCTGCCCACTTGGCTGCCTAATGCATCCATCCATCCATCCATCCATCCATCCATCCATCCATCCATTTATTCACTAGTAAATACTGATTGAGCCTTACAACGTATCAGGTCCTACCTCTAACATTTTTTTCTGATATGGAGGGGAAGGACTGTGCCTAAATCTTCTCTGTATCCTTCAAGTTTGCATCTGGCCCCTCACAATGGTCAGGGACTGTTTACCTAATAGTCACCAGGGACTCAGTCCTGCTCTTTGCTGGTGGAGCCCAGCTACCCCTGGCCCCCACTCCCTGCCCACCCCCTCACCCTAGGCCCAGCCTGGTGCAGGGAGATGGGATGGGCCATGTTGCCAACTGTTCAGCACTTGCCTGCCTTGCCCGCCTCAGCCCCAGCCCCATGGAGTAAGGTTAATTTCCTTCTGCAAAATTCACGTTGTTTCTAGAGAATCTGGTCTGTTGGTTGCTGTTTTTCAGGTTCAGGGTTAATTCATTTCATTCATATGTCTGCGCGTGCATTTGGTGCCCTTAGTAGATGCTGTGTGCTCGGGATGTGGTGGGGATGGGTGCTGGTGCTGGGGATGTGGAGGTGAAGGTGGCCCAGAGAGGAGGGCATTAGGGCCAGGCCTGAATGCTGATGCCACCCTGCAGGGGGAGCGGGCAGACTTCCTAGGGAGGGACCAGCAAAGGCCCAAGATGGGACCTACCTCAGTCTAACTGCGCACCTGGAGAAAGGCCAGTGTGCTGGGGGGGGTGGTGGGGAAGAATGGGGGACCCAGGCATCCCAGCTAGCACCTCTGGCCTGCCTGAGACTCCTCCTCCCTGTTCCTGCAGGCCTTGGCCCCAGGGCTGGCTGGTTGCTGACCAACTCCATCGTGTCCTGGCTGTCCGGGACCTCTCTAAGGGTGGAGCAGGTCCTTGCGGAGGAGTCCTTTGGCCTGCTGAGTTGCTGTCTTAGCCTGTCCGATCATTCATTCTTCTGACCTTAACATAGGACTTGGCCAGGAGGTCCCTGCATGAACAGTGTCCCTGCCTGCGGCTCACCTTGTCAGAATCCTCAGGCACTACTTGCACCCCATCCCTTATAGCCCCCTACATCTGTGTCTGGTGAGGACTGAGCGTCTGTCTCCCAGAGTGGGGAGCTTAGGCAGCTGGGCTAGCATGAGATTGATGCGTATGTCAGGGGCGAAGGAGGGAACAGATGTTTTCTGAACAGCAAATCCATAGATGTGTGAGGTGGGAGTGGAGGGCGGGAGGACAGAATGATTTTGCATTTCAGAGTCCGCCTGCGGCATGATAGATGGAGAGGCTCAGTGCGGCTGGCGAGGCACGGGGTGGGCTTGTGGCCAGCGCTGACCTCAGTGCTGCAGACTGCAGGCCTGGATGGAGGAAAGGAGATTTTCTGTCTGACCCTCATGCATGGCAGAGCTCCCCTTGGGAGGCTGGGGGCCAAACCTGCAACACTTGCTTAGAAACTCCAAACATGAACCCTGCAAATTAACCTTGAGCTCCCCTCGAGTGGAGCAGCTCCGCTGCCAGAGGTGCGTGCGCTGCAGCGTTGTGTCGATATTCATGTATTGACGGGTGTCTTCGCAGGACAGCCAGGCCTGCAGTGAGATCATTCAATCATGCCTTCAGAGCCCAGACCCCAGGCATGGCGAGTACCCCATGCTGCGGTATATGACAGGTACCAAGGCCGCCTTCTGGATCACAAATTTTATTAGTGTTTTTTCCCCAAACCGGTGTTCCTAGCAGATTCCTTACTGGGACTTGTAGGGGGCAATATGATTATGGCCAGAAACACACACACACACACACACACACACACACACACACACGCACGCCTTTTGGAGTTAGAGAGATGAAGTTGAAATTCTGACTTTAACACTTATTGTTATGCGATTCTGAGAATCTCTACTGCTCTGAGCCTCAGTGTCCCCAGTTGTCATAATGGCCAAGATTCACTGTAAGTGTGGGCTGTTGTGAGGATGAGATGCCATGATTTCTTTTTTCTTTCTTTTTTTTTTGAGATGGAATTTCGCTCTTTTTGCCCAGGCTGGAGTGCAATGGTGCAGTCTCGGCTCACTGCAACCTCCTTCTCCTGGGTTCAAGCAATTCTCCTGCCTCAGCCTCCTGAGTAGCTGGGATTACAGGCATGCGCCACCACGCCTGGCTAATTCTGTATTTTTAGTAGAGACAGGGTTTCTCCATGTTGGTCAGGCTGGTCTCGAACTCCTGACCTCAGGTGATCCACATGCCTCGGCCTCCCAAAGTGCTGGGATTATAGGCGTGAGCCACCGTGCCCAGTGAGATGCCATGATTTCTATAAAGCAAGTCAGGCTGGGGGTAGCCCTGGGAGGTGGTTCACCTGACCTTTGGTGATGGAGGTGGCTGTGTGTGCCTGGGAGAAGCTGGCTACCAGCTGTGATTAATAGACTGCTTGAGAAGTTGCTAGGCCCAATAGTCTCAGTGCCCAGGCCACATGCTACCTTGAAGACCTCTTTGGCTGCATCTTATCTTCCAATGTCATCTCTGTCACTTCATCTCTGAATTCCCAGAGGTGGGAATTCCCTACTTGCTTCTCTGCAAAGCAGGAGCAGGAGGAAGAGGGGTCCAGGTCCCCAGTCCTGACATCTATGAGATTAGCTCAGGCCTGGCACTGGGGAATGAAGGCTTTTTTTTTTTTTTTGAGACGGAGTCTTGCTCTGTCGCCCAGGCTGGAGTGCAGTGGCCGGATCTCAGCTCACTGCAAGCTCCGCCTCCCGGGTTTACGCCATTCTCCTGCCTCAGCCTCCCGAGTAGTTGGGACTACAGGCGCCCGCCACCTCGCTCGGCTAGTTTTTTTGTATTTTTCAGTAGAGACGGGGTTTCACCGTGTTAGCCAGGATGGTCTCGATCTCCTGACCTCATGATCCACCCGTCTCGGCCTCCCAAAGTGCTGGGATTACAGGCTTGAGCCACCGCTCCTGGCCTGAAGGCTTTTTAGTTAAAAGTTTTGACATTTACTAGAGAAAGAGGTCACCTGATATTCTCATGCTGCTGATACGTTTCTTTGGGGCCCCTGGAGCTTTGGGATCAAGGGGAGCCCCAAGCCCCTCTCCTCTTCAGCCCCGTCCCTGGAAGCAAGAGCAGTTCCCCAGTCTGGGCCCTGGTGGGGCTGAGAGGGCGGAGGTAGATGGGGACTCCCACCTTAGCTGCTACAAGCCTCAGCCTTTTTATTTGTCACCCAGGGAGAGCTAAATGCCACAGGTTGGCTCAAAACAGATCTTGTAAGGGCTATCTTCAAGCCAAACAAAGCCATTGTGGCCTTTGCCAGATGCCTGGGGGTCACCCATGAGCCACCTCAGGCACCCCGCATCTGTGGGGTCAGCCAGGGTCCTAAGCAGTGGCCAGTGGCCCTGGAGCCTTGTTGTTCCCTGGGACTGGCCCTGTCCTTAGCTCCATGCCAGCACAGCTGGGCATTGGGAAGCATCAGCTCTGGGACCCAGGGCAGTCTGGGACATTCTCACCCCGGCATCGTAGGTGTGGGGTCAGGCAAACCAGGGTGCTGGTCCTGGTGAGGGAAGCCCTTGGGGCTTGTTGTGGGCAGAGGACATCTCATTGAAAGAGCCCAAGACACAGAGGGAACTCTCCCGGTTACCAAATACATTATTTATTTATTTTTCCTCATGTTGTTCAGGGCCAGGAACAGTTTTGTCGCAGGTTGTGTATTTTGAGAGCCACTGGGTGAATGGCAAGGGGCTGTGGAGAACTGCCAGAGACCCAGCTCCTGTTCCCAACAGCAGAGGGCTCCCTGCGAAGTCCAAGACAAGAAGAGAAAAAATGTGGGGGAGGGACGCATCGACAGAGCCATGGCCCCCACTGGCCCCCAGGAAGGACATGGATGCTGGCCCCACTGAACACCGGCCAGGGCTACTGCTGCAGGCACAGTCCCCTTTCCCCGTCCCTGCCTGTCTCTGTCACCAGCTCTCACACCTGCCAGGCCTCAGGTGCCTGCTCTCAGCTCAGCTGCAAGGGAGCCTGGGAAGTGAGCATCTGGCCTTCTGGGCTTCTTGAGAGGGCACGGATCCTGCTGCCCACCCAGACTCCTAAGCTGAGGGGATTTCTCAGACCTAGGAGGGGTTTGTAAATGCTGAAGTAGCCCATCCCAATCCCCCCCAAAAGACAAATGTCACAACACGCAACTCGTGTGGCAGCCTCACTGCAGCAGTCACCCAGCCTCAGGCTGTGGCCCTGACAGCTCTAGCTTCCACTCCTTCTGGGGCAGCACGTGGGCACTGAGACCTGGGGGCCAGGTCCCTGGGGCCCCAGAGTCAGCAGCCTCTTCTCCATACCTGGTCACCCTTGAAGTAATGTTCCTGCCCCTGGTCCAGCAGAGGTATTAGCTGGGATTATGGAACTCCTTGTCAACTTCAGAGTCAACCCAGACCATTCCTCCTAGTGGCACATACTCCTTCCTAGTCGCTGTCCAGGCGTACTGGCTGGAGCAGTGACACCTGCTCACGATGCCACGGGAAGGGGGCAGAATGCCTTCCCCACCCCCACTAGAAAGCTAGCACACTCTCATTGGAAAAGCCAAGATACTGGAGTCTACAAGTCCTGGATTGAATTCAGCCTTAGCACCTAGCAGCTGGGGAGCCTTGGACAAGTTACTGAATATTTCTGAGCCTCAATTTCCCTGTTTGCTGGGTGCAGATGCTCCTACCTGGATGACAGGGTTAGTGCAAGGGTTAAAGGCAGTAATGACTAGAGCATGCTTAGCATAGGCCTGGCATGCATACAGTTGTTCTACTCAGTAGCTACAGGCGTGATCATATCCCTTCTCTGCTTCAAACCTTCCAGCACCTTCCAAACTCCTTCCAAGGCCCTGCAGGGTCAGGTTACAGCCTCCTCTCCAACCTCATCCCACGCCACTCACCTCATTGCTCAGTACACTTTGGGCCTCTTTAGTTTCACTAAGCCCAGTGAGGTTGCTCCCACTCGGGGTTCTGCCTTGCCTGCAATGCCCATCCCCCAGGTCACTGCTTGATGGCTCTGTCTTGTCGCTGTCTCACCTCACTCGCTGGGTCCAAAACTGCATCATCTGCCCAGTCCCCATCCCACTTAATCTCTAAGCGTCATGTTTTACCGCCTTTCTAACACTTTGCACTCCTGAAATCATCATAACAGCAGGTGGAATGAGGCACCCCGCTGCCTCTGGATTTTGACTAAAGCTTGCAACCCGGGGATAATGAATGGGAAGTAGCTGGGCAGCCCTGTATTCTGAATAGAGCTGTTGGCTGCTTGTGAGACTTGCCGAGGGAAAGTGGGATTGATTTTGTGACCACCACCCCATTCCAGATGTCAGTGAAAGCTAGAAATTTCCAAGGAAATTGGTGGGAGTGCATTCAGAGGAGTAGATAACACTGTGAATTTTTCTCCTTCCTTTCCATCGAGGGGTGTCCCTGCAGGTCACAGCCCAGTGATGGGGAGCCAGAGATGAGGGTGCCCATGAGAAGGGGAGGCTGGCAGCTCATGCTGCAGCCGGGGGTCCTGAGCTGCAGACGTGTAGTGCAGCCAGAGGCCTGATGCTTGGTGACAGAGCTTTTGTGTTCTTGGGGCTTAGGGGTGTCTGTGAACACAGAGACTGGAGAATCCAGGAGGCAGCCTCAGGCACCAACTAGAGAGAGGGTAGCAGCACACTGCACATGTGTCCCTGTGGGAGCACAAGGGTTTGTGACTTTCCTGCGGCCACGTGGGCTCTGAAGAAGGTAAGCAGGTTTAAGGGGCTGGGGTGAGATGCCCTCCCCTCTGTACCCAGAGGACTGCTGCTGAGACCAGAGGACCGGAGCAGAAAGAGGCTCTGAATGTGGTGGCTGGGGACATGGGATGTTCATCAAAATTCAGCTCACGAGGACATCCATCTGCGATAGACTGGGAGACAGCCCTCTCTGCCACAGTGCCCCAGGGAAGAGCCTGCATCTGGATGACCATGTGCCATGCTGGAGAACATTCCAGTCAGCCCATGTTGGCCAACAGAAAGTCCCCAACAGGCCCAGCTAAAACAAAAGACCCTGCCTCTACTCTGCCAATCCTCCTCCTGCCCTGGGCCAGGAGAAGGATGGTGAGGAAGGAAAGGAGAGTGAGGAAGCTGGCTGCACCTTTCTCCCCTCCTTCCCCACCCCCCTCCCGTCTCCTCCCGTCTCCTCCCCTCTCCTCTTCTCTCCTCTCCCCCACTCTCCTCTCCTCCCCTCCACACAAGAACTGAGGCACCAAGACAGGTCTGAGCTCAGGGGCAGGCGAAAAGTTTAAACTGCATGTGAGGTTGACATTTTAATTGGATGGGACTTTCCAATGCTTGAAAACTGAAATTATTATTGTGATGAGAACCGAAGTGATCAGAAATCTAGGGGAATAGCCAGAGATGTTGTAAAATGATTGTAAAGTGGAAAGGAAGGAATATGAGAGAATACAGTTAAAGACAGAGTTTGGAGAAATGAAGGTGTTTGTTTGTACCCCATCGTCAGTCAATCAATTGGTTACCTTCTGCTTCACTTATTTGTTAATTCATCTCCTTCCTCCCCACCTCCACTTGACTCTAAGCTCAGCAAGATCAGGGACTGTTTCTTTTTCAAGGTCTTTGCTGTATCTCCTGCACCTAGAATGGCTACTAGAGACTGGCACATAGTAGATGCTCAATAAATATGGTTTGGATGAGTGAAACAACAACAAAGTAGGGGCTCAAATATGTTGATTTATGGGTATGACCTATTTTATTACGTTGTTTGAATCTCTTGTTTTGTACTTGAGGAATGAGTTTGCCCTGGTTAAAGTAGCCCAGAAAACCCGGGCCCGGGAGCTGAGAGGGGGACCAGGGAATGGATTGCCCAGGCCAGGGCATTAGGCCGGGGCCCCTATTTCCCAGACACGGGGCCATCGGAGGCAGGGAGCATAGAGCCTCAGGGAGTCGGTTGCTTGGGGCTGGCTGATGGAGTGAAGGCTGGGCCTGGCCTCAGTTCTGGGACACAGGTGTGGCTGAGCTCCTGCTGATTTAGATTTGGAAGGGCTGGAGGCTCAGGGCCCCCAGTGTGAGCCCTCCCAATGTCCAAATGAGAACCTTTCCTGAGTACTTCCCGCACCTGACATCACGCGCGCTAGTCTGCAGGCCGCCAGAAGGGGGCGGCGCGTCGCCGCCATTTTGCAGAGCCTTGCTAAACCCATTTGGAGTTCAACCCCTCCCGCCATCCTCACAGCCCCTTTTCGTCCCACACTTCCTTACCTTCAGGAAGCACTTTTCACATGGGTTTCGTTTAAGGGGAGAGGTTGGGGAAAGGAGGGTGTATTTGTCTCTTAGGCCGCCATAACAAAGTACCACAGACCGGGGTGGTTTAAGACAGGGATCCCCAAGCAGGGCGCGGTGGCTCAGGCCTGTAATCCCAGCACTTTGAGAGGCCGAGGTGGGCCGATCACTTGAGGGCGGGAATTCAAGACCAGCCTGACCAACATGGAGAAACCCTGTCTCTACTTAAAATACAAAAATTAGCCGGGCATGGTGGCGGGCGCCTGTAATCCCAGCTACTCGGGAGGCTGAGGCAGGAGAATCACTTGAACCCGAGAGGCGGAGGTTGAAGAGCCAAGATCGCACCACTGCACTCCAGCCTGAGCAACAAGAGCGAAACTCCGCCTCAAAAAAAAAAAAAAAACAAAAACCAAAAAAAAACCAAAAAAACAGGGGTCCCCAATCTCTGGGACACGGATGGGTCTGTGGCCTGTTAGGACCCCGGCTGCACAGCAGGAGGTGAGCTGGGAGCGAGCATTGCCGCCAGAGCTCCGCCTCCTGTCTGATCAGCCGCCGCCTTAGATTCTCACAGCAGCACGAACCCTATCGTGAACTGCGCATGCGAGGGATCTAGGTTGCTCACTGCTTATGAGAATCTAACTAACGCTAATGCCTGATGATCGCAGGCGGAACAGTTTCATCCTGAAACCATCTCCCACCCTACACACCCTGCCCATGGAAAAATTGTCTTCCACTAAACCAGAACCGGATTCTGGTGCTAAAAAGGTTGGAGACCGCTGGTTTAAAGCAACAGCTACTTATCCGGTCCCAGGTCTGGAGGCTGGGTGTCAGCAGGGCTGTGTCAGCAGGGCTGTGCTCCCTCCGAAGGCTCCAGGAAGAACCCTTCCTAGGCTTCCCTGGCTTAGCCTGGCGCCGTATCCCTCTAACCGCTGCCTCTCTTTGCACACGGCCTTCTTCACTGCCTCTCTAGATGCCCTTTTTTTTTCTTATTATTATTATTTATTGATTTATTTATTTTTTTGAGACAGAGTCTCGCTCTTGTCACCTAGGCTGGAGTGCAGTGGTGCGATCTCGGCTCACTGCAACCTCCGCCTCCCAAGTAGCTGGGATTACAGGCGCTCACCACCATGCCCAGCTAATTTTTGTGTTTTCAGTGGAGACGGGGTTTCACCGTGTTGGCCAGGCTGGTTTCGAACTCCTAACCTCAAGTGATCTGCCCACCTCAGCCTCCCAAAGTGCTGGGATTACAGGCGTGAGCCACTAGCCACGGCCTGTATCCCCTCTTTTTATAAGGACATCAGTCACTGGATTTCTCGTAGACCCCAAATCCAAGATGATTTCATCTTGAGAGCCGTAATTGAATTAAACTTGCAAAGATGCTATTTCTGAAAACGGTCACCTTTGAAGGTTCTGAGTGAACATGAATTTGGGAAGGATGTGGCTCCACCCATCACAGATGGAATCTTGATTGAGAACACATTTTGCTCCAGGGACCGTGCAAAGCACCTTCATCCTTGACAAACTGGAAGGGAAGCAGTATTATTTCCAGTTTTGTTTTTTTTCTAGACAAGGAAAGTGAGGCTCAGAGGGATTCAATGACTTGCTGCAAGTCACACGGCTGCTTAGCAGGGGAACTGGGATTGGAACTCAGGACTAGCAGACTCCACACCTGTCTATACTGGCTTATGAGCAGCTTGAGGACAGAGGTTTTGGTCTTCATCTTTCCATCTCTCTTCTCCTCTCATTTCTGGGCCTAGTGCTCTGCACACTGATAGTTTTGAAAACTAATAAAAAGAAGGGAACAAGGCTGGGTGTGGTGGCTCATACTTGTAATCCCAGCACTTTGGGAGTCTGAGGTGGGAGGATCACTCAAGCCTAGGAATTTCAAACCAGCCTGGGCAACCCAGTGAGACCCTGTCTCTACAAAATTTTAAAAATTAGCTAGGCGTGGTGGCATGTGCCTGTGGCTCTAGCTACTTGGGAGGCTAAGTGACAGTCGCTTGAGCCCACGAGTTTACGGCTGCAGTGAGCTATGATTGTGCCAGTGCA
The DNA here is from genome assembly GCF_024542745.1 of Macaca thibetana thibetana. NCBI lineage: Eukaryota > Metazoa > Chordata > Mammalia > Primates > Cercopithecidae > Macaca > Macaca thibetana. The sequence continues at coordinate 11,120,808 of NC_065583.1, forward strand.
CTCCAGCCTGGGTGACAGAGCAAGATCAAGCCTCTAAAAAATAAATCAATACATAAATAAAAATAAAAAAGAGGAGTATGACTGACCTGGAGAGACCCGAGTGCTGACCCTCTTGGCTGCTGGGGTGCTCACAGATCTCCCCCACACCACACCCTGTGGGGACAAATGGGAATGCCCTCTCTTACTACCTTGCTGCATCTGCTCCACTGAGAAATATTTCAGCCCCTACAATCTTAGAGCTACACTAGCCCTGGAAAGCAGGAAGGGCAGCCATAACCATGATAAAAATCTCAACCACAGCTGCCATTGATCAAATGCCTACTGGCCTACAGGGTCTAGGCTCTTTCTATGCCTAATGTCTCGGAATCTTCAGGGCAGCCCAGTTAGGTGACTATTAGTATCCCCATTTTGCAGATGGGAAAATTGAGGCTCAGAAAGAGGAGTGTGACTTGGGAGCTTGAAAGAAGTAGAGCTAGGATTCTGGCCTGAGTCTGGAGTTGGTATTCTTTCTGGGCCCTGTCTTGCTTTTTCTCCAGCTTCCCTGCCACGTCTTCCCAGTGTGACCAGTGATGGACATCTCTATCCCATAGCAGATTCCCTCAGTAAACGGAGGAGGTGGAAGGATCCTGGAAGCAGAGCATACAGGCTGTCAGTCAAGAGGACACCTGCATCCTTGGGGAGGGCCCTCACGCCTCTTTGAGTTTTAAATGATTTAAGAGGGGGCAGAAGCCATTCCCTGGAGATCTAATTAATGCAAATGAATTTGCATCTCCTAAATTGGCTCACAAAAATCTTGACATGCTCCCAGTGGATTTGGGGGTGAGTTTAGGAGGGCTGAATACCCAAAGAAGACTTTTTAAATTAGTCAAGATGCTTTTTGTTTTATTTCTCCAAAAATTTAAACTGATTTGGTTTTAAAAAAATGGAGAGAATCCATTCCATGGAACTAAGAAGTCCATTGATCAGACAGGTGTCAGGCACAGTTTGATCAGGACTTTGGCATCATTTTCTGTGATACGTAGCCCATCCCCAGGCAAGTTTTGTTATCATGGCTAGTTTCCTCATGGTAGCACAATGGCTGTAGCAGCCCCAGCCCTTACTTTTGTAATAAACTCCTTCCAGAGGGACAGAAAGCATCTCTTTCTCCATCCGGATTTCTGATGCTTAAATCTCATCGAACTAATTTAGGTCAAGTGCCTTTCCTGTACTAATGATGAAGGCCTAGAGGACCAATGGAATGAAGCTGCTGGGTTCAAGCCCATCAGAGCGTATTCCTGGAGCTGGGAGTGGGATGATTCCAACTCAACTGCTACAGGACAGGGAAAGGTCGGTGCATGTGTTGGAAGACACCTCAACATCCACCACAAGGCTCCCCAGGGGCAAGGGAAACGGAACTGATATTCTTAGAGCACCTGCTATGAACTAAACCCAATGTGTTTTGACAACATAGTGCATGGTAAATAATTTTATTTCCATTTTTGAGATGAGTCAACGGAGACTGAGAACTTTGTAGCTCATAACACTCTTGAAGTTAGTAAGTGGTGGACTGTGGGTCCAAACGTTGCTCTTGGCATCTTCTGAAGGGTTTCTGGCTCTGTTGCGTCTCTCTCCTTCTTCAGACCCCTCATCCCTCCTTGCAGTTGGAGAGCTGTGACTGGGGGATGCTGACATAGCGATCTGAGCATTTCTAAAGGTGGACAGAATCCAGTGTTAACAGCGCCAGGAATTTGCAGAATATGCTAATTTTCCCTGGCACCATGACTCAGTATTCTCCTCATCAGATTGTTTGGCAAAAGGTACCAAGAGGGCAAGAAGTTTATTAAGGTCCCATAACAACTAATTATGGGCCAAGAACAGCAGGAGCCAGGAGGCCTGAGTTCTAACTATCTCTTATCTCTGCTGCTTTAAAGTGTTCCTTGTATCCTAGGCTAAAGTTTTTCTGTTTTTGGCACTGATGGATGCCGTGGGCACCTCCATCCAGGCTTCTTGGAAGGGGCTCATTTTGGCCAAGACACCTTCACCCCTGGTCTGATTTTGAGCTCCTTGGGGCCTTCCAGAAACTCATTCCAATCTAGCACACCTCCTTACCTGCCTCCTACCTGAAGGCTCCTGGCAAACCTTTGTGTCCTTCAGGGCTTTACATCTCATACCTGCCCTAGGAGAGGCAGGACTCATTTTCCCTGGGAGACAGAAGGGGCTCAGAGAGTTAAGCTTCTTGCCCAAGGTCATGCTACCTGATGGCCGGAGACAGGCTGTGAACTTGGGTCCATCAGACACCAGTGTCCAACTGTGCTACTTCTGTGTGGGGCACTGGGAAGAGATTTGACGGGAAGATGGCATGCTATCTGTGTTCTGAAGGATGAGGGAAAATTTAAGCTATTCAGTGATTCTCTCATTGATACAGGGCTTTTCAGATTAGTGCGTTATTGCCCAAAGAAGCATTCATTCAGTTATCCATCCATCTCTTCAACAGCTGTTTATGGAACACTTACTATGTGCTGGGCACTGAGGATACACTGATGAAAAAACACACAGTTTCCCTGCAGGGACCTTCCTTCCAAAGCTCTGAGAGCTCAGGAGGGTCCCCAGATCTAGACAATGTCCCCCATGACTGCAGCTCTCCATATAGAGCTCAGTAGGAGTGTGCTGTCTTCTCTATACCTTCTATTAGAAGGACAGAAAAGAAGGGAAGAAGGAAGTAAGAAAGAAGGACAGAAACCCTGTCTTTATAAAGGGCTATGCTCTCGTTATGTAATGTCTCAGCAACAGTGAGAGACACACCAGATGTCAAATCATCATCCCCATTTGACAGACTAGGAAACTGAGGCTTGGCCAACTGATGTGATTGCTCTAAAATCACACAAATTAAGTGAGTGACGTTACCAGGATTCACTTTGGCCCCCAGACTCCTCAGTTACATTGCCCTTCGTGCCAATCAGATGGCAAAGGGAGAAATGTCAGTTAGCTTGCTTCCTTCCTTCTTTCCTTCCTTCCTTCCTTCCTTCCTTCCTTCCTTCCTTCCTTCCTTCCTTCCTTCCTTCCTTCCTTCCTCCCTTCTTTCCTTTCTCCCTCCCTCTTCCCCTCCCTCCTTCCCTCCCTTTCTTCCTTCCCTCCTTATAAGAGATATAGAGAAGATGATGCATTCTTGCTAGGCTCTGTGTGGAGAGTTGCAGAGTCATGGGGGACATGACTTTGCAACTAGACCTAGGGACCCTCCTGAGCTCCCAGAACTTTGAAACCAAGGTCCCTTGCAGGGACGCTGTTAGCATGCGTACAAGTCATTGCAGCCAACCCAGGGTTTTTAATCAGGCAGCATTTAAACCATCCCATTTTTGTCTGTGATTACGAGGGATGTTTACATCATTTATAATGAGACAAATTGGGACAAATTGCCAAGGACACTTATGTAAATGAAACCAGCAGAAATGCTCCCTTCTCCAGTGGTCGGTTGGAGGGCTTCTTTCACTTTCCTTTCTCCCCTGGGGATATTGTGGAGAAGAAATGGTACTTTGTATTCTGAAAACCTTCTCCCTGGGCAAACAGACTATTCCCTGTAAGACAACTGTTTTATATCTCCGGTTGTAATTCTCTCCTGCATCTTATTTACGCTCTCACCCACCTCTAAGGAAAAGTAAGTGTGCAATAAATGCAATCACTTTAATTTTCTCTGCCATTGCTGCACAGAGAATGGGTTAGATCTGCATTCCCTGGAGGATCTCTGCAGAACTGTAGGTGGCTCATGAAAAAAGAATCCTTCATTCAATTTAGTTGAGGGAACAGGGCTACAAAAGTTAACCCAGAGTTTTTCCTGCAGGACATTTCAGAGCCTTTGATATGCTAATGAGCGGTGAGACTCTTGAAGAGTAGATGATGCTTTTAGGACCCTGGAGGCCCTGTTGCAGGAGATCTTTTATGGAATTGAGCAGAACCAGCTTTCAGAAAGTGCTATGAACACTGTCTCTAGAAGGGCCTGGACCCCCTCTGACTGCTGTAATTTGTAAGGCTGGTGGCTTAAGATCACTTAGAGTCTGGAGGGTGAGGTCCCTGAGTGGGCAGCAGGCAGCAGCAGCCAGGGATAAATGGAAGCCAGAAGATCATGGTGCATTGTCTGGAGGGGTCAAAACCTGACAGTGGTCCAGCTTTCCACTACCTATCTTAACCTGCCAGCTCAAAGAGATCCTGCTCATCTGACCTTCTTGTCTTTGTTCCTGCTGTGTCCCTGTCTGGGATGCCTTCGTGCCTTCTCTCCTCTCTACCCTTCTTGTCCACAGTGCCCCGGTCTGAGTGCTGATGCTTTGCAGGGAAGGCCCATTATCTTGTAATGCTATCTTGTCTTCCCCTCCAGACCTGGGCTTTTCATTGCAGGGACCCTGTGTTCCTATCTTGATATCCTTAATTTTTAACTCAGGGAAAATATTTGTTACACACTCATTAGGTACCAGATTCTGGGCCCTAGAGATACCAAGACAAATAAGACATGGGCCCTGCCCTGAAACATCATGCTGCTTGTCGGTGGAGGTGACAGATTAGAAATCCCAGTTACCACTCAGTGTGATAACTGGGGTGATGAACAGGGAAAATCAAAGAGCAGAGGTGGGCAGAGGGGGACCCTAGCCCAGCTCAGGGACATCCAGGAAGGCTGGATTCCAGAGGACATTTAATCTAAGCAGTGGCACAAGGCATAAGTAGGAGTCAGCCAAGTGAAGGCAGGTGTATGGAAGTGTGTTCCAGGCAGATGGAATAGCCTGGGCGAAGGCCTAGAGGCAAGAGAGAACATGCAGGTTTAAGAAACTGGATGAAGGTGCAGCGTGGCTTCTTTGGGGCAGTGTGGAGGGGCAGAAAGTGATGAGTGCCAGACTGGGTATCTAAGGAGGATGCTGAAGAGGACAGCATGGAACCCCACCTCTTTCACGTTACAGAAGAGAACTTGGGTCAGAGAGAGTGTGGGCTCTCATGGTGAGCACACAGACGTGAACGCAGAGATGCCCCCATCCTTACCCAGCCCCTGCAAGGCCTTCCTTGCATCCTGACTCTGAACAAGAAATTATTTCAAAATGAGAAGCATGGTCCAGGCTGAAGGCCTGTGTCCTGGCCACTGTCCTATCTGTCAAGACAGTCATTATCCACCTTAACTATGATGATGTGAAGCTCCACGAAGATGGGATGCTTTTCACTTTGATCCCTGATGAATCCCAAGGCCCACCTCAGTGGTTGGCCCAGGGTAGGTGCTCAGAAAATGTTGTTGACTGCATAAATAAATGAAGAAAGCAGTTATGAGTACCAGGCCCTTCCACATCTTACCAATTCTCAAAACTACCCTATGGAATCAAAACTGTTATTCTCCATTTTTTGGGAGACTCAGAGAAGTGAGTGATTTGAGCCCGTAAGGGTTCCATCATCCGCCATTGGAAAAGCCAGGATTTGAATCCAAATGTGCAGATTCCCACTACTCCATATTTAAAGCCCTATCAAGTAGACATGACATTTCTCAAAAGCCTGCCACCCCTATGAAAGTAGTCTTGTTCCCAAACATCTCAGTCCTGCCTCTTCCAAGGCTGATGCAACTCTCAGCTTTCTGGAGGAAAAATAATAGTAAAACAACAACAAACCCAGATACTATTTATTACACGAAGCACTCACTATGTGCCAGATGCGTACTAGGACATTACTTGTACCAACTCAATTAATCCTTACAATAACACTATTATGTAAGTACTATCAGTATCCCCATTTGACACATAAAGAAACTGAGGCAATTTAAGTAGTTCCAGGTCCCAGTGTGTGAATGGTGAGGTCTGAATGCAAGGACAGCAGCTGGTCTCAGAGCCTGCAATCCTCTGTTGCCATGGCAAGTGGAGGGTACCAGGTGCCAGGGAGTCTCCCTTGCCCTTTGCCAGCTTTAACCTAGTGGAAAGCCCCAGGCTGCTGGGATTCTCCCTGCAAGGAACTAGCAAGATCGCGATTGTGATGGTGATGAGTCTTTTCCTAGGATAGACAATTAATCAGGAGTATTAATGAAAATGCCAGCTCCATGATTACAGAAACTTAAGTAATTTATTGGGAATTGAACTCAGGCCATTAAAATGTTATCACAGGCTTGTCAGTCCACGTTCTGTGTGCTTCTGCGAAGGAGCCACGGTCTTAATGAAACTGTTTGGTGCTTTTGGAGCTGTCGGTGCCCGGGTGTGCTCTGCCAGGAAAGGTGATTCACCACAGTAGCTGTGTGCCCAGGCTGGGGGAAAGTGGCTTGCATCTTCTGTTTTTTCCTTTTTTTGTTTTTTGATTTTTGAGATGGAGTCTCACTCTATCGTCCAGGCTGGAGTGCAGCGGCGTAATCTTGGCTCACTGCAAACTCCACCTCCTGGGTTCAAGTGATTCTCCTGCCTCAGCCTCCTGAGTAGCTGAGATTGCAGGTGCCTATCACCACACCCAGCTGATTTTTGTATTTTTAGTAGAGATGGGGTTTTGCCATTTGGCCAGGTTGGCCTTGAACTCCTGACCTCAGGTGATCCACCCGCCTCGGCCTCCCAAAGTGCTGGGACAACAGGCGTGAGCCACTGTGCCCGGCCCATATTCTGTTTTGCTTTAACCAGCTGTGAAGCTCCTACCATGCAGCAGGCACTGAGAGGTGGTATAATCAACAGAGAAACAGGCCCTGCCCTCAAGGAGGACCCAAATACATAAAAATGGTAATGTGGATGTGCAGGAAGGCAGCACATGCAGTGACGTTAGAAAGCTCAACTCCAGCTGAAGATGGATGGCAGCTTCTGGGAAGAGGCAAACCAATGCAAAGAGCATTTGTTTCCTGGTGAGTTGCTTCTCTCCCTCCAAATCTGATAGGGCTGATTGCAGAAATTGGTTATATGAAGGTTTAGTGTACAACATGCATTCTCAATGGGGGCGAAAATTGGTTCTTGTGGGAATGCATGTGTGAAAAAATCATCTTTTTATGTTTAAAAAACAGATATTGCAAAAAGTATGTAAACAGGTATAGAATATCTTTTTGGTATTAAAATTTCATGGTTGGTTGGGGTGATTAGGAACAAAAAGTCTCAAAACGCAATAATGAAAATGAAGTTGAGATCACTGGCATACTGCCAACACTTAGAAGATGGCACCACTGGAATGGATGTGCCCTCCTGGCCATCTGGCTCATAAGAAACTGCATGAATTATAGCCCCTAGAGAGGAGGCAGCCCTGAAGCCTCAGACAGCTTCCATTGCCTGCTGAGTGGGCTGACTGTGTTTACATCATTCCTTTTCTCCCAAGCCTGACCAGAAGCATCCTGTCAATGGCCCCATCTGCAGGGAATCGGGCTTTCCTCCCGGCTGTGGCAATATTTAGGAAGACGATTAGGGCAATTCCCAGGACAGGCAGTCCTTCCTCACCAGCTGTTCCCATCTGCTTTGTGACACAGCCAGAAGAACCATGCCTCCCCCAGGGACACATCCTCAACAATTCTGTTTCCCAGGACTTGTTGGTGGCTATGCAGGAATTGAACACTTCACTTCATCACCTCTCCAGTAGACACCAGAGCTGGGGCCATCTCTTTTTGAACTTACTCTGTTGAGGCTGGAAGCCACTGATGCATTCATGCTTGTTCCCTCTCCAGGGCCACAAAGAGCCAGCCACACACACACCAAGTGGCTCCTGAGAAGGACTCACATGACACAACAATACCCAAGTTTGGGCCTTGAGTTCCCTTTTTAAGAAGCTCTTTGCCATCTTTCCTGGTCTAATAAGACCTTTTTTTCCTGATACTTCTTTACATATTATAAATTTAGTTATTTATTTTATTAGTAAGAACAGGCTAGGATCTGTGACAGTAACAACCCCCAAATCTCCAAGATTTAAAATACATAGGTGCATTTCCAGCTCCCGGCCCTCCCTGCCTCCTTTTCTTCCCTTCTCTTCCTCCTTTCCCTGTGGTCTCCCCAACTATTTCTCTCCCTCCCATCTCCTTCAGGTTCAAATCTTGGCTCTCTCACTTATTAGCTGTGTAGTTTTGGATATATCACTTTACTATTTTCATGCCTCTGTTGCCTAATCTTTCAAGTAGGGGGCATTAATAGTACCTATTAATGGAGTTTTGGGAAGCTAAATAAATTAGTGCATATAAAGTCCTCAAATCACACTTGACATAAAATAAGCACTCAATTAATGTTTTGTCTAATTATTAGCTATTTTACTGTGTCTCTGGGGGAAGGGATGTGACAATGAATTAAATAGGCTTTCCCCTCACAGGCTCGATGGATGGGGAGACAGACACATACAGGCAGTGGCAGGGGTCTGTGCAAAACCGGCGGGAGGCGGGATAAGGAATCCATCGAGAGGCAGAGAAGCCCAAATATGGAGAGAGATTTAAGCTGGAATTTCAGGGAAACACAGGCATGTGCCAGGTGGAGACAGGGTGGAAGGGCATTGGAAACAGAGGGATCAGCCTCTGGGGATGTCTTCAACAGAGGAGAGGCATGTTCAGGTGTGAGTTCTAGAAAAATGTGCTATGCTGCCTGTGTGTATGTGAAGAGCGGATGGGACGAGGACTCAGCCCTGGGGGGCAGAGGAACCTTCAAGAGTCTATTACTACAATCCAGGGAGAGAGGAGAGACCTGGGGGAAGGAATCAGCGGGCCCTATAGATTGATTGGGTCTTGGGCGGGGGTGAGGAGTCCACTAGAGGTTTCTAGCCTGCCCCACTTGGGGGCAGGGCAGGACACACGGCCATTATCTGAAAGAAGATACAGCGTGGGTCAAATTGAGTTCCCTGAATTACAGCCGGCCACATTTGCTAAAAGCCCAACCTCACATCGTCAGGCTGGGGCAGGGCGATCCGTCTGTTCTCCTTCTGCCACCGTGACAACAGGACTCCACTCCATTAAACCAATTTACTCCATCTTCCTAGACTCAGGAAAATGGGAGCGAGGTCTGGAGAGGCTTTCTGATTCCAGACCTCTGGCTCTCTGGCTCACCCCGGGAAGCGCTGCCTCATCAGCCTGCGGGCAGAAGACTGGCTGGCTGTCACTCTCCCAAGCTGTTGATGAGGTTTCAGCCATGGGCTCTGGATCCTCCTCTCTAGTCATCCCCATTAGTCTCCGAAAGGGAGCCGCCAGGAGGGCAAGTGCTTCTTACTGGGGATGGCTTAGTTACGCTAACTGTACTTAATTTCTCTGTGCTGTGCCCAGCAGGGGCCTGCTGCGAGCTTGCTAGGCATTTTGCACAGCTGGCTGGCCCTGGAGACCAAGGCATGTGGCCAGGGAGGAAATTTGGAAAAGGGAAGGGATGGGAAAGGGGCCTAGAGTGGGACCCGCTCCAAGTGGGGTGTTTTCTGGCCCCTCGTGTGTGCTTTCAGCCTCTGGAGCCTTCAATGTTGTCATTGGGTGTCTGTCTGTCTGGTTTCCCTGTGGGCCATGAGCTCGCTGGGTGCAGAGATTCTTTTGTGAACATGATGTGTCCAGCACCTGTGGAAATCTGACAGGGTGGACAGTAAGTGTTTGTGGATTAATCGAGGTGGCGGGGGGGGGCGGTGTTATTCACTAGAACATGAACTCCAGGAGGAAAAGTACTTCTGTCTATTTCATTCACAGCTTCATATTCAGCACCTAGGCCAGTGCCTGGCACGTGTTCAATTAATACTATTAACAGAATGAATGAACAAATCCTCCCTTTCAGCACTCTGCACAGTAGGTGTGGTAGACTATCATTCAGTAGTGATTCTCCCTTCTCTCTCTGTCCTTCCCAGTCCCACTGCCTGTGGGCTTGGCTGTGTGATTTGCTTTGACCAATATGATGATTGGGAAGCCAAGCCTGACTCCAAAGTTCCTGCTCTTTCCTCTGAAAACGATTAGGTCAGGAAGAGGTTACCCTTCGAGGAAGGTGGAGTGGGCTTGAGACGTGCTGGGAGGTGGGCGTGCCGGGTTCCTGGCAGGCAGCCAAGGCTATGGACTCCAGGAGTGAAGGAAGGCTAGAGAGACAGATGCTATCTGTGTCTTCGACCCTGAATGGATGTATGTGATACCTTTTTGCAAGGGCTGTGTGGATGATTCCACATCTTCTGACCTTTTCCTGCTCTAAGCAATTGACCCTAAGCTCTCTGCTGTATCCCTTTGGGCTCTAGCTGCACTTTGTAGTGTGGTACTTTTCATGGGAATTAACCTCACCTTTCAAAGATGCTGTGGGGCCCAGGGGAGAGAAATGAGCACCAAATGTGAGCATTGGCTCTGCTTAGCTCTTTGGGTCCAGGGTGAGCTAAGTCCCTCTTGTAGCCTGAACTCTCACAGCTCTAAACCAGAGGCTTGAACCAGATACATTCTAAGCATCTGTCTTGCTCTAGTTCTAAAAACTGATGCACCTGCTTCCTTCCTGCCCAGCTGGGGCTGAAAATCAAAGGAGACTAGAATTGCAATCTGAGAAAATTTCTGCAAGATCCTCAAGAAAAGCTTGATGAATTTGAGTGCCACTGTCAAGCCAGAAGGCCTGGAATCAAATCCTAGCTTTGGCACTTAATACCTGTGTAAGAAAAAGGCGTGTTAAGTACAGGATGGTGTTTACAATGGGGATTTGGTAAATAATAGCTCACTGCATCATGCAGAAATTTCTCTGAGATATCAGTGTTAGAAACTGGTGTGTATTTATTCTAACTTAAGTGGTTCTTACTCCTGAGCAGGTATCATCATCACCTAGAGGGCTCGTTAAACCAGATGCCTGGGCCTCACTCCCAGATTCGAGGGTGGAGAGGGACAATCTAACAGGTTCCCAGGTGGTGCTGATGCTGCTGGTCAGGAGACCATGTCTTGGGAACCACTGCTATAGAGATTTGCCTAATAGATCTTGTTTTCTTCTTTGCAAGGGCTGCTAGGAAGCTAAAAGCCAAATTAGGACCCACCCCAGCAAGAGCTCATGCAGTTTCCATTCTAGTTTTATGTCCAGCTTCCTTTCTTTTCTTGCATTTTTCCATTTGTCACAATTTCCTCACTTAAATGAATGAGCAAAGTAGTATTTGTTTATCTGTTTGTTTGTTTTTAGAGACAGGATATTGTTCTGTTACCCAGTCTGGAGTGCAGTGGTGTGATTATAGCTCACTGCAACCTCGAACTTCTGGGTTTAAGCCATCTTCCTGCCTCAGTCTGCCAAGTATTTGGGACTACGGGAGTGTGCCACTATGCCTGGCTAATTTTTTGTTTTATTTTTATTTTTTGTTTTATTTTTAGTGAGGTCTCGCTATGTTGTCCAGGCTGGTCTTGAACTTCTGGCCTCAAGCAATTCTGCTGCTGTAGCTTCCCAAAGTGCTGAGATTACAGGAGTGAACTGCCATGCCAGGCCCAAACTAGTACTCTAAAAAAAATTTTATGCATCACCAAAAGTCTGTAAAATTGCACAAAAATAATCAAAAAGTCTGAGTAAATGGCTAAGCTCTTGGATCCTCACGTTAGGCTAACATGAGTGTCACACTCAACCTCTCTATGCATGAGTTTCCTTATCTGTAAAATAACTCCTGCTTCTGAAGCCCTTTGGAAAGACTGCTTGCAATAACGCATGCAGTGAGGTGCTTAGCCTGGTGCCTGACACAGACAACTCAATAAATGCAAGTGATTATTATAATTATTATCAGGCAAAAAATAAATAAATAGCCTCAGGACTGTCATTGCTCTCTGTTGGCTACCCCATGTGACTGAAAGGAAGAGAGGAAGCACCTTCTCATTATACATGTTAGGAAGCCACCCTGGGGAAGACCTTCTTGTTTCCAGTCTTTGCTGTGTACAATTCTGCAGTAGACACAATGAACAACACACACAGCAGTGAACACCTTTTTCCTGTCCAGAGCATGTGATTCTGAGGAGCACCAGGAGGCCCCATTATATTGCTATCACAATGTGGGGAGACAGACATCACCCTGTCAGAGAGTGATGAAAGGGAACGCAGAGGCACAAAATCCAGGTAGACAGAGCCCAACTCAGAGCCAGGGTAGCCTTCCTTGCCTCCACCTACGACTGTGCTTCCCACTTGGGTTTTTACGTCTTCCTCCAGCAAAGGAGATTTTACAGAGCAAGGAGGGAGTAGTATGGCTTTGTGGCCATCATTTCTCTGAGCAAAATGCTTTCCCATACTGATTTTTGTCTTTGCATTAACTTTTTTTTTTTTTTGGAGACAGAGTTTCACCTGTCGCCCAGGCTGGAGTGCATCTCAGCTCACTGCAACCTCCGCCTCCCAGGTTCAAGTGATTCTCCTGCCTCAGCCTCCCAAGTAGCTGGGATTACAGGCGCCCACCACCACACCTGGCTAATTTTTGTATTTTTAGTAGAGATGGGGTTTCACCATGTTGACCAGGCTGGTCTCAAACTCCTGACCTCAGATGATCCACCCATCTCAGCCTCCCAAAGTGCTGGGATTTCAGGTGTGAGCCACCACGCCCAGCCTTGTCTTTGTATTAATTTCATCTTCATCCGAGTCAGTTAGGTAGATGTGGTTCTTCCCATTTTATGGGTGAGTAAACTGAGGTTCAGAGAAGCAAAGTGAATTGCCAAGATCATACAACTGATCTTGTCTGACTTTGGCAATTGCCTATACTATGACGTGAAGTCCAAAAGATCTGCTGCCTCAGCGGTGGGAACCTGTTCCCCTTTAAATGTGCTTCCTGCTCTCCTATCTATCACCAGCTCTCAGCAGCCCCCAGGTTTGCTTTTCAGCTCTGAGCATGGCTGGTAGACAAAAGGGGTCCTTTCTGGAATGAATGTAATGGTGTCCTTGTTCCTAGGAGACAGATATGGGGGGGGTGGTGGCTGGAAAAGGATGTGGGGGGTGTCACAGGCTTCTGGGTCAAGTTCTAGTGCCTGCCTTCTCCTGTCTTCACTCCTTGATCTGGGCATAGGCCTTGAGGTAAAACAAAAGATATGCAGGTGAACCCACCTGAGCTCCAAATCAGGGTCCACTGCTGTGGAAGGTCCAGCAGGACAAGGGGTGGGAGTGGCATGTTGTAGTGGAGAGGGCTCTGGGCTTGGGGTCAAAAGACCCAGTTGTAGTCCTCGCTCTTCCATTTGCGAGTGGTATGATCCTGGGTGTGGTCTGAGTGAGATGCAGCTCATCCAGACTGCCTGGCCTCCAGCCTCACACCCATCTTTAGGCCAGACTCAGTCCTTCACTACAACTTCCCTGTCATGGGTTGAATCATGGCCCCAAAGGTATCAGGTCCTAGTCCCTGGAGCCAGTTAATATTACCTTACATGGAAAGACTTCTCAGATGATTAAGCTAAGCATCTTGAGATGGAGAGATTATCATGGACCGTTCAGGTAAACACCACAAGGGTTCTTACAAGAGGGAGGCAGAGGGAGATCTGGGACAGAAGAGGAGGAGGTGATGTGACCACGGGGGCAAAGATTGGAGGGATGCAGCCACAAGCTAAGGAATGCCAGCAGCCACCAGAGGCTGGAAGAGGCAGGAACACACTCTTCCTGCAGCCTCTGGAGTGCGTGCGGCCCTGCTGACACCTTGACTTTAGCCCAGTGATATTGATTTTGGGTTTCTAGCCTCCAGGACAGTGAGAGAATAAATGTCTGTTGTTTTAAGCCCAGTCAGTTTGTGGTAATTTGTTGTAGCAGTCATGGCAAACAAATACAGCCCCCAAAATTCATTCTCCAAGAGTATTGGCAAGTCATGTAGATTTTGTTGTGGGCTGTGAGGGGAGAAGAGGGAAAACTTTCTCATCATACATCCAGTGGCTGGAAGGCTCCACCTTAGGGATCACTGCCCTCCAGAATCCCTCCCCGCCACTGAGACCCTCATCTCACCTCCACAAACCTCTCTGTGACCTTGGAGTGTACTGGCCAGTTTCTCCATTGCCACCTTCCGTCTGAATAGTCTCTCTGGGCAAACCAAAGGGCCTTCCTTCAAACAGCCACTGAGGAGGCAGGGATGAACCCCTCATAAGAAGATGCTGCATTTTCTTTGCCATGAGTGGAACGAGCATGGACTTTAGAGTCAGACAGATTCGGGGTTCACCTTAGGCTCTGTCACTCACTGCTGGGAGATCGTGACCTCTCAGCACCTCGTCACGTTATCTCTAAAGTGGTGGCCAGACTGCCACCTCTAAGGGTCACTGTAGAAGTAGGAAAGGCCCCCATTCCTGGGTCTGGAGTATATGGTGGTCATCACTCTGTACATGATTGTTTATGTTCGATAACGATGCTTAGATTAACTGAGCACTTACTGTGGCTCAGGAGTTAAAGCTTTTTACTGGGATTAGCTCATTTACTCTTCATCACTATGAAATGGGCATTGTTCTCATCATCCCACTGCGCCCCTGAGAAAATGGAGACATAGGAGGCTAAATAACGAGCTGAAAGTGACAGTGACAATTAAATGGATCAGAACCAGGACAGTCTGATCCCAGAGCCACACCCTTGGGCATAAGGGACCAACAGAAACACGACAGACGGGGCCATCCTGTCAAGGAATCTGTGCTGGGATTCAGCCATGTCTGTGCATGCTGGTGAACAGAAGGTGGTCCTTCCTGTAGCCTCAACAGGAGGCTTGAGGCATTGCCCGCTTGAGAACACATCCTGGGGAAAGGAGCTCTCAAGGAGAGCTGTGCAGGTAAGAATCTGATCTCAGGCCAGGGGACAGAAGCCTGTGGTTGACACTGGTGTCTGGCCCCAGCCTAGGGTGCAGCCTGGTGGGAAGGAGCAGTTTCTTGGACAAAGTAGTGCTTCGGTGGAGGGGAACCAGAGCAGCAGAAGAAGGAAACAGTGGATGCTGCATTCATCATGAGGTTCTGCAGATAACAAGTGAGAATGGGCCTGGGACACTGCAGGGACGGCTGTGAACGTGGCCATGTGGACACAGACTGGTGGGGTTAGGAATTTTAGTAAGTGTCATTATGAGGACTAGATGAGGTCACACATGTGCACTAGACAGGTCTCATGGCCCACCCCTCCCGGGTCCCCAAACTGCCCAGCCCACAGCCCTGGAAGATGGAAAAACATTTGAGATGGCCACATTCTGGGTCAGGGACTCCAGGCTCCTCTGATCTTCCTGTTCTCCAGCCAGGCTGATCGACTGCAAAGGCTGTCCGTCATTTGATCATTTTACAGTCAGTTGAGAGATCTCTGCCTGGTGATTAAAAAGCAAGAAGAGCCTCACACCCACTGGGAGGACCATAAAAACAAAAACATTGATGAGGATGTGGAGAAACTGATCCCCTTGCACCTTGCTTGAGGGATTGTACAATGGTGCAGCTGTTACGGAAAACCATTGGGCAGTTTCTCAATAAGTTAAACACAGAGTTACCATATGACCCAGTGATTCCACTCCTGGGTATATACCCTAAAGAATTAGAAACAAGTGTTCAAATAAAAACTTGTACATGAGTATTTATAGCAGCAAGATTCACAATGGCCAAAATGTGAGACAATCCAAAGGTTCATCAACTGATGAATAAACAACACTGTGCGATATATCCACACAATAAAATGTTACTCAGCCATAAAAAAGGATGAAGTGACCAGGCATGGTGGCTCACGCCTGTAATCCCAGCACTTTGAGAGGCCGAGGTAGGCAGATCACCTGAGATCAGGAGTTCAAAACCAGCCAGGCCAACATGGCAAAACCCCATCTCTACTAAAAACACAAAAATTAGTCGGGCGTGGTGGTGCGTGCCTGTAATCTCAGCTACATGGGAGGCCGAGGCAGAAGAATGACTTGAACCCAGGGGGCAGAGGCTGCAGTGAGCTGAGGTCGTGCCACTGCACTCCAACCTGAGCAACGGCGAGAGACTCCATCTCAAAAAAAAAAAAAAAAAAAAGATGAGGTACTGACACATGCTACAACATAGACAGACCCTAAAAACATGATGCTAAGTGAAAGAAGCCAGACACAAAAGGCCACATGTTGCACAATTCCTTTAAATGAAATATCCAGAATAGGCAAATCCATGGAAACAGATAGCAGATTGGTGGCTGCCAGGAGCTGGGGGGAGGTGGAAATGGGGAGTGGCTTCTTTGTGAGTATGGGGCTTCCATCTGAGGTGATGAGAAAGTTCTGGAACCAGATAGTGGTGATGGCTGCATGCCGTTGTGAATGTAATTAATGCCACTGAATTGCATCCTTTAAAATGGTTAAAATAGTACATTTTATGTTATGTGTATTTTCCCACAGTAAAAAAATTAAGATGGGCTGAGTATATCCAATCCTTTCCCTGTCTCGCACAGAAATTGCAGCTGGGAAATAGCAAGAAAATGAGGAATCAGGAGCAGAGGCTAAATGGTCTTGAGAAAGAATAGGGCCAGAGGGGTTCCCAGCCCAGCCGTCGAAGTGAGGACAGAGGGACTCAGATGAGCAGCACCCATGGGAGGTTGGGGGACATGATAAGAGAGGGTGGGCAGGCAGCTGGTGGGCAGCGGCATGGCAGATTCTCGTCCCCATTCTGAAATGAGGGAGCTAAGAGGTGAGCCCGCCTCATGTGGCCTGTGACACAGAACCCAAGTCGGCCTGCGAAGCCCAGGCCTTTCAGTGCTGTGCCACACTGTCCCTGCAGGTTGGGTAGACATGTGCCTGAGTCATTTTCTGAGCTGGACGAGGGAAAGAGGGAGACCTTCTGGCTCAGAGAACCAGGTCTGCTCAGGAAAGCAGCAGCACAGGTGGTCAGTGCAAATGGCCTCTTTTTTTGTTGAAGGTTGTTTGCCAGATCTTCCTTGCCTCTGTGCTGTGTGTGGACACGCGCACCCGCAGGTCCTCTCCTGGGGGTGCTGAACCTGTCTTGGTTGCAGTTCCCAGGCTTCTGGTGGGGCGAGGCTGCTAAGCCAGTTCCCAGGGGTGGGGCAGATCTGGGAAATGCCCTGAGCAGCTCTGCATGAAAGCTCCTGCTGTCAGTGCTTGGACAAAGGCTCTCCAGCCTCCATTATGTACTAGGAGTGAGTAGGGAATAGGACCTCATTTTTCTGTGGCTTCCTCACCCCCAGGGATTCTCGGGGACAAAATGGGCCACATTTATACATACAAAGCCTCGCCTTCACAGAGATCCATTGGCTTCTCCCTGCAAGTGTGAGATGAGCCACAGCGAAGGGCACGATGGGATGGAGCCAAGGATCCTAAATGTTCTGCTCAGCCTCAGTGGGGCATCTGCTGTTCCTTTCTTCCCTTCCTCCAGTCCCCGCCCTTGAAGGACTACTGTGTCCAACATCCACTGCTGTCCCCATGGGCTCTGGCATCAGAGTGGGCTGCCAGGGCTCCAGTGCACCCTGACCCCACCTTCACCAGATGTCATGAGCCAGTGCGTTCCCAAGTCCATTTCAGTTGGGTTTCAGTAACTGGCAACCGAAAGAATCCTAATAGCGAGGACCTGAGATTTCCCTAGAATGGAACCCACCCTTTTCCCCCGCCCTTCCCATCTTGGTGAATGGCACCACCTGTTGGGCAAGTCAGACACCTGCAAAGCCCCTCCTCTTCCCTGGTTGCCACCACGGGGGCGTCACCATGCCAAGGGAACTTGTCCCTTCCTCTCCATCCTACTTCAAGCTTTGTCACCTCTTGCCTCAACAGTTTTATTCTCCAGTTTCACAGAAACTTCCCCTGTGCCCAGAGACTTCTTTACTTACAGTCTCTTCCCCTCCGCCTCCTGTGTCTCCCTGAATTGACCCCCAACAGTGAAGACAGAGTGGCTTTCCTGAAACGCAAATGTCACTCCCTGTCCTGGCTGTCAATAACCCACATCATCTGTAGACTAAATTTCAGATGCTTTCTGACTTGGCATTCAAGGCCCTGCCAGATCTGGGCTCTATGTCCTCAGCCTCAGCTGGGGCCCTGGCCCAACCACACAGGTGATCCGAGAGTGTGGCAGGCTCTCCCCTCCCCACCTCTGCCTTTGCTTGCGTGGCCACATGCTGGGACACCCTCTGTCCTCTATCTGGCTAGCTGGTCACCACTGCGTCCCTACCCTCCCATCCCTCCACTGCCTCCTCCTGCCCCAAGGGTCCTGCTCAGATACCTGTGCACAGCCTATCTTGCCACATGTGTAGCCCTGTTTACTTGTCTTGAACTCTGTGCATCCGGGGTTGGCATCGGCCTCATTTGTCACTGTGTCCCTGGCTCCCAGCACAGGGCCTGCCACACAGCAGGAGCTCAACATGGAACCAGTAAATACGTTAATGGAAAACGATCACTGAGTCTGAGCTCAGGGCTCTGCACTCTCAAGTGACAGAAGTGGAAGCTTTTCCTTCAGCCCCTCCTCCCCGCCAGAGGTGTGATTTGGACCACTGAGGTTCCTCTTTGCAGCAATTCAGCTCAGCAGAACCTCCAGCGACACTTTGAATTCCTGTAAATTACTTCCCTGCTATGACTTGTGAGCCGGGTTGCCAAGCAACGGAAGGGGATTTGGTCCCTATCAAAGGGCCTCATCTGCACATTATGCATTGGAAAGATGTCCGAAAGCAGGTTTGGGCTGGGTGGGATCGCTGGGTGGGATCCCACTCCCTTCACCCCCCACCCTGCTGCGTGCACCAGCCTTAGTTGGGGCCTGGCCCCTGGCCCTGGAAGGAGCTAGCCATGGTGGGGGCACCCGGGACTTCTCTTTCTGATATGCCATCCAACTGGCTCACTCGGGGGCAGGGGAGGAGAGTGTGCTCACTAACTGTGTGATGCGACGCAGTACCTTGGGATCACATGCCTTGGAATCAGAAAGCTCAGGGCTTGCATCTCATGACTAGCAACTCGCCTCACGCCCTTGGGAAGCTCCTTTTCCTGGCTCCTCTGGTTTTTTCATCTGGCCCCTGTAAATATGGAGACCCATCTGCCAGGGCCAGGAGGAGGAGATGAAGTGACCGGCAAGGAGCCTGTGGTGATGCTTCTTCCTGGTTTGTTCTTAGTCCTCGAGTCTATCCCTGTCCTGGGCTCGTGGAAGCCACAGCACTGCCTTGTCAGGACCACTGTGTCCAGCACTGAGTGAGCCACCAAAGGGAAACAAGAGAACAGTGGTCACCTTTGTGGTCCTTTGGGAATGTTTTGTCAACCATTTTAAAAGTCACACACTGCACGGCAGACAGGTAGCTGCTCACTTCCAAATTTCCTTCCAACACCGAGAATTTTTCCAACTGCTGTTACTGGGCACCTGCCCCAGACCAGCAGCCAAGCCAGGCGTCCCGTCCTCATCCTCCTGAGGGCTCAGGGATCGGTTAATGTCTACACTGGCATTGAGGCCCAGCAGCGGGATTTGGTTCCAGGTCTTCTTGGCCCTAAAGTCCCTTGCGGCTGAGAAGCAGAGGAGGGAAGTGGTGAGTGGGTAGGGCAGTGTGAGGCAAGGTGAGAGGATCATTTTTTGTGGGCTCAGATCAGTGCCAGGGCCCAGGGCCCCCTTTATAAGTATTTGTTGACCGACTTACTGTCCTCAAAGCCAAGGATGGCCATGCACTATACGGGAGCTGGTCTTACACTTTCACAGTTCCACAAGAGAAAGCTATCATAGAAAGGTTGGCATGTGGTGTGGGGTGCTGGCCACTGGGATTCTGGGGTCTCTGAATCACACACAGAGGCAGCCTCCTGCCTCACCCCAGAGGGCAGATAGCCTGCGGTGGTATCATTTGACCCAGACTCAGCCCAGTTCTCCAGCACCATCTCAGTCTCTGGCAGCATCTGTCCCCTGCTGCCGCCTCCATTCCCCTCTGCTAGGGCCAAGGCCCAGGTTAGACTCCAGACAGATCCTGCCTCTTCAAAGACCCCTGCTGCATGTCCGCAGGCAGCAGGCATCGCCAGTCCCTTACCATGCTCGATGCCTCCGTTACAGTGCAAAGCACACATTCCAACCAGCTTCTCCTTGCTGGCCTGTGGGCTTCCTAAGCACAGGAACTGGGTCTGGCCCGTCTGTGGCCCAGAGCAGGTGTTTAGTACAATTGTTGAAGGGCGAAATGAGTGCAATCTTTTTTCTCCTTTCTTCACTGTTAAATTATTTATTGTCTCTGCTCCTACCTGCCCTCAAATTTCATTCAATTTCCTTCTTCCATCTCACATGGCTTTTTAATACAACGTCTGTCCTATTGGGATTAAAAACTAAGAGAAGCCCTGAACAGATAAACTGCCTCATTCCGAGACAGGGCCCTGGAGCTGGAGCCCTGGGCTTTCAGGACAAAGCAGAAGCCAGGCTGAAGTTTCTCAGGATGTTCTAGTCCAGCTCCCGGATGATGTTCCACCTTCTGCCTCCATCTCCTGTGATGTCTCCGGGGATAGCTGGCAGCTGACTATGGTTCCGATCCATTGCTCCCATAATTACTTCCAAATGTCATTTTCATGAAGCCATATTCTCCTCCACACCGCTGTGACTCCCAGCCGTCCCCGGCATGTGTCCCATTAGCTCCAAACCAGGAGCTGGTGTATTTAAAAGGTACTGCAGCCCAGTCTACAGACTTGGCGTGCAAACTGCAACAAGGCTGTTCTTGTTCTGTACACAGAGGAAAGCGATGCAGGTGTCGTGTTTGTAATCTTTAGAATCTTTGTCATTTTTAAAACATGAAGCCCATTTTATAGAGGAGGAATTAAACTCAGAGAGGCTAAGTGACTTGTTCAAGGTCACACAGCTGGTAAGTGGTAGAGCTGGAATTTGATATGAAGACTGTCTAAGCAGAGTCCAATTCTGAAGTGCAGTGTTGCCAAACATTGATTGGCCATCTGCTTGCTGCATTCCAGACTCTGCACTAATCAATTTATATGTGTGATCTCATTAAACCCTCACAGTGACCGTGGAGTGTGAGGAGCAGCGGGCTAGCTTGCCCAGGGTCATACAGCTAACACATGGCTGAGTGGAGATCTGACTCCAGGCCCTTTCGGATGCAGAGCTTAAGCTCTAACATTTGCTGTCCTGCCCCTGCAAATAGTACC
Source organism: Macaca thibetana thibetana (assembly GCF_024542745.1). Lineage (NCBI taxonomy): Eukaryota > Metazoa > Chordata > Mammalia > Primates > Cercopithecidae > Macaca > Macaca thibetana. Next base: position 11,141,661 of record NC_065583.1, read on the forward strand.
TGCCTACTGAATGCAGGGACCAAGCTAGGCCTTTAGGAGACAGCCATGAATGACATGCTCCAGGGAGAAGATGACAAGGCATTCATCAGTTTCAATATAATGTGAGAAGTGTGGTGTGAGGGTCTGTCCAGGGTTGGGGAGGTAGAGAGGAGGTAGGTATGGGCATACGGAAGATGGGATGCTACCCGGCCTGATGGGGTTGTGGGCACCAAAAAAGGCTCCCAAGAGTAGGAGAACATTAAGCTGGATCTTAAAGGATAAGCAGGTTTTGGGTGAGAAAAAACAAAAAAGGAAGGGAATTCCAGGCACAGGGAAGAGCTGTGCTAAAGCCCAGACGCTAAATACAGCATCATGTGTTCAGGGAGATGCTGGTCATTCCATGTGGCATTGGCCAAAAACTCCAGGTGGTGAGAAATGTAAGGTGAGGCTGGAGAGGCAGGGCAGGGCTGGTCGACTCAAGTATGGGATTAAGAACAGTAGTGTAAGGACTAGTTACCTGAGTTCAGGTCCCAGCTCTACTACTAACTAGCTGTGTGGCCCTGAGAAAGTTAATTGACCTCTCTGGGCTTCAGTTTCTTCATCTGAAGGGGTGACACTGAGAGAACCTACACCACAGGGTTGTTTTTATATGGCTTGAATGAGCTGGTGCCTGTAACAGTGCCTGGCACATCATGTGCTCTCAATAAATATCATCTCAGGACTGATGAGGACCTTGGGCACCAAGCTAAAAAGCTCCATTTTTCTCCTAAACAGAGTAGGCAGTGGAAAGGGAGTGAATCACTTTAAAAGGAGGGAAGTGCTGTTTAGAATATATTTTCTTTCAATAAGTACTTGTTTGACTAGGTTCTCTGTGTGTCCTCACTGAAATACCTCCCATAGGTCAATGCTGGAGGAAGGGGGAAAGAGGAGAGGATACGCAGGTGAAACTCATCTGTTTGGCTTCTGGGTTGTCTGGTTTCTTCTTCTTCTGCCAGTGTTCTGACTTCTCGCTCTTCCCCACCCCTAGGTCCATCACACTCCCGGGCTCATTCCACAGTCCAGAGCATCATGGAATCTTGGGATGGGAGGGCACCTCTGAGCTCCACTTGTCTACTTCTTTCTTCTCCACCTGTGACCAGAAAGGCTCTACTTGATTGTCTCCAACAATGGGAGACTCATTCCTTGATAGACAGGGCATGTAACTCTGAAGGGTTGGGTAAGACTAGTTGCCCTGATCTCATTTGAGATGTGGAAAAACTAAATTAGATGCCATCGTGACATTGCACGTGATTGCTCGGGGAGTCAGGAGTCTTCTTACCTGTGTCTGGATGAGAGGCCCCAGACCCAAAAGGGATGCATGGTGTGCTGCGGCGACAACTTTTCCCTCCATTGTAATCATAATAGCTAGCATTTATTGAGCGCTACTGTATGCCTAGTAGTTTGTTTTAGCTCATGTTAATTGCTGCTTCCATCGTCACCTGTGATTAATGGTAAATTTTCAGAGGAGAAATGTGGTAGAAGAAGGAGGAGTGAGTCAGTTTTATCTGGTGCTCCTTCCAGTCTCTGGCTCTGGTTAACACACCAGCAGCCCTCAACCCCACAACAGCCTGTGGGTCTGCATAGGACATTGAGATCTGCAAACTGCTTTACTAATGGGCCAGGGCCTCAGTCTTTGGCTCTCTGCCCTCTCTTCCTCTTCTGCCTCCCCTCCCACCCCACCAAACACACACACACATACACACACATACACACACACACACACACACATACACAATGGGGCTATGGGAACGAGCACATCAGATGGCTTCAGGGCCTGTTTGCATTCAGTATCCTGCTTCAGCTTTGGCATCTGTGATGACAGGAAGCTCCTGCCCCTGCTGACTTCTATCCACTGGTCCCTTGCAGAGCAGGGGAACCCTCTGTTCTCGAGAGGGCCCTTCGGAAGTGAGAATAGAACTTGTTGGCACCTCCCGGGCCTCCCCTCTCTGTGTAAGCTTAAGCTCTCCTCTGCAACCAGCTCCTCTGTGTCTTTGGACAAGTTTCCTGAGCCTCTCTAGGACTCGAGTCCACCCGTGTCCTGGTTCTTTGCTTTTTCCACTCGCTTTTTCCTGGGAGTTTGCTTCTATACTCACAGGTTAGGTACCTTATCCAGGGCACACAGAGAATAGGTTGGCCAGAAAATGGTAGTGAAAGAATTTGAACCCAGGCTATCCAACTCCAGGGACCACAGCCAGATGTCCAGCTCAAGGCGGGCATTCACCAAACATGGACTCAGATGACCCTTTTCAATGCCTTCTCTCAGACCTGCCACCTCCTTTCCTGGTTCCTGCTGGTCTGGACTCCCGCTGGTGATCTATCAGAGAGGGAGGGCTGGCAATTCCTGCCTCCTCCCAGCTTCCCTCGGCTGCCAGAGAAGCAGGTGGCTTCCCCTCATCTCCCATTCAAAGGGTATCGAGCTGGTGGAAGGCAGATGAATGAGCTCCTCAGCCAGGGAAGATTTTGTTGCTAAAATACACGGTCTGATTAGGAGCGATTGAAGGGCTGGAGAGAGAGACTGCAGTTGGCTGCGATTTGTTCCGATCCGAAGTAGTTCTAAACAAGTCACCGGGAGGCAGGAGTGGGGGCCACAGAGTTCAGCAGCACAGGGCTTGGCAGGGATACATTTCCTGTGGATGCCGAGGCCCTTTCCAGCAATTCCGGACAGAGTTTTCAAACAGTTTTTGAAATCGGATTCGGTGCATTTATTTTGTCTTGTTTCCACTTGGCATGAAAGCTTCCCCTTTTTGTTTTTCTCTCTCTCCTTTCTTTTATTTTTTTATATATATATATATATATATATTTCCAGCATCAGCAGTGAGCTGTAAATTAAGTGGAGATGGCTTGGGAAACCGAAACCAGCCTGGTGTGGAATAATGATGTTATCTGTGGCCCTAGATCAGCCATGACACTGCCTCCCATGTCGTGTGACAAGGAGAATCTGCTTGAGGGAATTCATCCTGTCAGGACTGAAGGCAGTAATTGGGGCCAGTGATTCATGACCCCTTTATGGGCTCATGAATACATTCATCTCCCAGATTTATCTCATTTCTAAAACCCATGATCGTCAGTTCCAGCCAGAGGTGGTGTGTGTGTGCCGGGGTGGGTGGGTTGGCTGGCATGGAGGGAGAAGCCTCTTTGCAAACACAGATAAGGGGAGAGCACTCAGGAAATGAGGCTCAGTGAAGAGGTTTCATTTAGATGGTTTGTGGGATGACTGACTCAGCCTGCAACAAGGCCTGATAGCTCATCCTTCCCCAGCAGGGGAGAATGAGAGTCAGTCCCTTCATTTGTCACATCTGCTTTGGTTTGAGTCACAGGATTGCTGCAGCTGCAAGTCACTGTGCTGCTCCTGGCCTTTAAACTAGATTGAACCAGCCATCCACCGTGTGGGCCTAAATGCTCTTTCTAGAATGATGATCTCGGACTGACCCCTAACAGAGGCAGGATAGACCAGTGGTTCAGAGCATGGATGCTGGAGCTGGATCAGCTGGGTTCAGATCCCTGCCTTCCCCGTTAGCTTCAACATGTTACATGAGCTTCAATATGTAACTTAAATTCTGTGCCTTGGTTTCCCCATAAAACTCACCTATAGCGTAATTGTGCAGCTGAAGGGAGTTAATACATATTCAATGCTGGTGCACAGCCAGTGATCACTCGGCGTGAGCTCACACCACTCATGTTCCCTTGCTGTGTCTGCTTCCCAGAAGCTCCGATCCTTGATTTTGACATCTGCTTCCAGCACCATGGTTGGGGACCTCCTGGACAACCTCCATTTGGCTTCTAGCATCTGTGCATTCTGTATGCATTTTAACCCTGATCACAGCTCCAGCTCCGGCCTCCCAGAACCCCAGTGATGAAGCAGGTCTCAAACTGGATGGTGTTCAGACAGGATGAGAGCTTTGAAATCATCATCCAGCAGTGTCTGTTCACAGATGGCCGAGGCACTGGCCCCCAGTGGTTTGGCCAGTAGCTGGCAGAGCTGGCTCTCCTGGCTTCTAGTCTCATGCTCTCTCCATGGCGCCATGCTACGTGGGGTGGTGTTTTCTCTATAGTGCCATTCCTCTTCTCTACTGTGGCTGAAGACAGGGTCCTGGTTCATGGATACAGTCCTGCTCACAGATCTCCAGAACACACTCCTGAGATACTCAGGTCTCTCAAACAACACTGCAGTCTGGCGTGGGTCCCTGAGGAAGGAGTTTCTCCCTTAGCTCCTGGTCCAAGAGGCAGTTGCCCGTAGTGACAGCACTTTCATGTGGCAGCTGTCCTGACAGTTGATACTATGGGTGTGATGGGCACAGGGTGTCAGCGTTTGCAGAGAAATGTACTGACTTACAAATGGACAGGTGAGCCTGCCTGTATTAAGGTGCAGATTGGGGGAATTCTACACTTTGTGTGCTGTTTCTTTTTGCTGCTTTCAAAGCCCCATTATAAAGGCCCTGGAGCTTCAGAAACAACTTTTTGAGTCCCTGCATCTTAGAGGGAGCCTTGAGTAGCTTGGCATTTGCATTGCTGGAAGTCCTGCTGTGCAAGCTAGTTTGAAATGAGTCTGGATGAAGCCCACCATCCGAGACACTGACTCCCACATGCATCTCACAGACACACCTTCGTTAAGGTTAGCAGAGTGTCCTGCGTGTCAACCATATTGTTTAAAACCATGACATAAACTTGCAAAACATAAAGAGATGATGGACTGACCCACTGTAAAGAGCTTGGCTCTTTGGAGTTAGTGTCTTGGGTTCAAATCTAGCCATTTGCTAGCAGTATAACCTTGGCAAAATCGTCGTAGGTCTCTCAGTCTTAGCTTGGGATATAAAATGGGATAGAAATACTTAACCTGCGAGATGTTAGAAAGATTGAATGAGCTAACACAGGTGATCAATAGGTGCTTGTTCTTTCTCCTTGCCCCTTCTTCCCACATTCTGAAACCTACGCACTCAAGGCCATCCTAGACCATATTCTGGATGGCAGTCCTGGAGATGGGAAGGGAATCAACCCAGAGGGTCCTGCAGGGAGCCCTTCCTTCCAGCATCATGGGCTTCTTTATCAGAGCCATTCCAGGCAAAGTGCTCAGCATGGGGCTTGGCTGCCCATGCAGGCTTCTCTGCTTCTTCAGCCAGCCACACATGCATGTGAGCTATTTTCATGGACCACTCCCAATCCCACCCCTGACGGAACTGGGCACAACCCCTCAGACGCAGCTCCCTGGTCCAAGGAGCCATCTTCCTAATGGACTCTGCTTCAGAGCAGAAACCCAACTGGATTTTATCACTACTTCCCCTTCACTGGTACCCCGGCCCTCCATTTTTAAACCCCATCCTGCTCCTCACCCTTAGTCCCCAACCCCAGACAAGCCCCTTCGCAACCAATGAGTATTTATCATTCAGGACTCTGTGGGGAAGCTAGGACTGGGGAGCTGCTTGGACTTTAGTGGCCTTGAGGTGGGCCTTGACTCTTATGCCTGCCACAGAGGAGATGGTGTGGGAGACCTGTGTTGACTAAGTTGGATTGGCCCAGTACTCCCTCCCACCTAGCAGCTCATGCAGCATTTAAAACTGCATGGCCAAACTGCTACACTCCTCTTGAGAAACCCAACAGGAGCTACGGGTGATGTTTGCCACATGCAGACAAACATGGAAGGCCCTACTTTCCAAAACTCATCAATGGGACTACTGTTATTTCCAATTTACAGATAAAGAATCTGTAGTTAGGCTGGGTGCAGTGACTCATGCCTGTAATCCCAGCACTCTGGGAGGCCAAGTGGGGGCGAATCACCTGAGGTCAGGAGATCGAGACCAGCCTGACCAACATGGTGAAAACCCGTCTCTACTAAAAATACAAAAACTAGTTGGCTGTGGTGGTGGGCAGCTCTGATCCCAGCTACTCGGGAGGCTAAGGCAGGAGAATTGCTTGAACCTGGGAAGCGGATGTTGCAGTGAGCCGAGATTGCACCACTGCACTCCAGCTTGGGCAACAGAGAGAGAGTCTGTCTCAAACAATAATAAAAAAAAAGAAACTGTAGTTAGAGAGAGTAACTAACATGCCAGCCCCACACTGGCAGTGGTTGTCTTGGAACCCTGGCCTTCATACTATGAAGTGCTGCTCTTGTAACCACATGGCCATACCCCTCTTCTGGTGGGGAAAGAGTCAAATACCATCTCTTTCTACCCAAGGTGAGGACTGATATACCCAAGATGGGACACTTCCTGAGGTGTCCAACACACCGTGGCTGGCTCTGTGCATACTATTATTGGATTATTCCCAGCAGATGTGATTTATCGGGAAGGAAGAGGTACCAACTAAAATGAAGGAAGATGGGAACAGTCATGGAGCTCCTACCGTGCTTCATAGCCTACTGGGTATTGTCGAATATTCAAAGGTCCTGGGGCTGCCAATCTCTAGCTGTGTCTTCCAGGGAAAGTCATCCTTTGGAAGCCTTGAGTCCCATAACATGGTTGGGGGGGGGGCCCTCAAGGTCAGGTGTCTCTTCCAAGAATTATATCTTGACTCAAGCTCTTGATGCAAGATTGAATGAAGAGTTATATCTTGTATTCTGTTATACAACAGAGGTCCAGAAAGGTTCATTGACTTTCCAAGCTCACCTGAAGCTAGAGCCTAAGTTCTTCCCACAACCTCAGGCATCCTCTTCTTTTTCTACAGTAACAGCTAGGAAGGGAAGGCCCCCAAACATGCATTCCCAAACTCCGGTCCCTTCCTGAGGTTCATGCCTCCGTGGCAACCCCTCCGGCTCCCTCCACTCAGGGAAAGAGTGACTGAGAACAAGGGATGAGGCTCCCCCAGCACCGCCCTGCCCAGCCGGGGATGATGTCTCGCTTAATGAGGGATTGTGGGAGGGTGGAAAACACACCCGATTTATCTTTGTTGCCTAAATACTTCTTAAATTCTCCCTTGAATACTTCTAATTCAGCAGAATGTGAACAATTATGGCAAGAAGCTATTCATAGGTGGAAGGGGGCTGATGGAATTATTTATCAAAGTGACATTTTAATTATAGTGAAGCATGAGTTTGTTGTCACTGAGACGGAAGGCAGTGTTACTCGGCCTCCACACACCCCTCCAAAGTAAATTACAAAGGCTCCCCTCTCCGTTATATCTCTATTAGGTGCTGGGGACGGAGAAAGCCAATGATAGGTTCTTTCTGGTAAACATTTCTGGGAGGAGGTGAGGTCACTCCCTGAGAGGGATTCTGCTTCATGCCAGGAGATGTGGAGTCTCCGGAACACATGGGGTTGGCAGGTAGAAGCCAGATGGGGTCAGAAGACTGTCTCTGTTCTCTTCCACCCACCTGTGGATCAGGCCACCTGACCACACTATTCTTGCATACATTCTTTTAAATGTAATATATGTGCATGGCAAATTCCAACTATGTAAAAGCATAGATAGTTGAAATTAAGTTACAGAAGTACATGAGCCAATTTCTCTGAGGCAACCAGTATGTCCAGATTCTTCCGAATGAGTCTGGAAATAATCGACACATATAGAAGCATATCCGTAGTCTGTGCTGACTCTGATTTTCTTCTTTGATTGTAGATGGGCTGTTTTATGTCCCCAACTAAGAGGAATGCAAACAGAAGGCACAGATTATGTTTTGGGCTTCTTGTGTTTACCTGGAGCTTATAGCATGGCAGTGTTAATTTCTACTATTGAGGCAGCACCTGCCACATGCTAGCCACACGCTTAGCACTTTGCAGAGGTCTTTGCTCAAATCTTCTAAACAATCCACTGAGAATTGATTTTCTCTCCCCATTCTGCAGAAGAGGAAGGCCAAGTTTCCAGCAGCTAACTCAAGTGCTCAAGTCACCTGGGGACTTTAGGTGTGGCCTTGATCTTGCATCTACTTATCCAGCATGCAAGAGATTCTGATCAGTGGCTGCCACTGTGCCAAAGACAAGAAGCAGTCTCTGATCTCGAACCACACTCAATTTATGTAGTAGATGGGACAGACGGGAGAGCACATAAGTAAATCAATAGGATGCTGTGGTGCAATAATAGTAGGTTTCATGAAGTGTGTGTTCGGTTTGGAAAGAGAAAATTGATGTTTCCATACAAGCTGTGTCATTTTCTAGCTATGTGACCTTGGATAATTAACCTAGTCTTTCTAAGGTTTAGTTGGCTTTACTGTAACACGAACATACTAATACCCACTTCATTGGGGAGTTATAAGGATTGGGAATACAATTTGCAATAATGTGAGTGGAGTTAATAGATATTTCTCCAAGAAAGACATATAAATGGTCAATGAGAACATGAAAGGATGCACACATCACTAACCTTCAGGAAAATCTACAAATCAAAACCTGCAAATCAAACCACAATGAGAAACAACTTCACACCCATTAGGATGGCTATTGTTAAAAAACCAAACAAGAGCAACAGAAAATAACAAGTGTTGGTGAGGATATGGAGAAATTGGAACTCTTGTGCACTGCTGGTAGGAATGTAAAATGCTGCCGCTGCTATGGAAAACAATATGGCAGTTCCTAAAAGAATTAAAAATAGGATTACCATATGATCCAAGAATTCTGCTTCTGGATACATATCCAAAAGAACTGAAAGCAGGGACTAATATTAGATATTTGTACAGCCATGTGTATAGCAGCATTATGCACAATAGCTAAAAAAGGTGGATGCAACCCAAATTTCCATCGACAAGTGAATGGATAAACAAAGTGTGGTATATACTTATAATGAAATATTATTCAGCTTTACAAAGGAAGGAAATTCTGACACATGCAACAACATGAATAAAGTCTGAGGACATTATGCTAAATGAAATAAGCCAGGGTACAAATACTGTTGATTCCAATTATACGAGGTACCTAGAGTAGTCAAATTCGTAGAGACAGAAAATAGAATGGTGGTTGCTAGGAGCTGGGGGAAGAGGGAATGGGGAGTCATTTAATGGGTACAGAGTTTTGGTTTTGCAAGATGAAGAACATTCTAGAGATGGCTGGTGGTGAAGTTTGCACAACAACATGAATGTACTTGGTGGCACAGAACTGCGTACTCCAAAACAGTTAAGATGGTAAATTTTCTGTTATGTACGTTTTACCACAGTTTTAAAAAAATGATCTGGGAGATCTCAAGAAGTGCTAATTCACTCTCCTCCTTTCTTTCCCTTTTCCTCTTCAGCAAGCTAAATGGAGCTTCCACCACCACCCAAGTCCTGAGAATACAGGCTGTGGCCCCTGCCTCCATGTGGCTCAGACTCTACTGGGAAGAAGGACACACAGTCAGGCAGTCATCACTCTCGTGATCTGTGCTGTGCTAGTGGTTAGCCTAGGACTCAGGGAAGCAGGAAGTGAGCCTGGAAGGTTTGCATTTGCACATGTACACACCTCTGACTCAGCTTGAGAAGATGGAAAAGGACAGAAAACATTGTCTGGAGGAGCTGACGCCTCCGTACATAGTAGATGCTCCATGGGCGTGGGAGTTGGCTTGACAAAGGTGCCCAGTGTCCTTGTTCTCTTCTCCTTTCAAGGGCAGTGTGTGTGACCAGATGCCTGAGTTCTGGCCCAGGGGATGGGAGTGGAGGTGGTGTGCCTCACTTCCAGGCCTGCGCCATACAAACCTGAGGCTTCCTCCAGGCTCCGTTTCCCAGCCAGCAGTGTAAGAGAGAGAATGGGGAGCCTCAGGATGGAAGGAGCCTGTGCATGCAGATACAGACATGCCCGTCCACTCTGAGCTGCACTGGCTGCCATGGCAACGAGAAGTAAATAGCCACAGACACTCGGGGCTGTTTGTTACAGCATTTGTACTGCTCTGACTAATACAGTCTGGCAGGGGATCTGATTATTTGAAATGGAGATAGTCCCAGGAATGGTCAAAGTTATAGTGAATCCAGCTGGGCGCAGTGGCTCAAGCCTGTAATCCCAGCACCTTGGGAGGCCAAGACGGGCGGATCACGAGGTCAGGAGATCGAGACCATCCTGGCTAACCCAGTGAAACCCCGTCTCTACTAAAAAATACAAAAAACTAGCCGGGCATGGTGGTGGGCGCCTGTAGTCCCAGCTACTCAGGAGGCTGAGGCAGGAGAATGGTGTAAACCCGGGAGGCGGAGCTTGGAGTGACCTGAGATCTGGCCACTGCACTCCAGCCTGGGTGACAGAGTGAGACTCCGTCTCAAAAACAAAACAAAACAAAACAAAACAACTTATAGTGAATCCTCCCCAGTTAGGTGGCAAGGTGGCTGAGGCTGAAGGTACAGGCTGCCTAGCGTGAGGCTGGAACCTCCCTCCCCTCTCCCGTCACCCTCTGACCTAGTGCCTGCCCCAACACTGACCGTCACCAAGCCATAAAGCAGAGTTCGACTGCAAATCCTCTGCCAGTTGGAGAGAAATGTGTCAGCCACAGTCAGCCATCCCCTCCTTGGAGGTCTCATTTCCACCTCCAGACTCACTTCTCCACTCTCGCTTTACCTGCCTCCCAGCCCTCAGTGTAATCAGCAGCATGGGGCCTCCAGGCCTCCTAAGCTCTCCCTCAGAGGAGCTGTGTTGGGCAAATATCAAGGTGGTTGACGGGTGCCCTGGCTGGACGTGTCTTTGGCCCAAACTGGGTATTCAGGTACTCTGAAATGACCCCTGTCTCTCTGAGGGTAGGTCCTAGGAAGTGTAAAAATTCCCAACTACCTCCTCTTTACCTTCAAGGCCATCCCTGCTGGCTCTGAGTTTCCAAACTTGTGTCCAATAAAATCAGCACCAGCACTTACCTATGACTGGGTGTGCGCTGTGCTCCAGGCCAGGCACTCCACTCACACTTCCCCTACATTATTCCTCCTAACTCCCCCTGGCAGTTCTGAGCCATCCCCATTCCCATTTTGCAGAGGGGGAAAGGAACACTAGGGGAGATGAAGTCACCACCCAAAGCCATGTATTGGCTGAGATGTGGGCCCTCCACTGTCTGACTGCAGCATCTGGTGCTCTGGGCTGGCTTCAGGACTGGCCTGGAAGGCCAACAGGCTCCTAAGGCCAGCCTCAATTCACACCAAACCAAACCAAACCAAACTAAACCAAACAAAAACAATTTAAGCACCTTCACATACTCCTTTCATTCGAGTCTGTGCCCTTACAGTGCCTCCTCCAAGGGGGCTTCCCTGACACTCATCTGAAACAAAAGTGTCCCAACCTTCCGCACTCTCCATCCCTCACTTTGCTTTGTTTTCCTGCAGAGCATTTATCTCTGACTTTCTCTATTTACTTGTGTGTTTGTGTCAAGGACAGGGATGTTGTTTTATTCCCTGCTGTACTCCTGGCATCTACAGCAGTACCTGGCACTGAGTAGATGCTCCATAAGTATGTATGTTAATTAATTTAACATAGACTCTGAATACCTAATTAAAACAGCAAATAGCAGATACCACTTATTTGGTTCTTATTGTCAGGAACTGTGCTAATGCTAACATGAAAGTATGAGCTCATTTTATCCCACAGCAGCCCTGAAGAGGTAGGCACAATTATTACACCCATTTCATCGGATGAGGAAACTGAGGGTCAGAGAGAAGCGACTTGCCTAAGGCCATCAGCAAGAAACAGAGGAGGGTGAAGAGCCTCAGTCTAAGTTCTAGGCCTGGATGCTGAGCCCCTGCACTACATGTCCCTTTTCCCCCCTCACTGACCTTCGCTCTCAATCTTAGGCCATTGACAGTCAGACCAAATCACAGGAAACAGCCTAGACATGTGAAGGCTTGGGATGGAGTGGGTTTGCTCTGCAAAGCTTCCAGGGTCCCTTGGCATGGTCTTATATTTTCTTACCTGGGGGAGCCACTACCCAGCAGCCACACTTCAGGAAGCTGAAGGATTTGGGGAGGCGAGGGGTGGGCTCTCTCTTGGTCCTGCTCTGCTGCTGCCTTTCTCCTGATTCCAACCATTTAAACAATCACATGGCATCCCCACAGGCAGGAGTGAGTGACACAACTACAAGCTGCTGCTCGCTTCTGTTGAAATCTTGCAATACTACAAATTATACATATAATCCAATAGGGAAATAGGAAGTTCCCTTGAGCGTAAAGCTGGGTGGCTTTATAATGTGTGGGGTGGAGATAAAGAGCACTGGCCCTGATGCCAGGCAGCTGACAATGAGTTTCCACGGATTTCCACTCATGGGCTGTGTGGCCTCAGGTGACTGACTGCACCTCTCTGTGCCTCGGTCCCTCATCTGAGAAATGCAGCCAACAGTGACTGTCAGAACAGAGAAATTGTCAATCAGAGAAAGTGCCCTGCATGGGGACTCAGTCTATGATTGCTTTCTTGGGTACCTCCCTGACTTTAAGTTCTGGGGCATCCAGTCTTACTTTATGAACCTGAAAGACTGCACTCTCCAGCAGATCTGACCTCTGATGATTGAGGATACATTGATGAGCAAAGTAACAGGTCCTTAAAGAACCCATGAAAGCCAATTTCCTATCTCGAACCTGAGGTCAGGCTTGCCTCGGTGCATACTCTCTCTGAATGAATATCCATGGCCTCTACTGTGCCAAGCACTGAGCTGGTGATGGCAAGGACAACACCTGCCTCAAGTGGGTTCCCCTATGCTAGGTTGAATCATGGTCTCCTAAGGATGCATGTTCTAATCCCCAGAAGCTGTGAATATGTTACCTTACATGGTAAGAGAGATTTTGCAGATGTGATCAACTTTAGGATTTTGAGATGAAGAGATTATCCTGAATTATCTGGGTGAACCTGATGTAATCACAAGCGTCTTTCTCAGAGGGAGGCAGAGGCTCAGGGTCAGAGGAAGGCCACATGACGACAGAAGCAGAGGTTGGTGGGATGTGCTTAGGAGATGGAAGAAGGGGCCGTGAGACAAGGAATGTGAGTGGCCTCCAGAAGCTGTAACAGGCCAGGAAAGACTTTCCCCTGGAGCCTCCAGAAGGAACACAGCACTGCAACACCTTGATTTAAGTCCCATAAGACTCATTTTGGACTTCTGACCTCCAGCACTGCAACACCTTGATTTAAGTCCCATAAGACTCATTTTGGACTTCTGACCTCCAGCACTGCAAGATAATATATTTATATCAGTTTTTTTTTTTTTTTTTTTTTTTTTTTCCAGACAGAGTCTCGTTCTGTTCCCCAGGCTGGAGCGCAATGGCGCAATCTCGGCTCACTGCAACCTCCGCCCCCTGGATTGAAGTCATTCTCCCGCCTCAGCCTCTCGGAGTAGCTAGGACTATAGGTGCCTGCAATCACGCCTGGCTAATTTTTCAATTTTTGTAGAGACAGGGTTTTACCATGTTGGCCATGCTGGTCTTGAACTCCTGACCTCAGGTGATCTGCCTGCCTCGGCCTCCCAAAGTGCTGGGATTACAGGTGTGAGCCACTGCACCCGGCCCATTTTTATTAGTTTTAAGCCACTAAATTTGTGATAATTTGTTACAGCAGCAACAGGAAACTCATACACCCTGCCGGGTCCATCCCACATTGTTCTGTATCCTGTGACTTGGTGTTCTTTGGGGCTGGCACCTTTACTTGTAATTACAAACTTGTTGCTTATATGTCTGTCTTCCCCACTGGGCTGTGAGCTCCATGAGAACAGAGAGAGCTCGTCTATTCTGTTTACTGCTGTGTGGTCAGAGCTGAGCACTGTGGCAGGCATAGAGACACTGCTCAATCCATAGTTGTTGACTAAATGAATGGATGTTCTATCCCTGCCTTCCAGAAGCACACACAGTGAAGTGTACAACTGCTCTCAAGGGGAGTGGTGATCTGTAAGTTGGGGAGATCAGAAATGTACTGACAAGAGTAGCAACTGCAATATCCACTGTGAATTGAACACCCACTAGGCCAGGTACTATGCTAAGCACTTTGTGAGCATGGCTTCATTCACTCCTAACAACAACCCTGGAGAAGATGAGGGACTGAGACCCAGACTCAGAAAGATAAGGTAGCTTTCCCCAGCCACACAGAACAATGTGGGATGGACTGGGCAGGGTGTGTGAGTTTCCTGTTGCTGGTAGTAAATTTCAGCACATCTGTATAACTCCAAAGGTAATTCAATTTCTGCTGCAACAAATTGCCCTCTTGTGATTTCTAAAACCCATGAGGGCTTTTACATTCTTACCTAATCTTCTCCCCCTCCTCTTCCTCTCCCTTCCCATCCAGCATCTTCATCATCACCACCACCACCATCTCAATCACAACACCTTAATCCTGCACCCAATATATGCAAGGTACTGGGAAGGTTACAAAGAAGTAAACTTTGTGGCAGATGAACTCCAGAGGCCGATCATGCATTTGGAGAATACAGAGGTAACAGAGAGCAATCGATGATAATAATAGCCATCGTTTATTGAACACCTGCTGTATACCAGGCATGGGGCCAAACTCTTTACATTCATAATCACATTGAATTCACATGACCACTGTGGGGTGGGTATTAATTATCCCCATTTTACAGATGGGGGCACTGAGATTCAGGCATGTTGCCCCGCCTGCCCAGCAGTGAGGCAGAAGGTTGGGACTTGGAAGCAGATACATCTAACCCCAAAGGCTGTGTGATCAACCACTATGCTCTGCAGGTCCAAGACCATGTGCTTGAGAGGTACTAGAGGAGACATGCCGAACCATCGACTCCTGCAGGGCTTGGAGGGCCAGGGTCGGGGATGCAGAGTGCTCTAAAGCACGGCCAGGGCCGGGCGCGGTGGCTCAAGCCTGTAATCCCAGCACTTTGGGAGACCGAGACGGACGGATCACGAGGTCAGGAGATCGAGACCATCCTGGCTAACAAGGTGAAACCCTGTCTCTACTAAAAAAAAAAAAAAAAAAAAAATTGCCGGGCGAGGTGGCGGGCGCCTGTAGTGCCAGCTACTCGGGAGGCTGAGGCAGGAGAATGGCGTGAACCCGGGAGGTGGGGCTTGCAGTGAGCTGAGATCCGGCCACTGCACTCCAGCCTGGGCGACAGAGCGAGGCTCCGTCTCAAAAAAAAAAAAAAAAAAAAAAAAAAAAAAAAGCACGGCCAGGCTGGGAGACAGCCCCGCTCGTGAGAGGAGTGAAGGTGGCCCTGCGACTGGGTTCCATGTGAACATCTGTCATGTGCCACTCAGCAAATGGCCCCATCTGCCCTGGGAGGAATATTCACTGTGAATACATTCAGCTCTAATTTCCTCTATTCAAGATGCCATTATCAGCCGAGTCCTAGACGCTGCTGGGTGCCCTGATTGGTCTGGTAACAACAGAACCATTTCTGGGGCGGGGATGAGAGGCAGGGGGCTGACAGGCTCGCAGGTATTGTGGGCCTGTAATGGGCAGAAACTGCCATGCTGGGAGACTAGTGGGTGGAGCTGAACACCTCTGAGTGACAGGGAGTGGAGCCGCGAGGAGAGGGGCTGAGAGGCTGGGGAGAGGCGTCGGGGGAAATACAGTGGAATGTGCCAGAGGAAGTCAACAAGCAACATGGTAAGTTCTGTGGCTCACATTTCTTCCACTGTGGAGTTGAAGTCCCGGCTCACCCCTTCACTCACTCATGATCCTGGACAAAACAGATCTCCTCACTGACCCTCAGATCCCCCCTCTGAAAAACGAGGGAGTTCTCAGCTGAGGTGTTCTCTAAGGACACTGCTACCTATGACATTTTATGGCTTAATTGGGCCAGAGCTATATCGTTAAGAGAGCAAGCTTTTGACTCAGATTTTGTTTTCTTTTTTCTTTTTGGTTTTGAAAAAGTATTTTCGACTCTGGCTTTGTGACTCATTAGCTGTGTGACCCTCAGTCAGTTACTTTGCCTTTCTGCACCTCAGTTTTCTTACCTGTGAATTGTAGGTTCTAGTAGTGTCTACTTCCTAGGACTATTAGGGGTTACATAGGCTAATGCCTGTAAAGGGTGAACACAGTATTGGACTTGGAGAGCACTACTAAATGGGGCCACACTGGTGACACACGAAGCCACCAGGCCCACTCTGCTCTGGGCTGTGGAATTTTTCTCTTTGGAGGATGAGAGAATGTTAGCCTCTGGGAGACTGCGGGGAGGAATGTGGAGCAGGAGAAGGAAAGCACACAGATTCCTCTATTGCCACTGATGGGAGCTGAAAATAAAACTGAAATTCAGCTAGAAAAAAAGGAGCATATGAGTCACTGGGGAAAAGAGTCCCCTCTGCCAGCCACTAAGTCCCCAGAGTTGTCCCTCCAGGCTTTCTGTCTTTGTCACTGTGACCTGCCCCTGCCAGGGGCTGGGTACCTCCCCATGCCTCGCGCGAACTCAACCACTCTCCAAGCTAGTCTTTCTGTCTCCTTGACTCTACGTGTCCCTGCCAGATTCCTGGTGTTGAATGCAGCTTTTCTTACTTATTCCTCTGAGCCCAAACCTTTCACTACCCGCAGGCTTCCTAGTTTGGCATTCTAAGCTTTTCCAAGTTCTGGTCTCAATCTCCCCTGCCACCCTTATCTCTTACTATCCAGCCTAACCTCCCAACACACCATGAATGGGCCCGGGAGCTGCCTCTCTTGCTTCCTGCTCCAATGCCCTTCTCTAAGCCTACATTAAGGAAGCAGTTTCTGCATTCATTTATCTATTGAATAAACAACAATCAGAATTTCTAAGAAGCACGGAGTCTGGGGAGCATGGCATGGCTCCAGTGGCTGCTCCTGGGTCCAGTGCCCATGGCAGACATTACTAATAGATCACAGCACTTCTTTTCTCACCAAGTTCAGATGCAGCCTCAGAATTATTCTCAAGGCAGCTCCTCAGGCAGCCTCTACTCATTAATTTAGTAGCACAACCCGTATTCCATCTTCAGGTACTCGAGTCAGACAGATGTGGGTTCCAGCCCCATCTAGTGCCTCCACCTCCCCCTGCATTACCTCAGTGAGGCCAACGTCCATTCTGAGCATCCACATCCTCAGTGTTAAAATAACGACCTGCTGTGATCATTACACATTACATGCTGCTATCAAAGTATCACATGAACCCTATAAATATGTACAGCTGTTATGCAGCCACGATAATAACATAAAAAATTAAAAACCGATGATTATCTTTACCTCACCGAGCTACTGGGGGACAGAGATAAAGAACAAACACTGCCGGAAAATATTTCCGGAGTTTCTCACTCGCTTTTTCCATCAGCTCAGCAGCATTCATTGCCTCGGGGGTGGGTGATCTAACAGGAAAGCTGAGAAAAGATTTTAAGTTTATTGAGCGCTAAAAGCCTAAGCTCTGAAGATCATTTTGTGCCCCAAACAATGGATTTTGAAGAACAAATGAAGAGGCAGGCTATTCTGCCCTTAGGCTAGCTAAAGTGTCTCTAAACCAGGGGAAGGAGGGGAGAGGAAGGAGAGAACTTAGATGCTGTGATTTCCAAGACCCGTGAGGGCTTTTACATTCTTGCCTAATCTTCTCCTCCTCCTCTTCCTCTCCCTCCCCATCATCATCATCATCATCATCACCATCATCATCATCATCATCACCACCACCACCATCTCAGTCACAACACCTTACTCCTGCACCTAATATATGCAAGGTACTGGGAAGGTTATAAAGAAGTAAACTTTGCAGCATTGGCAGGTGAACTGTAGAGGTAGATCATGCACTTGGAGGATACAGAGGTAACAGAGAAGAAGCTGTAAACTTAGTGGTCATGAGAAGGGTGGGGAGAGAAAGAGAGTCTGGAGACGAGAATGCAAGTGAAAAACAGGCAGGGTGCTGGACCTTCTCTGCACTTAGCACAGTACAGGAAACGCAGCGATGTCAGGAAGATGGGCCGGGACAGCCTCCCAGCATGCCCTGGTTTTCCCTCCTCCATTAGGAGAGTGAAAGCCCTCCCACCCACAGATTCAGAGAACTTCCATTTTTATCATGTAGGCAACTTCTCAGGCATGATGAAGGCATATGAACTGACTGGCTTTCTAGCTCTGTTGTCAAATACATTTAATCCGTTTATTAAGTGGTCTTTAAAAAACACTTTGTGTTTTGATAAATTCGGGTACAGCAGGCTCAGGAGGGAGTTCGTTCCCGTGTAATTCAAGAAAATGTACAATCCTTCAACATCCAGTTCTCAGCTGACTGCTCCCACACATTCGTTGCCTCTGGCTCTTCCCCAATTTGGAGGACTGTGGGTGTGTACTTTGGGAAACTCCATGAAGCAGGACTGGAAGATGAAAGGTGTTATACAGGTAAGTGATCTGCCTGAAGCTTTTGGGCCTTCCCTCCTGGCCTTCGTCTTCTCAGTCACCTGGAAAGCAGGTCCCTGGATCTCTTCGGGAATAAGAGACTCCAAAAATCTGCCTCAGACCAATAGTCTGGGATTGGTGACCTATGTGTTCTCTAGCAGCACATTTATGGGTGGCCTTTGCTGCTCACCTTTGCAATGCCTGGAAAGGTTCTAACACAGAGAGAAGGGGGTAGATACAATATTATAAAGCCAATACTTCCTACCATTTATTGAGCAACTGCTAAACGTTAGGCTGTGCTGAGTACTTTATATTTTCCCCATTTCTCATGGCAACCTTGTGAGAGAGTCATTATCTCTCATTTTACAGACCAGCCAAAGGATCTCAGAGAAGCACCTGCTCAGGACTACTCAACAAGTACATGGTGGAGCCACCTGCCAACCTGGTACCTTAAATCGTCATTCAAACTATTTACACATCAACTGTCTTCTGCTCTCTATTGTTGGGCCTTAAGATCACTGCACATCTTTTGCATTCCTTAGGTGGGTGCTGTAGTTTGGATATTTGATCCTCCTCATCTCATCTGTTGAAATTTGATCCCCAGTATTGGAGGTAGGGCCTCATGGGAAGTGTTTGGGTTACAGAGGTGGATTCTCCATAAATGGTTTCATGCCATTGTCCAGGTAAGAAGTGAGTTCTCACTCTATTAGTCCTGAGAGAGTTCCTCCAAGAGCTGGTTGTTTAAAAGAGCCTGGCATCTCCCCTTCTCCCTTGCTTCCTCTCTTGCCATGTGGTCTCTGCACACCCAGCTCCTCTTCACTTTCTGCCATCAGCAGAAGCAGCCTGAGGTCCACACCAGATCCATGCTTCTTGACAGTCTGTAGAACTGTGAGCCAAATAAACCTCTTTCTTTACAAATTACCCAGCCTTGGGTACTCCTTTGTAGCAACACAAACAGACATAGACAGTGGGTTTAACCATCAAAGATGGATCCTTGACTCATTTTCATAAATGAGATACTACAATGTTATCTCACATTATAATCTCTTTTGCAATGTTAATGTCACTTCCAGGCAGCATGTGCAGAAAGTCATTAAGATGGATTAGCTCAAGGCTGCCAAACCCTTGGTACACAGGTTGTCACTTCCCCATCTGTGCCCAAGCAGACATCATAAATGATTCACTCATGTCCCTTGGATCCAGATGTGGCCTCAGAATATTTCTGGACAATAGCACTTCAGGAAACCATGACCAATGAATTAAAAGCTGGCACATGAAGTGCATCCTGTTTGCCACTGCTGGATGAGAAGACTGCCGAGGGTCCTTCATTCTTGACACTCATGATCCAGGTGGTGTAGGAAGTGGAACTGATTGTGAGCTCAGACTTGTGAATCCTGAGTCTAGCCTGACTCTGACACTTGTTAGCTCTGTGACCTTGGAAAGTTAGTCCCTGTCTGCAGGCCTCAGTGTCTTCATGTATCTTTTAGCTCTGTGGTTCCATCTAGCTCCAATAACTTGTGATTCATGACAGATCACCTGATAGGGATTGGACGTGAAGTGATCCTACGGCTTTTACATTCCAGGCTAAGAAGACAGCATCTGGGAGAAATAATACCTACCTTTAGGTTTATCAAGGAGATGGCTCAATGTGCTGCTGGAGATGGACTCCTGTGCGTTACAATAGAATCTCTTATACTTGGGGTCAGAAGTGCCTCAGTGGTTATTTGGGTCATCTGTATCTGTACTTGAGATACTCATACCATCCCTAATAAGAAATTGCCAAGCCTCTGATGGAGAGCTTACTACTTTCCAAGGCAGCCTGATCCCTCTTTGGATACTTCCGAGTATTCAAAAGCTTTTCCTTATATGCTGGCATCCATTCACCTCATTAGGCCTTGTAACTCTTGGACCCATAGAGGGCCTTCTGGCTCTTGATAAATCTTCATGTATATAAAATTGGCTTTTCATTTCTTGCACCTCTTTACCCTGCTCATCTCCTGCCATGAGTCTACTTTTTCTTCATGTTAATACATCCTCCAGTCCTTCCTCTATTCCTTATGTTATATGGCTCTGAGTATCCATCCCCTGAATATGCCCAGGGTGGTCTGCATTGATAGCCAATCTGAACATGACCATCTGGGTATGGTCTGCTCAGTGCAGCATGAAGTGGGAGGCAGTGAGGGGGTTGAGGCAGTGAGGCTCCTGGAATCTACCGACTTGGGGGCCTCAACTCTGTATAACCTTGCACAAGGGACTTCTTGGAACCTCAACTGGTTCACCTGGAAATAAGAATGATAACAGTGCCTGACTTCCAGGTTTGTTACAAGGATGAAGTTGGCTAACACATGTACAGGATACATAGGAACTGCTCATTTGATGTTAGTTATTACTACCTCATCTTCTTAGAGATGGTACTTCTGTTAATGTAGCCTAAAGAAACAACTTTCCAGCAGTGTTTCTAAGAAAGCAAAGATCTCTCAGAGCAGTTTTATCCTTTGGAGATAAATGATATCTCCATCCCCTCTACCTCTACCCACTGGACATGGACCCGTGGGTGGAGGTAGAAGTAATAGATCAGATTCAGATGCTGAAGGAATCAACAGCCAGGGGACCAGTAGCCATTTTTCCTTAAAGACTCCAAAAATCAAATTTCGAACAGAGAAGGCTACACCCTAGCCTGACAGAAAGCACCAAGCATATCTGTGAACTTGCAAGAAACTTGTTTTTTTTTTTTTTTCTTTCATATTTAGGGCTGTTCATCCCAGGGCATTTAAGAGCTGATTTAGGGCAAAGTACGTAAGCCAGTAATGAGCTTTTGGAATGCCACCCCCCACTCAGGCAAGGAATCAGAGAAGATGCATGTAGGGCTGTAGGAGAAAGGCGGAGAATGCTTGCTTTGATTTCTTGTGAGCCCCTCTAAGCCCTGGCCCAGCAGGGCTTCCCGCCTCCAAGCAAGAGCAAAATCCAGCTCTGAGCTGGGGATAAGGAGCCCCTAGGTTGCAAAAAATCTCTTGGGGCAGTCTGAAGAATCTCTTGCAATGCCAGAGAATCTAGCAGAGAGAGGTGTGGACCAGAGTCCCAGGGGAGGTTTGTTACATGGGGAGATGCATTAACTCATGGCTTTCCCTGGCTGTGCCAGCAGGATGGCATCACAGTGAAATGATGCACATGATGCTAAAAATGCCCAAGATCACTGGTAACTGGTGAGATCTAGGGCCAGCTTCTGCTTAATCCTAAAAGTAGAGAGGCAGGGCCATTTTTCTGGCTTGCCTATGGCTGTTCTTGGTGAATTTTCCATCACTGATTCTCTAAGTGTCATACATAGATTACCTTCATCACAACTATTTGGGGTGATTTTTTTAACATGCAGGTTTCTGTGAAATCAGACTATCTGGAGACAAGGCCCTAAATGCTATATTCTAAACCAGCTCAACAGGCATTTCCTATGCTCATAAAGGTTTGAAAGCCATTACATCTAGATGTAGGACTAGTTCTTATGTGTGTAATACATTCTGAGGCTGCTGTGGCTTTAAGAGAAGGTGGATTGTACACAGGGAGGCAGTGAATATGGATGGAAAGACAAAAATTTGAAGATAATCATGCCTGGGTTCTAGTCCTGACTCAGCTACCTCTAGTAAGCCATTGAGGTTTGGATGGTTTGTTACACAGTATTACAGTGACAATTGCTGACTGATACACTTACTCCTGCCATTTTCCAAATAACTCCCTATGCTCAAGTCATGGCTTTCTTTCTGTCCCTCAAGCATATCAAGATTGTTCCAACCTCAGGGCTCTCCCTCTTGCTATTCCTTCTGCCTGGAATCTTACGCTCCCAATCTCTCTTCATGACTGTCTCTTTCCCAATATTCACATGTTATATTCATATGTTAGCCAAAACATCCTCTTTTCAGAGAGATTCTCCCTGATCAGGCTATCTAAGTAGAACACTCTCCCCAACCCTCTTTATTTCTTCCGTAGTATTTATCACGTTTTGAAATGTATTTGTTTATCTGTTGTCCATCTCCTTTTACTTTAAGATGCCTTATTTGTTATTTCATTGCCGGGTCCTTATTGCCTGGAATGCAGCCTGCACCACTTTTCCCAATGCCACATGTCTTAGATGACCGCTGCCAGCTCTGCAGTGATTCTCCACGGATCTCATCCCTGATGATCCTTTCTCTCTTTTGAGAGTCCCTTCCATCTCCTCGCATGCATGGCCTTTCTGATGGCAGTGGAAGAAACACAAAGGCCGCAGGCCTGTTCTCCTGGTCAGTCTGCCTGGTGAGAAAGATCTGCTCTTCAGATACACTCAGGCAAGGCCAGTTCCCCTACTCCAACCCTTCATGTCAGTCCCTCCAGAGCCAGCCATCCTCTTCTATCAGGCACTTTCTCAGGCTCTTTGAATATCACCTCATTCAATGTTCTCTGAACCATGGCACTCAGAGATCCCTGTGTGTAGCCTTTCCACTATTCTCGGCCTCCTCCTCCTCAGCATCCAATACTGTTTACTATTCCTCTAGTTTTCTTTTCCCCCTTCTCACTCTGTTGTCTCCGTGAAGGTGAGAGCCTGGCATCTGCCACGGGGTCTCTGAAGTTTAGAGCAATGTCTGCCTCCCAAATAGTGGGCACTCAAGACATGTTTGTTGACTGAGTGAATATTATAACATAGGCTTTGTCCTAATAATTCCACGTCTAGAAATCTATCCTAAAGTGGTAGCCAGGGTTGTGCAAAGTTGTTCATTGTCACATTTTTTTTTTAGGATAGCAAAAAATTGTGAAAAATATAAAGTCAATCAAGAGGGGATTAATTAAATAAGTCATCACATGGAATAACATGGACTTTGCAGCCAATATCAATGAAGCTCTTGACTTAAAAACATTTAGGTGACTTTCAACGTTTTTTGCTGTTATAAGTAACACTGCATTGAACATCTTTGTTCTTATAAATGTGCTCATGTCTACTATGTCCTTAGGATAAGGTCCTAGGATCTCAATTATTAGGTTCATAGTAGGACTTTTAAAAAGTCCTACTCTTTCCAAATTTACATGCTGTCTCCGAAAATTCATCAACAGAATTACTTAGAGCACCCGAGAAAACACTGTTTCTTTGTTTCTTTAACCTTTTTTAATCAAATGAAAACATTATTGCCCCTCAGTCAGAATTAACAAGTGAGACGGTCCATATTAAAAGATTCGGTTAGAATGAAGACAAAGGCATCATATGAGCTCTGACATTCACACGCAACAGACGCATAAATGGATTTCTCATCCGCTCCAGCTTTTGACTCAATGTATCCAGGCAACAGAAGTCTGGATTTAATAACAGATGTTCGCTGCATAGCAATCACCATATAATGCCAGGGTAGACTAAAACAGCATTTTATCAACCAATAAATGTGCTGTTTGCTTTATTTTACCATGTTGTTCTTCAGTTCCCTTCAGAACCGAGAGGACAGATTGAGTCACTCGGCATCTGCTGGGAGCAATATGCTTGGCTTCATTTAAAATGAAAAATCAGGTCTGTGTTTACATTTTTCACCAAAGCATGGGATCTGATGTACTAACACTCCCAACTGGGCTAGCCGGAAGGGCTTTCAGGAAAATCTCAGGGAAACTGGGACCAAAGGAGGAAGTCAGTCACCCTCTTAGGAAAGACATATGGTGACCCTTCACTTCAATCAACCCCACCAGAGGGAGGTCCAGATTTCCCCCACCCATAGAGCAGGGTTGCAAGAGACCCCTGCTGGGTCCCTTCCCACAGCCAGCAGCTCCCGCCTTTGAAAAGATGAATCGACCAGCAATGCTTGAATAATGATCTATGTGCAACCTGTAAATTTACAAATACACAGAAATTATTTTCTCAGCAGAAATACTTCAAAAGGGGCAGCCAAGAAGAATGCCATTTTGAGTCAGTCCAGGTTGACTGAGATGAAATTGAGGAAGAGAGACAGAAGCTAACATTTGTCAGGCATGTAATTTGTGACAGGTACCAGCTTAATTTTTAAAATGTATTATCTTATTTAAAGATCTCATTTGTAATACTCATTTGTCCTCACTTTAGTGGAGGAGACAGAGGCGTGGAGAGTTGTCTAAGTGGCTAACAAATGATGGGGTATGGGGGTAGAGTGGAGGCTCAATCCTGTGCTTACATTGGGTATGTCCAGTTGTATTTGCTAAAGATGCTTGCAACAAAATCTCCATCCCACATGCTCTTTTACAACTCTGGCCAGTTATCTATGAAGAGGTGGAGTCTATGTTCCCATCTGTGAAACTGGGTGGGCTTTTGTTACAATATCTACCAATAGGGTGTGATAGAGGTTACACTATGCGACCCCTGAGGCTAGGTCTTAAAGGCCATATAGCTTCTATCTTGCTTCCTGGAATAGTTACTCTTGAAGTCTTCAGCTGCCACATTCTGACTGCCCTGAGGTCACCATACCCTGTAAGGCCCAAACAAGGAGGCTGGGGAGAAGCTTATATAGAGATGAGCCAGGCTTATGCAGAGTGTCCCTGCTTATGGCTTTCAGCTGACAGCCAGTATCCATTTGGCAGCCCTGCGAATAAGCCATCTTGAAAGTAGATCATCCATGTCCCAGTTGAATTACCCAGATGACTTTACATGGAGCAGAAAGAAGCTATCTCATCCAATGCCTGAATAAGCTACAGGCTGTGAGCAGAATAAATGATTTTTATTGTTGTAGAGCATTGCATTTGGGGTGATTTGTTACACAGCAATAGCTAACTGATACATTGGAGAACTCAGCAGATGATTAAAAGAGGTCCATAAAAGCAAACTCTTCAGTGCCTGAGTTAAACTTTTCAGTAAAAATGAAGAAAAGTTTTCCACCTAACAGTTGTAATAAGGTGAATTGTTAAGAAGAAAGACCAATTATTTTTACCAGTCCTTTCCCACTCACACATTGGAAAGTCAAGCCAGAATTTTGCTTCTAAAGGCCTATTGAGAACAACTGTGCTCCCTTTGTCCAGGGGAGAGGAAGAAGGGAAAGTGGGCTGAAGGGGTACAAAGGAAGCAAGTGGGAGGACTAAGTGAGGGGTGATTTTGAGCCATTCTGCAGGGCACAGCCTAAGGAATGGACAGATCAGCACACACAAAAGCAGTGTAGACATACAAGCAAGATTTAAAAATGGTCACTGCCCCAACCCAAGAACCCGTCTCCAACCTAAGCTTAGAATTCTTATTTAACAAGACCCTTTCCTAGAAAGGGTAGGAACTTCTCCACATAACTGAGATTGAATTTTCTGCCAGGTGGCAACTTTGAGCAGCCCACACATGTTTAAAGATATAATCGATATTTGTTAAACCCATTTTTCTTGCTTAAACTTAAGTAACATATGCCCTATTAAAGGGGACATTTTCAGTAAGTGTTGACTTTACCATAATGTTACTTAATATGTACAGACATAAAACTTAGGTATAAAATCCTTATGCTTTTTAGCTCTTATTCAGCTATAAAACTGAAACAAATTTCCAAATTAAACACAAATAAGACTGCAAAACCAATAAACTTCAAATTAACAACATTAGTTTAATGTGAGGTTGTTTGGTTGAAATGGAATTGCTGCTTCCAGTATGACTGCAGTGTGGGTTCACATTTTTTTTTTTTTTTCATTTTATTTCACCCTGCCTCTACTACCTTGTACTGTGATGGCTTAAGTCTTCCAGGGCTCTTCTTTCCTGGAACTGCTGGAAAGCTATACAGCAGGTCCTTGCATACTGTTGTTTCATATAACATTGGTGAAAAAACAAACAAACAATCAAACAAACAAACAACAAACCTTGGCAGAGCCACTGTCTGTGTGGGGTCGGCACGTTTTCCCCATGTCTGCATGGGTTTTCTCCGGGGACTCCAGTTTCCTCCCACGTGCCAGAGCTGCACACGTGAAGTGAACTAGTGTGGTCCCAGTGTGAGTGTGTAGGTGTGTGTGAGTGTGCCCTGCCTTAGGATGGCATCCTGGCCAGGCTGGGGTCCTTCCTGGCATCCTGAGCTGCCAGGATGGGCTCCAACCACCTGTGACCCTGAACTGGAATAAGTGGATTGGAAAATGAATTAGTCAGTAAATAAAAGTAATTGTAAAATAAAAATTTGTAAAGCAGAAGATAATCATACAAATGCATGGCAATAAACCATGCAGTATGGAAGTGCTTGGCAAGCCTGCCATATCTGTAATTGTCTTTGAACTGTGTGGTAGGAGGAGGTGCTCCTGACAGCTTTTGCTTTCAAACATTTATTCTTTGATCCAACAGACCACCACTATGACTGCTGGCACTCGCTAATTCACCAAACTTGGCTAAATAATTATCTGACTTGTTTTGATTAATCTTTCTTAAATGTATGTATAGCTCATATGTATTTTAATGCTTAGTATTACAAGTGTTTGGGTCTTTATTTAGAAGTTTGGTGATGTTTTTGTGCCCAGAAATATGCCCTAGGAACGTAACTCGTTTCTATCAATTAGCTTCTGGTCAAATTGGTTTCTTTATATATCTTTTCACTTAATAAAGTTGCAATATCAAAGAACCTATAGACAATAATGTGAAGACTTACTGCATCCTGTAGCTGCAAAAGCTCTAGGTGCCTGAGTCCTCCTCTATTTTCATTTTTCTCATTAGCCCTATGGCATTAAAAGTAAAAATCCCAGCTATTTGGTGCATTCTGGGTATTGGGGGCCCCACTTGGGTCCATCTGCAAGGAGATTTTCTCTATTTAGCAGGAAAATTTATGCAGAGGTTGCAATCCAAGAACTAAAACAAAACCATAACAGACAGAGTACCCAACTCAGCTGGGTGCACAAACATAAGCCACTAAAATCACATTGCATAGGTCAGGAATTGTCAAGAATTCTGTCTGGAGCCATATAGTAAATATTTATGGTTCTATGGGCCATAAGGTCTCTGTTCCAATGACTCAACTCCACTGTCTTTTTTGCAAAGGCAGCTACAGATGAATGAGAACTGCTGTCTCAACACAACTTTATTTATAGACACCGAAATTTAAACTTCATATACTTTTCAAGTGTCATGAAATATTATTTTTCTTTTGATTTTTTTTCCTCAATGATTTAAAACCACGAAGCCATTCTTCAGTTGTAGACCTTAGAATAACAGGTTGGGAGCTGATTTTGTCCACAGGCTGTAGTTTGTGGACCCCCAACATAGATGGTTATAAGGTGATTAAAACAGACAACCTAAAATAGTAAATTGATGTTTACATGATTATTATTTAGATGAAAAATTTTAAATTTTGTGAAGAGGATACCTGGAGAATTCATAGACTCTGGAGAACATCTCCCAGGATTTGAGTTAGAGAGGCACTGCCCTGGGACATCCCTGGGGAGCAACCATGCTCAACTGGGCCCCAGGCAACAAATTCAAGAGTGCTCGAATTTCAGAGGGCAGATTTCTCCAGACCTCCACAGCATCTCCTTTCCCAACCCCCAAGCATAGATAACACACCAGGTGCATAATTAAAGTACCAATATTACCCTAGACTGTCCACAGAAGCCTTGTAGTAACTCGAGTTTCTGCAAGAGAAATTGTTCCTTGCCCAGCCAGCTTGGAAAAGGCTGTGTGTGTCTGTGTCAGGGTCTTGCATGGGAGAGCAATGCCGGAGCCGAGTTGGGAGCTCAGGGCTGGGGCCTGGCCCCTCTGCTCTGCTGCTTATCAGCCTTGGGCTTCTCTGCCTCAGTCATTTCAAGTATAAAATGTTACTGCCAAGGCTCCTTCCCAAATATAACAGTGGGTGTTATGAGGCTTAAATGAGATGGTATAGGTAATGTTCTTGGCACCATATCAGAATAGAGTAAGCATTCCATAGATAGTGGCCATTAATAAAGTCACCCTAAATTATTGTTGTTGGATAATTGTTTGAGCGTCCCTGAGTCCTATCTATAAAGTGAGAGCAGTCTCAGGGGTGGTTTGAATTTGTCGGCACAGAAACATCATGTGCAGCAACCTGTGCCATCAGTCATCATCAGCCCCGCCCCAAAGCTTGTGTTTGTTCCAGCGGCAGAGTCCTGAAATGAATATTTCTGTTTCAGTCAATAACATTGTACAACTTGTGGTGAAAACTGAGAGGCGATTAATCATTGAAACGGGAAGCATTTGATCCTACGGCAGAGAGGAAACAGGAACAATGTGCGAGTGATTTCTGCACACCACGTATGCCTTGATCTTTTAAGCGCTGCCTGGTCAGGTTATAAATATTTTTCCTTTGGTGCTGGGGTTTGCTGAAGCTTCAAGAAAGTGCTGTGAGCATAAGAAGGGAGGGTTTTGGGGCCACAGAAATCCCAGCCACTCGGTGCTTTCGAGTATCGGCGGTCCCACCGGGGTCCATCTGCAAGGTGCTTTCCTTTATTTCGTGGGAAAATGTATGCAGAGGTTGCAATTCAAGAACCAAAACCTCTCAGCAGATGTTGCATTTGGCTTATTTATTTTGTGTTTGTTTGTGCCTGTGTGTGTTCAATTGAGGCAGCTCTTAAAAATTGGGACATTATGCATACAGTTAATTTCCAGCTCCTCTTGAAAAGTCAGGAAATCTGACTGCACTGGTTCACATTTCCTTGGGAAATACCAGGCTGGGGTAAGAAGCAGCAGCCTCTTTAGACAGGTTCTGTGCACCTCCATTCACCCCAGCCCCCATCACTTCCTTTCACTGTTCTCACAAGTAGGCTACTTGGGCTGTCATTTATTACTGTGCGTAGGGTGCTATTTGTCTTATAGTAGACACATAGTTCTGTGTATTCACATCTTTATTAAATGTGGGGAAATGAAAGATAGATCAGGAGGGATGCGTTTTTCAAGAAAAATGATGGAAAAGATACTTTCTTGTGATAGTGAAGAATATTCCTCGGTACTTTGTAGGCGAAGGGCCAGCTTTGCTCACTTGCATGCTCTATCTGGCCCGCAGAATGACCTATTCCCTGAGCCCCCAGAAATGTCCACATTTAAGCACAGTCCCATTATTGACATAACTCACTCAGCCAGTGTCTACTGAGTGCCTGCCATGTACCAGCAACCCTGTTTAGCCCTGGACTCTGGTGAGTCCGATGGACATGCTCTCTGTCCTCCTCCAGTCTGGCCAGTAAAAGGAATCCCAACAATTCAAAGAAACAACCCCAACAAAGTGCTGGTTGCCGTCATAGCAGAAAAGTCCTGGCCACGGCAGTATAAACTAGGGGAAAAATACCTAGGAGTCAGCAGTCTTTCCAGGAAGAACTGATGTTTCAGCTGAGACCCGGAGGTGCAGACAGAGCAAGTTGCTCCAGTTGGGGAAAAGCCTGTGCACAGGCAAGAAGGCAGGAGAGAAAGGGGCTGGAGGAACTGGAGGAAGCTAAGTCTCGCTGGAGTATACAGCACGGAGGTGAAAGGGCTAGGGAAGAGATGAGTCTAGTGAGGGGGATGACAGCTGGGCTGTGATGGTCAAAGGGTTAGTGACCCAACTGGGTTCTAGTGTGCATAGATGAATCCCAGTAGCCAGAGGACAGCAAGAGTCAGCCAGAGCCCAAAAGACAATGTAGGGGAAGAGGGAGGAAAGTGAGCAAGGACTGGGCAGATGGTGAGGCTGGAGAAGGACATCAGGGGACCTATGGGTAGCACCCCCTTCACAGTTTTGCAGCAGGCCCCAGAATCCGAGGGTGACCAAAACACAGAGAACAAAGTACAGGCTTCCAAGCTGGAAAGATCTAGTTGAGCTACTTTTTGATTGACTTTGGGACAATACTTAATGTTTTCTAGCCTCAGTTTCCTCATTTATAAATCAGGATAATGAGACATACTTCCAGGCATTATCTGAGGGTTAAATGAGGCTAAAAGCATCTGGCACTTAGTGGGGGACTTAATAAAGGTAAGTTGATTTTCAGTTGATTTGGTTATGCATTTTAAAACCTGATACCCAGCCTGGGATGACTTAGCTTTATTTCCTCCCAGGAGGCATCTCCTGTGCGGTGTCCCCACCTGGGAGGAGCCCTCCCCAGTCAGTGCCGGCCATCTGTCGCTGGTGCTCCAATGCTGACCCGCTGCCTGGCACGGGGCCGCAATCATAATTACCACTTCTGAATCGATTCCTTCGAGTCCTTTTGAGCAGGCTGAGGAATGCTGTGATTAAAATGATTTAAAACCTGCCTCCTATTTCACAGCTTTTAATATTTGATAAGATTGGGAGCGAGGGGTGAGAGCAAGGCAGGAGATCTGGCAGTTTACAATCCCAGCTTCAGCCTTCTCAAGCGCCTATTGGGGGCACTCGAAAAAGGGAGTGGGGGAGAGAGTATGAATTTGAACATGTGGGGAAGTGTAACAGGGTATATTTTCCAAAGAAGAAAGGCATGGACAGATGAGCTCCTCCTTCTCCCAGGTGCTTCATGGCTTTGAATGCCAGTAATGATTAAGATGATTATTGTGAAAAGCATGATCAGAAGAAGACTATAGCAGCTATCATTGATCAGGTATCCAATATATGCCTGCAAGAGATCTATTTTCCCAAGGATCTTTAATCTCCCCAGGGATTTTATAAGGGGGTATGATTTTTCTTAATTTTATAGAAAATAGAGGCTCAGTGACTTTTCTAGTGTCACTAAGCCAGTTACTGGGAGAGCTGAAGTCCACACTGGGCTGGCTCCACCATGTACGACATTGTAGAGTATCGGAGCAGAAACAGGAGAGCGCTGCAGATGGGCAGGGACCTTAGATGGCTCTCCTATCACCAGCCATGACACTGATCCTAGGCAAAAACAGTCAGATGACAAATATCTAGATGCTTTGCTCTTTTTATTCCTTTGGCCCACTTTTAAGCTCTCTCCATGCTAAATTACTTCATTTTAACCCAATTTTGATGACTCTGCTAGAATGTCACTGAGGGCAACTTCTTTGTCCAGATGGAAATCATAACCCTAGCAAAGCTAACTAGGGTGAAGGCTTACTAAGTGCCAGACACCGTTTAACCTCTTAAAAGAAAAATAGAGACAGGGCTTTGTTCTGTCTCCCAGGCTGGAGTGTATTGGTGTGATCAGAGCTCCCTGCAGCCTGGAACTTCCAGGCTCAAGCAATCCTCCCGAGTAGCTAGGACTACAGTGGCGTGCTGCAAAGCCCAGCTTGTTCTACCTCTTTTTCCACCTGGCACCCCACTGACTTTGCCCACCAATCCTATGAGTGAAGTACTACTGTTATCTGTATTTGACACATGAAGAAACTGCAGCTCAGAGGTGTTGGGAAGATGATTCAAATAGCTCTGATAGGAACCTGGACTGCCCTCTGGCGTGGAAAAGGCAGCTTGGACCTCCCCAAAGGGAGGTCTGAGAGGGTCCCCAAATGTTTGCCAAGTGTCAAAAAGAATTCATGTTTCTGGAAAAGCTGTTCTGGGAAAGCCCCTCTCCTGTTGCACACAACGGGTGGGGGGCAGATTTTGGGAGCTCCTTCGACCTGGGTCAGAACAGGCTCCTTTAAGGAAGCTTGAAGAGTTGCTCTGTTCTCTAGATTTCAGGAAGTTAGCAGAATATTTCACGTTACTGCTAAAGAGGTCTCTCTCTACCTTTCTGAGGTCACCCCAGGACCCCTGGAGGCCATGGCTACTGGGAAAGGGTTTCAGGGGGCAGCACTTGGAGCTTCCCACTTTGAGAGGGAAGAGAGACACCAAAGCCCATCCTGGGGATGGTCACTCAGTCATGAAAAGTCTTTGTCTGGATGGAAAGCTATCCCGATCCAGCAGAGGAGGCTGGGTGACAATGTGTCATCCATTAAAGTCCCTAATAGGAGGCAAGGTGCGAGAGGAAATACACAAGCCTGGGTAGCTGCAGAGAAAAAGCCAAAACCAGAATTTTAGCTCAATACAGGTATGTATGAACTTTCTTTTTTTCTTTTTCTTTTCTTTTTTGAGATGGAGTCACATTCTGTCAACCAACCAGGAGTGCAATGGTGTGATCTTGGCTCACTGCAACCTCCACCTCTCAGGTTCAAGTGATTCTCCTGACTCAGCCTCCTGAGTAGCTGGGATTACAGGCACCTGCCACCATGCTCGGCTAATTTTTGTATTTTTTTTTTTTTTTTGGTAGAGACGGGGTTTCATCACGTTCGCCAGGCTAGTCTCGAACTCCTGACCTCAGGTGATCCACCCACCTCAGCCTCCCAAAGTGCTGGGATTACAGGCGTGACCCACTGCACCTGGCATGAACTTTCTCATAGTCTGAGTGGTCTGTAGAAGGAATCACCTGCCTCAGGAGGTGGTGAGATCATCGGCACCAGAAGTGTGCAAGCCCAGGACACATAAGTGGGATGTTGAGGAGGGTACTTAAGCATCAAGAGGCAGTTTATGGACTTTAAGATACCTTTCAGCCCTCAGGAGCTCAGTAAACAAAGAATAGAAATTAATCTCTATTCCTCCATGTAATCTTAGTGTTCAGCACAGCGTCTGGGACATACTACATGCCCAGGAAATGTTTGCTGGATGCATGAATGATTCTGCTGCAGTGGATATGCACCAGAGCACTCAGAAATACTAATGGGGGAATTATGTTCCAGCAATAAAAATGGCAACCACAACAACACATTTGCAAAATCTTCTACAGTTTAGGTGATCCACACAGACGTAACCTCTGTTATCAATCCCATTTTTATAGGTGAGGAAACTGAGCTTCAGAGAGAGGCAGTGACTTATCAAAGGCCACATCTGTAGAAGGTGGCTGATCAGGGATTTAGAACTCCATTGATCTGGCTCTGTAGCCCGTGCTCCACACACCCGAACCATCCTGACCTTGGGTGCAAATCTCATCCTTTGCCAAGGATGTAGCCTGGGCCCAGGGCAGCTCTTTAATGAGCCTCTGCTTTTTTGGGACGTGTTGCTGTGCCCAGTTGAAGGTGACCTTCTCCTGACTGTGGGGGCCAAGAGTGGCATTTCCCATCATCCATTAACAGATGGCCTCTGGTAGTAAAGCACACAGGCCCCTTGTTTTGTTCAAACTGCTTTTCAGAACATCATCACTTTGACCTCCATCCACATCCACCATGGTGTTCTTCATCCAACTTCTGATCAGAAAGGCTCCTCACCAATGGCACTTCTCCCCGGCTGTAGCCTCAACTGTCCTTCCCCATTGCTTCTTGATCTTTGCTGCTTCTGTGATGATTGTGAGAGCTTGACCTGTCTGAGCGCTGAAGCTTTTCTCCACCTCTGGACTTCTCTTTGCCTGATCTCCTCTATGATCCTGTCTCCTGACTGATTACTTAACTGCCTTTTGTCCTTTGGTTCATAACTCCTTGTCTGACCTCTTTTCCTCTTAGCTTCCCATCTGATGTTTGGTCTGACTTCTGACCTCCTCACCTCTTGTATCCATCTTCTCACTTATCCTTAGATCAAGGTTTCTCCCCAGTGACACTATGGCATTTTGGACTGGATCATTGTAGCTGGTGGGGAGGTCCCCAGGCCTGGTAGGATGCTTAGCAGCACCCCTGGTCTCTCTGCTCACCAGAGATCCAAGTGAGTAGATACTTAACCTGGTTGTGCTCATTAAACATGTCACCAAATATTGCCTAACATTCTTAGGGGGAAAGTCACTGTATGCCAAGGACCACTGCCTCTGACCCATGATGGCCTTCCCCTGCACCTCAGGCCCTGACTGTATCCCATTCTCAGGGACAACTGGGACGTATGCATTTCTGTTTCCAGCTTTTCTAGGTAACAGTTCTGCCCAGTCCCTAAGCTACAGACCCCTGCCTTTCCAAAGCCTAAATCACATTCTTTTTCTGAATATCCGGGTGCTGGCCACAGACTTTCTGTTCGTGGTACTCCATGCCATATCTTCCTTCTCCCTAATTCCCTGTGCTTGTTTTCCTCCTTTTCCTGGTTTATGATTTTCATTTTAATAACCAGTTCAATTTCTCAGGTGCTTTGGGTGGGTCATTAATTTCATGGTGCTCCACCGTCATTAACAGATTTGCCCCTGACAACCAGGGACCTGTTTAATCTCCATCCTCCCCCTCCTTGGCTTTTCTTTTTGCTTCAATCCATGCCTTCCTCACTGGCCCACTCTCCAAGAGAGAAACCAACGCTGTTACATATGTCAATGTAGACTATGAGGTCTCCTGAATGACTGCAGACCTGTTTCCTGAGGGACATGTGGTAGCATGGTGTGTGGAGGAAAGCATGGGCATTGAAAAAGGATAGATCCTGCCTTGGTCCCTGCAGTCCTTGTATGACCCTGGACAAGTCACCGAATTTTTCTGAGGCTCAGTTTAATGGAATGTTTCCATTTTCCTTTAAAAGCTTAAATGGAAATACATAATAATACAGATAGTTGGCCGGGTGCGGTGGCTCACGCCTGTAATCCCAGCACTTTGGGAGGCCGAGGCGGGTGGATCACCTGAGGTCAGAAGTTCAAGATCAGGCTAGCCAACACAGTGAAGCCCCATCTCTACAAAACAAACAAACAAACAAAAATTAGCCAGGCATGGTGCGGGTGCCTGTAATCCCAGCTGCTTGGGAGGCTGAGGTGGGAGAATTGCTTGAACCCAGGAGTCAGAGGTTGCACTGAGCCGAGATTACACCATTGCACTCCAGCCTGGGCGACAGAGTGAGACTCCATCTAAAAAAATAATAATAATACAGATAGTTCAGAAATTAAAAGACAATAAGTTTGCCCTGTAATTGTCCTCTTCCACTCTTCATCCATATACAGATATTTTTACATTGTTGCTAATAATATCCTGCATTTGTCCATTTTTGTCATTTCCATACATATTAGGCATCTTAACAGTGTGCTGTGTCATATGAAGATGAGGTGCTTGGATTTAAATACCTTATCTAATTGCTTCTGAAAATATTCCTGGCAAACAGACATTATTTCCTTCCATTTTGCAGATGAATAACTGAGGTCATGAAGTCCCACAGGGAGATAGTGGCAGGATTAAAATCCTAGTTTTAAAAATCCTGGTTTTTCCTACTTAAAACACATGCCTTGAACCAAATAGCATATTGCTTCTTATATAAAATTAATGGACTTGAATGAGATAATGTGTATAAAGTGTCTAACAGTGCCTGGCACATAGCAGGTACTTAACAAATGTTAGGGTATTTTTCCTTAGGTGGTTTTTGGGTAATACATAGAAACTGTGAGTGTTTAGAGAAGAATAGAGTGTCTTTGAAAGGTCTGCCCTTTCCCTGGCCACACTCTCTACTCAGTGTAAGTTCCTTTAGGCTGAAGTAAAATCTGTCTTGAGCTTCCTGCAGTACCTTGGCCAGTGCTTGTATAAATAGATATTGATTCGATTATTGGTTAAAGCAACACTGGAGGTGCAAGTTACATCCATGGTGACTCTATGGGGAGAGGTGAGACTAGTATGCTGCTGGCCCATGGCTACTCTCAGACAAGGGCATTTGCATAACTGGAACAAGCTGTCCCCATCTCTAATAGAGATTCGAACGTCACTAATTGGCAGGCAGAGGCTGTGTTCTCTCTATGGGAATCAGAAGGGAGCAGAACGTGTCCTGAATGTTAATTTTCTCATCAGCCTGCTCCTGGTGGTGGGGAAAGAGAAGGGGAGATAAAGGAAGGTTGAAAGGCACAACATATTTCACACACAGAGCTCTGGTCTGATAGTCATTTCATTAAAATA
The DNA here is from genome assembly GCF_024542745.1 of Macaca thibetana thibetana. NCBI lineage: Eukaryota > Metazoa > Chordata > Mammalia > Primates > Cercopithecidae > Macaca > Macaca thibetana. The sequence continues at coordinate 11,177,415 of NC_065583.1, forward strand.
TACTGAAGTAAAATTAAAAGGGCACAGGACTTGGGGCCAGGTAACCTAGGTTGAGTTCCTGAATCTCTTTCTTGTAAGCCAAGTCAGAAATAAATCTCTCAGTCTCACTGAGCCTCAGTTTCTGTATATGGCAAATGAAAAAAAGGTGTAACTGGTAAAAAACAATTGTTGAATGAATGGATGAAACCTGATAGATTTTTCAAAGGGATGTGACATCAGTTATATAATTTGTTGGTTTGTTCTGCAAGAGTGTAAACAGAAAAAAAGTTTCACAAAATAAAAAAATATTGACAAACCACATGCAGGCTTCGGGTGAAGGATGGATGAGAGTCTCCCACCTGCAATGGCAAGAACAATACCACGTCCCAGCACTGCGGTGCCCACGCCTGGTTGGGAAGTTATTTGAGGTGTTTTCTTAAAATACAGATCACGGGCCACCCACCTCCCTGGAGAAAGTGTGGTTCAGTAGGTCAGGAAGGTGAGGAAAAGCTAGGAATCTGAGGTTTTTTTCCCCGTGTGCCCGCAATTCACTCTGTCTCCTGCTACCTCTTGCTTTTGATGATTGAAAAGACCAAAAGAGGTGTCATAGGAAACATGCTGTGCAAATAAGTATCGTACTCAGTTTGCCTTCCAGGATCCTTAGGGATGTTTCAAGGACATCTGAGCAGGGGCGGGAGAAGATGAGAATAGTGTGAAGCTATAATTTTTGAACACTCCCAGAGCACAAGTACAGTTTTTAATATATTATTAGCATCTGCTGCTGTGCTGATACACAATGTACCTTAAAAACATAATTATAGAAATTAAAAATGATAAAATAAAAATGTATCAATAGAAGGCCCAGTGAATTCTTTCTGCTTCTCTGAGATTCAGCAGATTGTTATTGCAGGGCTGGTTCTTGATGTGTTCACAGCATGCTGTGACGTGGTTATGGAGGAAAGAGGATGCAGGGTGGCTGGGGACTCTGTGTGTTTATAAGAGCAGAAGGAAGGGGTGTGTTGGGATAGGAATCTTCCTGAATACGCCCCAAATGGTAAAAACTCAAAACGTCGGATGCAGTGGTTCACGCCTGTAATCCAGCACTTTGGGAGGCCAAGGTGGGCGGATCACGAGGTCAGGAGTTCGAGACCAGCCTGACCAACGTGGAGAAACCCCCATCTCTACTAAAAATACCAAATTAGCCAGGTGTGGTGGCATGCCTGTAATCTCAGCTACTTGGGAGGCTGAGGCAGGAGAACTGTTTGAACCTGGGAGGCGGAGGTTGCGGTGAGCCAAGATTGTGCCATTGCACTCCGGCCTGGGCAACAAGAGTGAAACTCTGTATCAAAAACAAAAAACCAAAAACAAAGCACCTCAAAACTAGCACATACCTCCCATTGCACTTGTAAACTGTGTGCATGTGACTTTGCATTCTTACACAAAGGTAAGATGTAGCTGAGAGCAACACAAAGGAAAGCTCTTACATCATTTATGCCAAACAGCCAGTGCAGATCCCCCACCTTAGAAATCTCAGGCTAGAGGGTGAGGTATGGGGACAGGACAGGAGAGGAAGCCCTGTGTGTGAGCAGGTGATGTCAGTGTTATGAAACTGGAATGAGGATTGTGGGCCTGAGTCCAGCAGTTCCATCAATAGCAACCACTGGGATGTAATTCCAATAAACTGAGCAACTGATTGATCCAAAGTCAGAATAATCACTAGCCTCCTTCCCTTTACCACTGGGCCTGCAGGACTGGGCAGGGGAAACTCTACTCCAACCAAGGTGAGAAGCAGCAGCGCCTGCCAAATCAGTAAGTGAGATAGTCACCCGCACTCTGGGGGAGTGGGGGTGAGTAAATGATAAATTGGTGGATGGCAGGTGGGAAGGCTTTGGGTTTCTTAGGCCCTCCTAGCAGGTCTCCTGCAGTGTCCAAGACTGAAAGGGCAGATTACAAGGGAGACTAGATCTGGGTGTAGGTGGAGGTGAAGATGAGAAATGCCTCTTGCTATCAAAGCTGCAGTCTACAAGCTTGATAGCTCAGGCCCTGGGCTCCCTTTCCAGAGTGGAGGAGAAGATGAACACCTGTTCTACTGCCTTGGGGCTCGAGACTGCAGACAGCCACAGGAGCATGGGTCCCATGCGTTATGCCAGGGCCTGAACTTCATTCAGGGCAGGTGTCCTACTTGCTGTGTTTCAGTTTTTCCAGCTGCAGCTTAGAGCCCTGGGCTCTGGAAGTCAGATTTCTCTGTACTCCAATTCCAGGAAACTTGAAATGCAAATGTGCCCCTTGTTGGAAGGGCTTTTATGAGAAAATGGAGCATGTCGTGGGCACAGCAGCTCAGGGACTGAGAGACGGTGTGCAGGGGATGAGGAAATGAGGTACCCACTGGATGCCAGAGGCTTTTGCAAAATAAACGCACTTGCAGGGACCACTGGGCTTCAGGAACTGGACAAGGGAGGAGAGGCCAGCCAACAGAGCTTCCGTTTACTCATCCAATCAATGTTTGTCGAGTGTCTGCTACACGTCAAGCACTTTCCCCAACTCTGGGAACACAGCAGTGGACAAGAGAGATGAGGCCCTTGCCCTCTCACAGAGCTCACGTGCTGGTTGCAGAACCCTATGCAGTCTTGTGGTCTCTGAGCTCAGATTTCACAAGAAAGCTGCTGTGCCTATTGCCACGAACCCCTGCACACTCCTAGGCTCCCTCCTGGCTCCACACTGGTGCTGGGCCCTCTGTCTAGCATTCCCTCTGCCTCTCTGTCTTGCAAATGCACATTCATTCTTTGGGCCTCAGCTCTATTTGACTTCCCCCAAGAAGCTTTCTTGTCATCCAGGATAGGCCAGCTGCCTGTTTTCTTTGCTTCCATCTAAACATTTGCCACATATCTATTTTTCTGTCTGTCTTTAAACATGTAACACAGATGACCCCTGACTTATGACGGTTTGACTTCAGAGTTTTTGACTTTATGATGGGTTTATCGAGACATAACCTCATTGTCAGTTAAGGAGCATCTGGGCTTACAATGTTTCAATTTATGATGGATTAACTGGGGATATTAAATGTGTTTTAGATTTATATATTTTTGATTTACAATGGGTTTCTCGGGACGCAGCTCTGTGGTAATTTGAAGATCGTCTGCATACTCTATGGGGGCAGGTCTGAGTCCCAATCATTGTTGTAGCCTCAGTTCCTAGGATAATGCCCACCACGCAGTGGGAACTCAATGAATACATATTGTATTAAACTGAATGGACCACCTTGTGTACCTACTGTGTGCCAGGCACCGTGTGTGCATAACCGTCATGTGTGATGAAGAGATGGGAACCTGGTCTTGAGAAGCCCTTGGTCTAATGGAGGGTGATCAACCACAGAGGCAGAAACATAGCGCCTAAGGGCCAAGGCACAAACAAGCTCTAGATTATGCCCTGTAGGGACTGAGGGAAGAGAGGAGGAAGCCAACCCTGCCTCCAAACGTGTCTCCCACGTGCTCCTTCACCATTTGACCGAGCCGCCTTCCACGCGCCCTTGGCGGTGGCCTGGCACCATCCTCCTCCTTTCTCTGTTCCACGTGTCCTCTCTCTCCGGTGTGCTCTTGAAGCCACTTTAGCCTTTTTGGACCCTGCACACCCTTTGGTCATGGTCGCTGTGTGACCACTGTATCTTTTGTGAGCTGGTAGTCCCAGCAGGGCGGGCAAGGCAGGGAGGAGGGCAGTGATCATCTGAGGATGCAGGGGCCAGCCAAGCAGAGTGGGGACTTTCTAATTGACATTTAAATGTCAATGCGCCACATTAAATGTTATGGGTGTTTCATCTCAGCCCTCGAGGAGCATAAACACATCTCCATCTCCTTAATCACTGCCCACATTAATTACAGATGCCCTTTGCTAAGTGGAAACAAACCCACTGCACAGCCATGTGCCAGCCAGGAGGCTGGGCTCCTGCCCACTGGATGGCATGGATGCCCTCCTTGTCCACAGTGCCTTGCCTGGCCTCTGGGCCCCAGAGGGGACTCCTTCTTGTCAGAAGAATGGGCAGTTAGAGAGAGGTTAGAGAGAGGCCTGGAGTGAGGGAGAATCCGGGGAGGAAGGAGTGGGAGAGGGAGAAGGAAGTGGAGGGGGAGAACAAACCCCACAGAAAGAAGAGCATCAGGGGCAGGGGAACCGGAGTGGAGATGAGAGACAGTGTAGGACAGAAGCAGAAAGACATGACAAAGAAAGGCAGAGGAGACAGAAAGAGACACAAACATACATAGAGGGGACAGAGGGAGATGAACAGAGAGGAAGAGAGACAGAGGCTGAGAAGTGCTAACCTGTAAACTCACATGTTTCTTTCTAGATAGGTCTGGAAACTTGAATCTCTGGAATATGCAAAATGCCCCCTCCACCACCAAGATAGGACCATCCTGGTCCCTGATCCCCAGGGGCACAACACTGCTGTGTGACAGGGGCATGATGGCTCCCATGAAGCAATCGAGAACCGAGATCTATGGGGAGAACATGTGATGCCCAAGGTCACAAGGTGAGATGCTCAGGGTCACAGAGTCCAGCACAAGACTCAGATCTTGTCTTTTCTGGGGCTTTGCCAGGGCTGCCTGTCAAGACATTCTGGCCATGTCCCTCCAGCAGATCTGAAACCTGACCCAATGTATGTATGCTCTCAGCCAAGATCCAGCCCAGGTAACAGGTGCTGGGCATGTATGTCTCGCTGGGTCGAGTCATAAGAAAAGAACCAAGAATGCTCTCGTGTGCTTTCTGCTGGAAGCCCAGAGGCTGAGAGGAGGAGCTGGAAGACAGGTGGTAGGCTGGTTTAATGAGCTCTGCCTGCACCTCACTGCCCAGAAAACTGGTTCTTCCTGAGAGGTCCTCAGGGGCCTCTCAGTGGGAGCTCCTGAGAAAGTTTAGGGAGCTTCTACATTGCACAGCATAATACTGAACATCATCTATGAATCACCTATCCCCAAACTTAAGAAGCAGGATAATAACCAAGTAGCTGAATTTCCTTTGGGAGACACAGCCTTATGTATGCGGATAAAGAATAAGCAGGAGGAAATCTGGGAGAATGAGAAATGTGTTCAAGGTGTTGAAATGGTGACCAAGACACTGCCTAAGGTTCAGGCTGAGGAGTGTGCAGCTTTGAGGTCTTGCTTGGTTGTAGGCATCTGTCCACACTGAGGCAGCTTTATTCAGACTCCTGACACATCATGTTAACAGCCTCACCATTGCCAGGCAGTTAACATTTACCAATGCCCTCTCAGAGCCTGGCCAAGAATGCAGGGAATGTAGAGGTGAACTGTCCAGAAGTTGTTTTTCAAGGAACCCAGCCTAGAGGGGAGAACTGAGAGTAAACAGATCCCACAGCACACAATGCCCCAAACAATAGAAGAGGGGTATGTATGAAGAACCCAAATGCAAGACTCAGCCTGGAGCAGTTGAAGTTTAACAGAGGAGGGGATTTTTGAGCTGGACTTTGAAGGATGAATAGGAGTGTGCTTAGAGGCCAAAGGGAGGGAGGGCCCATCCCAAGTAGTAGATAGAAAAGGTATGAAGTTACAAAGTTTGAAGAACTGGGCGTGTTTGCAAACAGTTCCTATGCTAAGTACTGGGGAAGAAGCCAAAAATGAATAATACATGTTTCTGCTTTGTAGGCGATTTGACATAAATGGAAGTAACTAATTATGGGTTTATTGTGATAGCTTACATAAGAATGATATACACAATGCCTTGGGACTAGAAAAGTAGAATTTTTGAAAAAATGCATTTATCTTTACCTCTATCAAGTTTTCTAGAGGAGTTTAGGTGGTAAAGAGAGAAATTCAGTGTAAAGTGAAGGTGGATGCTGCCTTGAGGGGTGATGCTGACACTGAGATTGGGAAGAGGATTCTCAACGTAGTTCATACAGCTGCCAGATAGAGATACTGTGTAGCCTAGAGTAGAACTGACTAAGAAACACTTGAGATGGAAGCCTGCCTGGGTTGAAAGAGAACAGAGAGAGCATTGTCTTTTTTTGATCTTCTTATTTCACAGGTGAAGAAACTGAGGCCCTGGGAGGTGACAGGGACTTGTTTGAGGCCACTCAGTTTCCTAGGGGCTAAGAAGATATAGTCCCATATGTCAATTGGCAATTTCTGTGTTTTAAACAACTCTGGGGTTTATAAGCACTTTGTTTTATTGTATTAGATTTCTGTGTCACAGCTGATGTCCCTAAGGATTTCTGTTTGTGCTTTTCCAGTTCATTAAAACATAATAATAGACCGGGGGACCATTGAAGTTTAAATTCCCTAAATCAGCACTTGGCTGCCTCTTTTTGGGAAATGCACAAGTGGGTTGAACGGCAGCACCCAGGGTCACCCCTGGCTGGTCCCAGGGGCTACGCAGCTGCTGGGCTGCAGCTTCCAGAGAGCCCACTAGGGTCACTCTGAGAGCGCTTCCATGACCTTAGATGGAGTCAGTGTCCACTCCCATTCCACTTCGATCTTTACAAGGGAGCTTGGTGTCCCACCTGTTCAATGATGCAGCTGGAAAAAAATTGTTTTTTTAGGTCACAACCAGTTTAAACCTTCTTGAAAAATTAGTTAATTTTTTACTCTTTTAAATTATTTACCTTTTGAGACTGGGTCTCACTATGTTCCCCAGCCTGGTCTTGAACTTTTGGGCTCAAGCCATCTTCTCACCTCGGCCTTCCATGTAACTAGGATTATAGACGCTTGCTGTAATTACAGGCTCAGTTTAAGCCTTCTGACCTTAGATGGCAAAAGCAGTTTAAATGATGAGATTCTTTGATCGTGGGTGGCACTTTACATTAAAGTTCATTGTCACATCACCTGGGGTGGGGAATGTGATGCTGCCATTTTATAGAAACTCAGGGAAGGAAAGGAGCTTGGCTAGGCCAGGGAAGGGCAGAACTGAGACTTGTCACCCAAATCCTGTCAAGTCCTCTCTCCTAAACAAGAATGCCAATAATTTCCTAGTAGACCACAGACAGCCTCAGGGCTGAATGTGGAAAGAAGCACCATCATAGTAAAGGTAACAATTATTTAAGGCCCAGCAATGCGCCAGATGCTGTTGCAAGCACTCTACCTGTCTCCTCTCATTTAATCTTCAGAACAACCTTATGCTAGAAAACTCAAAGTAAACCCCCATTTCTCACTGTGGCTTCAAAGCCCTCTATGATTTGACCTCTAGCTACTTCTCAACCTCATTCCTACCCATCTTCTCCCTGTCCCTCCACTCCAGACACTTGGGCACTTTCCTATTCCTCAAGCTTGTTCTCCCCTCAGGACCTTTGCACAAACTGCTTCCTCTGCCCAGAAACACTCTTCCCTATGGTCATGTGGCTCAAATAGGATGTTGTCCAAGAGGCCCTCCCTGCTCTCCACTGGCACTATCTGACCATCCTCCAACTGTTTGTCTCGGAGAGGATGGGACCCACATGGTTCATTTCTGGGTGGTTGAGTCCAAGCACAGAGCTTGGGACACAACAGGAGGCTCAGCAAAAGCTTACAGCAGGAGGCACATGAAGAATGCAGGGGGAGGCAGGAGAGAAGGAGGGAAGGGGAAGAAGGCATGAGGTACTAGAACCACTCCTCCAGGACACACCTCTTTGAGACGACTTCACAATGGACCCATCTTCAGGAGAGAAAGTTGTCTCAGTTTTTCCATATTTATTCCAGAATATAGCCAGGATGCCTGGATACTGGCTAACATGTCTGAGCACTCACCATGTGCCAAGTCCTTTAAATGCATGAATTTGTTTCATTCTTTTGACAATCCCATAAGACGCATGCCTGTATTAGCCCTGTATTGGAGCCGAGGAGAGAGGCCCAGGGGTGTTGGGTCACTTTGCCAAGGTCACACAGTTAGCAAGCAGCAGAGCTGGGATTGGAGCATGAGAGAAGACTTAGCTTCAGAGTCCGTGCACTTAATCTTCCACTCCACTGCTGAGGGAGGCTAACGGACCTGTTCAAGGTCACACAGCCAGCATATGATAATGGTGGGATATAAACCCAGGTCTGTCTGACTCCTAAGGCAGAACGCCCACACTGTCCTACCCAGGAAAGTTTTAACAGGCCACATCCACAATCGGAATCCAGGCTACAGACCAGCAAGAATTCCCTGATGTGGCAGCTGGAGCTGACTGCAGGATGGGTCTAGAAATATTCTGGTGCATTGAGAGTGGGGCCTCCCAAGTGCTCCTGTCTTTCCTAGTCACAGCTAAGGTTCTGGAACAAACACCCAGGCCTCATTCACAAAATGAGCTATCCGCAGATGGGGCTGAATGGAGACCATCGGAAGAGACATTTCAGATTGTCAGAGCTGTGCAGCTGGCTCTAGCCTGTTTCCGGGCCCAGCTCCCACATCCCACCTCCTTCTTTCTTCCTCTCCCCATCGCTGTCCTTGTCCCTCTGCCCCATTCCCTGCTGACATTGGCTCCCACCCCCAACCTCCTGGAGGGGAGAATCCGTGCAGAGGGAGCTGAGGTCCCTGACTAGAAAGGGAGGGGAAATGCAGACAACACCTAAAGGTGCTTACAACGGCCTTCTGGGCGAAAGGGCACACAGTGCAGGACTCTAGGAATCTCCCAAGCCGGACATCTCAGATGCATTCTTCCTTGCGCTCACCCTCAAATCATTTCTTGCAGTTCCTCCAAGAAGAACTCTGGAGTTTGGAAACCCCTGGAATACAACCAGTATGGAGGGCGGTTTTCTAGCACAGTGATTTTGAGAAACTGTCAAGACCAACTGGCCTTACCCCTTGTTTGCTGTTTGACATGGGGGTGTGGCTTAATGAGCCACACTTTGCTCATCCATCAAATGGGGATAATGACACCTACTTCATAGGATCTTGAGAATGAAATGTACAGACGTGGTTCCTGGGCGCAATCCTGTGCCTGGTACATATTTTGTGCTCACTAAACAGTTGAGTTGTTGTGATTGTCACTGTTGCAGTGGGCCAAAGGTTTTCCCAGCAGGCTGGTCTATTCTGGGCCACAGTGGGGCAGGAGGCTGGTTCAGAGGGTACCTGGAAGCCAGGCTGGGCTTGAGTAGTGTTTCCATTGCATTTGCTTTCCTCAGCAATTTCCTCTCATTACCTTGTGTCCCTGTAGCCCTAGGTTTTCCTATCCCAAATTGTGAGACAGTCTCAGTAACCCGATACTTCACCATTCCCAAGGCTGCCTTGGTTTTCCCAGGGCTTTCAAAAATGCCATCTCAGTTCATTTCATGAAGACTCTGTGGGACAGGCAGAGACATCCCTGTTTGACAGATGAGGGTAACTTCCTTAAAGAAGCTTTGGGCAGCACAGCAAGGGAGGAAGCACTTGCTCCTGACATGGCCAGAACCTTCCAGCACCCATGAATTGTTTGGGACAGAGCATGAGGGCATGGGTGCTCTCCCTGAGACACAACGCTGTAAAGTAGGAAGGGAAGAAACTGTGGGGCCAACTAGCCCTTGGTTGGAATCCTGAGGCCACTGCAACTGACTCTGCAGCTTCCTCTCTTAGAGCTTCAGTTTCCCTATTGGTAATAGGGAATGATAACAGTGACCTGGCAGTGCTATTGAGATTAAATTCAATACCAAATGGGCACATGGTAGGTGCTCCATTCATGTTGGCTCCCGGAAGGGTAACTTCTGTCTTTTTGGAGGGCATGGTGCCCACCTCATTCCTTCTGCCCCCAAACATCCTCCTTGGAAGCTGTTTCCCATGTGCATGGAGCGAGCACTCTGAAATCACCTCCGCGATTCTGTCAATAAGCAGGCTGAGCGCCCGCCTGCGATCTCCTGAGTAATGGCTGAGCTCAGTCTCGGTCTCGCTGGTGAACTGAGACAGGCAGTTGGTTAGTGGTGGAGCAACCAGGAACCTAAGTACTCTTGTTCTGAGAAGATGGGGCTGGGAACGAAAGCGATTCTGCTCCGCCTGCCAGCAATGAGGGATAATTACAGCACTTGTCAAAATAAGATATGGAGATAGAGCCCATTCCTCGCCAGCCAGCTTCTCAAATCCCCTGGGAATTCCTGGTCTAATTAAATACCTGGTGCAAATGCTGGTGTCAGCGACATGCCTGGATTAAAAGCCCACCCTAAATGGAGCCAGAATGAGTGCATCCCCCCTTCCTAACAGGCTCTGGGTGTTGCAGAGCAAAGGGGTGGTGACGAGAAGGGGAGAAGAGGAGAGAGGGAAGGAGAGCATGACACATACAGGAAGAGAACCGATAAACAGAGTCAAAGGAGGCTCTGGCAGACGAATTACGTGGAGCCTAAAAAGAATTTCCCAACTGGGAAGCGTGCCTGCGAAGACATTTGCTATCTTAAGAAAAGTAAATCTCACATCCTTGAGTCTGGCTATGGCTGGTGAATCTCCACTTGGTAAGGGTGGCTCAGCCCCAAATATGGCTTCTAAGACTCTTCAGGTGCCTGAGATTCCGTCTGTCATCAAGCCATCTTCCCCCACTCTTCTGGCCTCAAGAGCTGCTCCCTTGCTTACCATCCTGGCCCAATTTTATACACAGTCCCATCCTTTAATCCTCCTACAGAATGGCTGAGCTTGGCTGTAACATTAGGCAAGACTTAACTAAAATCCTGGAATGACAACCAGAAAATAAACATCGAGCAAGTCTCGAATCCGGATAAGCTGGCATGCAAAATGCAACTTCCTCTCCCAGGCTCCAGGGAGCTTCTCATTCTTCTTAGTCTTCACCAACCCAGTCCCCATTCTGGGCCACCTGCTACTGATTCTAGACCTAGCATCTCAGCCTAGGGACTCCTGGGCTGGATCTCACCCTTAGATAATATTTTCTTTGGGATACACACGATTTAAAAAAAAAAAAAAAAAACTTTGCATGGCATCTGCTCATCTAGATTCTCATGAAAAATCGGAAGACCTGGCCATACAGGGCCACGTTTCCACAGGCATGATCAACGGGAGCTGCTTTATTTAGACAGGACTTGTAAGCATGGACATTGTCACACCAGTCTGGGCCCTAGAGTGTGAGGGCAAGAGCCATGACATTGCCCTTCTGCCTTGTCCATCTGTATGTGCTAGGTATTGAGTTGGATGTAAACATCTCACGGACTTTCTCATGTGAAGGATGAACCCGGGTTCACTCACATCTATCCATCCATTCACTCAACAATGTTACTGAGGACTTCCTCTGTTCCAGGCACTGTGCTAAGCCTGGAGACAGAAGGTTAAATAAGACAGGCATCTGAGGTTCACCTCTTCACCCCAGGCTTCCTGTTTGAGGCCCTCTCCTCCTTACTTGTAAGGAATTGCAATGAGGAATGAAAGTCCAGCCCTTCCTCTGAGGTGAGTCTTACCCTCACAGACCCCAGGATGACAACTGTGCCACAGAACAGCTCATCCACACCACTGGACACACAAGAGATGCTCCAGCCTGCTAAGGAGAGCTCTCTCCACTGTGCCGGCTCATGGACAACTGACAGCAGGTGGTATCATGTAGAGCCTAGAAGAACATGGATTCTGGGTCAATCTGCCTAGATGTAAATCCTGGCCCAGTGCTACCTGGGAGAAGTTACTTTGCCTCTCTGGGCCTCAGTTTTCCTCATCTATTAAATGGGAATAATGATAGTTTCAACCTCCTGACGTGGCTGTGAAAATTAATATTGGTAAAGTGATTGAAACATAGTAAGAGTGTTGTTTAAGGATATGATGAATACATAAACAAGAACCAGGAATATACAGGTTTCAAGACAGGGGTACAGGTCACATGATCTCCAGGCATCCTTCCCTGTTCAGGATTTTATGATTCGACAGAGGTGTCCCTTATGGGGCAGTTGTGAGGATTACGCAGAAAATGCCTGTGGTGTCTGACCCAGAGTCTCGGTCCCGGAAGGAGGTGCAGCCGGGGTTACGACTTTCCCCTCCTCTCTCCCCCAGGCACGGGCCGGGCCGCAGCTTGCTGCTGAAGCCTGTGGCCTCCGCATAGCCTTGGGAGGAATTCCCTGCATATCAAGCAGCTGGGAGCTGAGGGTGATGTCATTCTTTGGGAGCCCTCCAAGGCCGGCTGCTGGGGTCCTGCGGGAGGGGAGGGCTGAATCTCAGGGAGTCTAAGCGCTGGGCCCCCACTCCTCGTCAGCATCAGCTGGCCTGGAAAGCTCCTGACTGCTTTTCCGGCCCAGCCTATCCCCTCCTACAGTTCCCGCCCTGAAGCACTGCTGAGCTTGGCAAGCATCAATCCGAGCCTGTCAGTCCTGCGTAAGCCCTTCTAGTGGCCTCCAGTTGCACTCAGGGTAGAATTCACTTCCTTAGCTGGCCCCAAAGGCCCTGCGCGGTCTGGCCCTTGCCTTTCCTACCACCCTCCCTCTCATTTCCTGTATTTTCTGTGGTCCAACCACAACCACCCTCGATCCCCTTCTCCATGACTGGACTGGAGTAGCCTTCCATCTTCCCCCTACCTGCTATGGAAGCCGGAACACAAATACCACCTCCTTAGACAATCTTCCGGGATTTCTGAATTTAAAGCAGCCCCTCACTCCTCCACACTCCCCTCCTCATGGCCTCCTGCTTTCTTTCCTTTGGATCCTTTCTTGTTTCCCCAAATGACCTTACTGATCTGTTTACTTGGTCATTATCTGACCCACGCCCACTATCAGAGCAGCAGATCATGAATTCCATGAAAATGCGAGCTGGTTCTGCTGTTTGGGTCAGTTCTTTATTCCCCACCTCCCAGCCCTGTGCCTGGCCGCAGACTCGCAACAAACATGTGTTGGCCTCAATGTGTGAATAAATGAATTCATTTCTTTCAGATTCCAAGAGATGCGGCCTAGTCCTCCCAGGGCCTGGTGCTGTGTTGAGACCTTCTGTGACAAATGGCTGTAATTTTTAAAACTTCATGAAGACTGGGTAAAGGCAGTGTCCTCGATCTACGCAGTAGGGGACTGGGCCTCCCTCTAGCCCATCGTGAACATCGGCACGAACACACACACACTCCCTCTCTCTCTCTCACTCACACTCACACACACATACACAACACATGCTCTCACACACACTCACATACACACTCAAACATGCACACTCACATTCATACATGTACTCACACATACACTCAAACACACTCACACATACACACATTCATACACCCACACTCACTCAAACACACAGTCACACATACACTAACATGCACGCTCAAACATCACACACTGACATTCACACACTCATTCTTAAACATAAACACACACACTCACATTCATACACCTACTCACACATACACACACTCATATACAAACTCAAACACATACACTCACACACATATACACACACACGCTCACACACACTCTTATTCACACTCTCACAACCACTCATACTCACTCTAACACACACACTCTCACACACACATGCACACACACACTCACACAGCCACCTTGGCAAGAATAAATGCTACTGTTTAGTGAAGGAAAGAGAATGACATTTGCTTTCAGACTCATCTGGATTCCAAACCCGGGGAAGCCCTGGCCCAGGACTGTCAAGAGAGGTGTGGGCAAAACAGAACCTGGGAGAAGGGGGCTCTGTTCTGCATAGCTGTCACTCCATGGGGTGCATTTACCTTGCACGTTTGCAACAGTTGCCCGTGTGCCTTCAGTGTTCCACTCTGGGAGGAGGCTGGCAATAAACCATAGGTCAGATGTGGTATACTCCCTCACCATAGACTCAGATAATAATGTAATCTTGAAAGTGGTGAGGGTTATACAGATAAATGGAGAAAGCATTGCAGGAACCTAGGCAAAGGAACATTGCAGTGCATTCCAGGGTGAGATCAGCCAAAGCCCCAGAGAGGCTCTCACCATTGAGCTGGACCCTGAAGGATGAGTACATGTCTTGCTAAAAGACAAGAAGGAGAAAAGACAAGTAGGGAAGAACATAAAAAAGGCATAAAAGTGTAAAATTGCATGGAGCGAGTGAGTGTGCCTGTACCCAGACTTAAACTTTAGGAAGATTACATTGGCACGGTTTGGAGACAGATTGGAAGAACACACATTGGAAGCAGGTAAATGAGATGAGGGGGATGTTGAGAAAGATTAAACCCTGTTCCAAATAAATTAAAGGATGAGCTTAAGAGTTAGTTACTTATGAAGTAGACTCACAGTTCTAGGTGGCCAATTGGACATAGTATTGAGTGAAAGGAAGGAGTTGCAGATTAAACTCTGTCATCACTGCCATCACCAATATCACCATCACCATTATTGTCATCACCATCATCGTCACTGGTATTGTCATTGTCATCATCACTATCACCATCATTGTCATCACCATCATCATCACCATCATCATCAGCATCATTGTCATGACCATCATCATCATCACCATCATTGTCATCACCATCATCATCACCATTATTGTCATCACCATCATCATCACCATCATCAACACCATTATTGTCATCACCATCATCATCACTGGTATTGTCATTGTCTTCATCACTGTTACCATCATTGTCATCACCATCACCATCACCATCATTGTCACCATCATCATCACCATCATTGTCATCATCATCATCATCACCATCATGGTCATCACCATCATCATCACCATCATTGTCATCACCATCATCATCACCATCATCATTACCATTATTGTCATCACCATCATCATCACCGGTATTGTCATTGGCATCATCACTGTTACCATCATTGTCATCACCATCACCATCACTATCATTGTCACCATCATCATCACCATCATTGTCATCACCATCATCATCACCATCATGGTCATCACCATCACCATCACCATCATCATCACCATTATTGTCATCACCATCATCATCACCGGTATTGTCATTGGCATCATCACTGTTACCATCATTGTCATCACCATCACCATCACCATCATTATCATCACCATCATCATCATCACCATCATTGTCATCACCATCATTATCATCATTGTCATCACCATCATCATCACCATCATCATTACCATTATTGTCATCACCACCATCATCACCGGTATTGTCATTGTCATCATCACTGTTACCATCATTGTCATCACCATCACCATCACCATCATTATCATCACTATCATCATCATCACCATCACTGTCATCACCATCATCATCACCATCATCATCATTCCTGCTAACATTCACTGGACTATGAATCAGGCACTTTTAGAGGGATTATTTTGGGAGGAATTCTCAGATCCATAAGAGATTCTGAAAGCCTTAAAAACCACCTAGTTTCTTATCTAACAGTCTTTCCTAAACTTCCTTTTCTAGATAAACAGTTTTTCTGTTCCAGAACCAAGTGTGTTTCTGCTTGGTCTTCTTTATGGTCCTCTTGAGGGGTACAGTTATGTCAATAAGTCTTGCATCTCCCAGGTTGGATACAACAGCCAACTGCCCAGTCAACTGCCCAGCTCTTGGGCCTGTTCCATGGTGATGATGCAACAATTTGAGGGGCAGCTGGGTTCTAGACACTTGCTACTTCTTTCTTAATGCCTCCATGACAGGCCAATGCTCCTACATGCTCCATGAGACAGAAACGATATCTTTTTTATTCACCAATGTATACCCAAAGTGGTAGGCACATAGTGGGCTTTCAGCAAATATTTGTTGAATAAATCTTACTGTCTCTATAATCCACATTTAAATGTTCATTGACAGCATACAAATATCTGTGACAGCAGTGAATTCTACCCCAAAAATGAATTATTATTCCTCCAAGTTCCTTCTATTTCTGTGGTCACACATAATTTGAAAACACCGAGTCAAATAAAATTAAATAGGCTTCTTTATTGCAGGATTTCTTAGAGCCTTTAATGTCTAATGTACTTTGTGAGTCTCCAAGAGAATTTCAAGCATATAATATTTCTTAAGCATATTTCAACATAAAGGACTTTTCATGGTCTAGTGTTTCAAGGAACATACTTTCAGAAACACTGTTAATGAGTTAAATCAAGCGTTCAATGGTTTCATCAACAGTAAACCTGCTATCATCATCCCATATTTCCTTAATTACACTATTAGTCTGGTTAAGAGACAGATGATAATTTTATCAATTAGTTGCATAAATGCCAGTTCCTTAAAACAGAGGAGGGGTGTTGAGGGATGAGGAATTACCTGTTGGGTACAGTGTACACTATCTGGGTGATGGGTACACTAAAAGCCATGGCTTCATCACTGTGCAATACATCCATATAACGAAACTGCACTTGCACCCTCAGAATCCATATTTTAAAAACTGAAGGAGGTTTTCTCAGCCAAGAGCATTATCATGGCCTAGGATTGGAACTAACTTCTCTTTGCTTTAAAAAGAACTTAGGAATTTAATCATTGAAACTCCGGATGAAAGTTTAGGTTAACCAAGGCTCATGTATAGCATATTCTTTTTCAGCCCAGGTGAGATTTTTTTTCATTAGAGTAAATATAGCTTCTTATGAGAGGATCTCATGCTCCAGTGGACATGAAGTGAAGGTAGAAGAGCTTACTTTTGGGTGTTCAGAAGCCAAGCAGGGACCCCCATTCCTCACAGTGACCATAAGGTCCCTAGTGCACTACCTGGCTTCTCCAGCCCCAGCCCCCATGCTACAGGTACCAGCATGAGTGTTCTCCCATCTAAAGAGGTTCAGGATAGCTTTAGCCCAGGGCAAACACGAATTCAGTGACTCAGAAAGCAGGGTACTAGTGAATAGGTCCACTGCCTTTAAATAATTATTTACAAAAGAATTAGTTATACATTGAGTCTCCTGACCTCTGAGGTTAACCACAAAATTTGCTTAGAAACCCAGTAGGTAAAACCCAGGCCCTACCAAGTGGGAAGACGTTCCAACATAAAACTTGAACCTCAAAGAGCTAGACCTTTAATATAAAGGTGAATGAGAAGTGAACTAACACAGAAAAGCTGCCTGTCCTGACTTTGGTACTAGGACGGTGGATGGGGAAGGAAGGAGCCTCATTTTCTTCAAGAATTTGTAACCATATGCGAGCTCTCACATGAGTTTGTGGTCTGAAAAACCTCAAATGAAAATTTTAATTGAAAATGAACTTGGATTGTTAACTCTCTTGAGTTACTAAAAGGTACAAATACAGTAGTTTCCGGAGAAGTGAAATTTTAATTCATTCCTCAAATAATTATCAAGGATAAAGTTCTAAAGAATATTCATTGTCAACAATTGTAAAACACACAAGAAAACAAGGTACTGTGAGATAAGGCTAGGAGGAAAAAGAGATAGCAGAATCTGATTATTAAATCTTCAGATATTAGAAATTTTATTAGGACAGAAAATGATATGGCAAAATTTATATGCTTAATGAAATAAAAGAGGTTTGAAAATTTCAGCAATTAATAAGACACTATAAAATGTCTTAGCAGATTTGAAAAGTAACCATACAGAGCATCTAGAAATGAAAAATACATTAGTTCAAAATTTTACGTCAGAAATGCAAATCAAAACCACAACGAGATACCATCTCACACCAGTTAGAACGGCTGCTATTAAAAAGTCAAGAAATAACAGATGCTGGTGAGGTTGTGGAGAAAAAGGAGCGATGTTATACTGTTGGTGCGAGTGTAAATTAGTTCAAACATTGTGGAAGACAGTGTGGTGATCTCTCAAAGACCTAGAGACAGAAATACTGTTTGACCCAGAAATCCCGCTACTGGGTATATACCTAAAAGAGTAGAAATTATTCTATTATAAAGACACCTGCATGCATGCATATGTTAATTGTAGCACTATTCACAATAGCAGAGACATGAAATCAACCTAAATGTCCATCAGCAATAGACTGGATAAAGAAAATGAGGTACATATACACCATGAAATGCTATGCAGCCATTAACAAGGAGATTATGTCCTTTACAGGAACATGGATGGAGCTGGAGGCCATTATCCTTAGCAAATTAACACAGGAGCAGAAAACTGAATACCACATGTTCTCACTTATAAGTGGGAACTAAATGATGAGAACACAAGGACACATAGATGGGAACAATGCACACTGGGGCCCACCAGAGGGCGGGAGTAGGGAAAGGATCAGGAAAAATAACGAATGGATACTAAGCTTAATACCTGGATGATGAAACAATTTGTTCAACAAACCCCCATGACACATATTTGCCTATGTAACAAATTTGCACATCCTGCACATGTACCCCTAAACTTAAAAGTAAAAAAAAAAAAAAGAAATTTTAAGTCACAATGGACAGATATAGATGGAGCAAAGAACTAAGGAGACAATTAGTAAAGTGTTAGATAGTTATAAATAAAACAGGCTAGAGAGACAAAGATGGAAATAATGGAAGATGATGATAAGATGTGGAAGAACAATTCCAGAAGATGGAAGTAACATCACAATCTACGACGGAGAAATATTAAAAGTAGTCAGAAAGAAAAGTTAGACCATCTACAAGTAAATAGCATTTAGGCTAACATCTGTCTTCTCAACAATAACAATGAAAGCCAGAGGCATTGGAATGATATTTTCCATGTGTCAAGAGGAAACAATTGACCAACTGTAAATGAATACTTAGTGAAATTATATTTCAAGAATGAGAGCAAACAAATTTTTTTATGTTGGAATAAATAAAACAGGTCCTGACCAAGGAAATTCTAAAAGATGTGGCTTAGTCAGAAGGAAAATTAGCACAGATAGAAAGTCAGAGATTCAAAAACGAATACAAAGCAGATATGTGATTAACATGTGAGTGACTCTAAATTAATATTGCTGTATATATTAATAATAATAATGTCTAATTTGTTGACTTAAAAATAACAAGATAAGGTATTGCTTCCAGGTAAGATGTAGTAGACTGTGGCAGGCTGGCTCCCCTACTGCAGCAACTATTAAGAAAAAAAAGAAAAGCTGCAAAAATAGAAATTTAGAAGACATCAGAAAGCTGTGGAAATGAGGACAAAATGGGCCCTATGTACGTTGAAACTCCTGACGGTTTTCTCCCCTGCGGGCAACTGCTGATTCTGGACATGGGTTGAGGACTGGCATTGGCCCAAGCAGAGGTTGCCTACTGGAGGAAGCAGAAACTAAGCAGCACTTTAGGCAGTTATGCAGGGCTGGCATGATGGATTGGAAACAAGAGAAGCCTGAAATATAAGAAGCCAAGTGACTGTTGGCTTTAACACATAGGACACTGCTAAGTGCTCTATGCAGCTCAGGTGGCTGGGAAATGAGGATGGAAGGTTGGAATGAAATTTCTGCTAATCTCCTGGGACTTAGGAGACAACATTCCATGAGAGAGAGAGAGGGCCTGACATAAATCCCTGTTTTTCCCCTCAACACATTTGCCAGATTTTGAAGATAGCCAGAAAAGCTCAAAATATCTAAAAAGCAGGATTGAATCTTCTTCAGGCTTTTAGGGCTGAGGAGACAGAGACTAGCTAGGCTCCCAGTCAAAAGCCATGAAGACCATGCAAGGAAATGGGAAAAGCCAGAGGAGGTCAATTTAGTCTTTCTCAAACTGCAATCCTCTTAAATTTCTGACTAGACTGAGGTCATCAGCCTTTCACCCTGACTCCCCAACAGAAGAAAGGGGGAAGCTGCTCTGGTGAAGTGTATCAACTGGAACCTCCACAGTTCTTTTACATACAATGTCCAGCTTATGGTCAAAATGATGAGGCATGTGAAAAAGCAAGAAGTGAAAAGAAAAGAAGCAAAGCAAAGAGAAAAAGAAAGCTAACAATAACAACAGATCCATAGATGACCCAGCTATTATATTCATCAGACAAGACTTTGACTATGATTATTAGTCAAAGATAATAGAGAAAAGGATGGGCAAAATGAACAAAAACATATAGCCTTCTGAAGTCTAGTATCTGTTAATAGTTACTTGGAATCAATAAAATCGTACAAACTTACTAGATGGGTTTACAGCAGACTGGACACAGCAGACTATAGGATCAGTGACTTAAAGATAGAACAATAGGTAAAATTCCAATTAAAACCAGAAAGGAAAGACAAAGAACCATTAAAAGACAATAGTATAAGGACCACATGGGGCATTATCAAAGGTCTAACATACACATAATTGGAGTCCCAGAAGGCAAGAAGAGAAACTGGGCAGAAGCAAAACTTGGAAAGAAATGACCAAGAGTTTCCAAAAATTGATGAGAGAAACCAAGTCATTGATTCAAGAAACCCACCAAGCCCTCCAAAAAGTTAAACACAAAGAAAATCATAACTACACATATCATAGTCAAAATGCTGAAAACAAAGGTAAAGAGAAATTCTCAAAAGCAGTAACAGAGAAAAAAGACATTACCTTCAAGGAAGCACCAATAAGGCGGATTTTTCAACAAACATTGATGGACTCTAGAAAAATCTTTAAAATGCTAAAGTAAGAAGAAAAGAACACTGCCACTCTTGTATTATATACACAGCAAAAACCCTGCAAATATGAAACAAAATAAAGATATTTTCAGACAAACAAACGCTGAAAACCAGCAAAAATTCAATGCCATCACACTGACACTAAAAGACATATGAAGGAAAAATCTTCAGGCTGAAGGAAAATTATTCAATCCAGAAACACAAAATTGCAAGAAGGAATGTAAAACACTACAAGGGAGAGATATTTGGGTTAGTATAAAAGAATATTGTCTGTTTAAAATGACAATATTAATAATGTCTTATGAGATTTATAACATATGTAGAAGTAAAATGTTTAACAACAGCACAAAAAGCAAGAAGTGGGTACAGGAGTTTAACTGGTGTAAAGTTCTTTCATTGTTCAGGAAGAAGTAAAAGTCTTAACTTAAAAATAGAGTATAATAAGCTAAAGATATATATTAAAACTTCTAGGGTAACCATGGCACAATAATTCAGGAATGTGAAACAAGGAGCCAATATAAGGAAAAAAAATACAATAATAAAACTACTTAATTTTTTAAAAAGACAGGAATGAAGAAATAAAGGAATAAAGAAGAGATAGTACAAATAGAAAAACAAATAGCAAAGTGCTAAAATTAAACACAACAGTGTCTGTAATATAGTAAATATAAATGACTAAAAGTAACAAGATAGAACTAAAATAATGAACAGTAGCCTATGCAACAGGAAGGAGGTAACCAGAGTCAAAACACTGAAAAGCTATTATTGTTCAGGAGTTAAAGTATCAATGAGATCTAAACATTTAGTAGGTTCATGTTAACATGTAATAGTACATGTTAAAATATCAAGGGTAACTACTAAATGAATCAACTTAGTAAGTTTTCTATTCTGAACTACTTTAGAAATTATAGTCAGTTAATTATTATTATTATTATTATTATTATTATTAGTAGTAGTAGTAGTAGTAGTAGTAGTAGTAGAAATTGGGTTTCCCCCATGATGGCCAGGCTGATCTAGAACTCTTGACTTCAGGTGATTTGCTGGCCTCGGCCTCCCAAAGTGCTGGTATTACAGGCGTGAGCCACCAAGCCCGGCTTCTTGTCAGTTATCTTGAATTTGACAACTAAGTATCGTTATTCAATTCTCTGAGGTTACAAGGTTTGATAGAGAAATAAAAATCTTCATAACACAAAAATATTTACTAATGAGTTGGTCACTTAAACATTTTATGGACGCTTAAGTTTTACCTCCCATTAACACTGGTTTCTAATCTTACTCATCTCACCTAGATCTATTGGTTTCCTTCGGCTTGTTGGTTATTGTAAATGTCTGATGATGTAATGGAAATTCAAAGGAAATTGATGAAGAGGAAAAGTGCGAATCTTTAAACAGATTCAGGATTTCATGAAGATAGCAAAAGTATCATTGGATAACTTTTCCATTCACATTTAAACTACAGGCAAATGAGAAGCTGGCAGAGTTAAACTAGTTAACAACTGAAGAAGAGAAAAGCAACAAAGTTGTCAGGTGCTTCAAAGGAGAAAAATGTTATCTTCTAACGATTGGAAGAGGCCTATGGGAAAATGGATAAAGCTTGGAAATATTTGCCCCAAATGATCCTCTTTATTTATTGTGCTGTGAAAGTCAAACAAAATCAAAACTGTTGGACTGTGCTAAAATAGGACTTTGTCTAAAAAATGTGCCACACCGCCCCCAAAGTCAACACTTGGTAATTCCTATTTTTAATGGAAAAAATTAACTCATTTGACATTAAAACCTACGTTTTATTGATAGACAATAAGACTTATTTTTGTGCTTTCAATTTTATTTTTTGAAGGTTTGGCCCTACTCAAAGCTTTTTCCTTCACTATCACAATAGATAGTCAACATTTGTTTTAAGAAGATTCTCTTTAAGTGGTATTTTTATTGGTACCAATTATTCTTAGAAAAATGAGGACCGTCCATGTCTACTTTCTCTTACCTGATAAACATCTTTCTGTGTAGTATTAACATAGGTGTGAATGCTCATGTCCCCCAGTATTCATATGTTGAAACTTAATACTCATTGCCGTGGTGTTGGGAGGTGGAGCTTCTGTGGGGTGATTAGGTCACGAAGGCAGGGCCCTCATGAATGGGATCAGTGCCCTTATAAAAGAGGCCTAACAGAGCTTCTTTGTCCCTTCTGCTATGTGAGGACACAGCTAGAAGGCACCATCTATGAAGAACTGGCCCTCACCAGACATTGAATTTGCTTGTGCACCAACCTTGGACTTTGCAATACATTTCTATTATTTATAAATTATAGTAAATTACAGTAGGCCCCCCAGTCAGCACTTTCACTTCCCGCAGTTTCAGTTACCTGTGGCCACTTGCAGTTTGAAAATAGGTGAGTACAGTACAGTAAAATATTTTGAGCGAGTGAATAAGAGAGAGATGCCACATTCACGTAACTTTTATTATAGTATATTGTGGTAATAGTTCTATTTTATTATTAGTTATTGTTGTTAATCTCCTACCATGCCTAATTTATAAATTAATCTTTATCATAGGTATATATGTATATGAAAAACATAGTACACATGGAGTTTGGTACTATCTGTGATTTCAGGTGTCAACCGGGGGATCTTAGAATATATCCCCTGTGGATAAGGGGAGAATAATATATCCAATCTGAGGTATTCTATTATAGCAACCTGAACGGACTAAGAGAGTATGTGTGTCCTATTTTCTTTTCCATGCAGGATTGAGTCTTGACACTTTCTGTTTCTGACAGTTACTATGAGCCAGGCACTTTGCTAAGTATATATCTCATGTAATCTTTGCGGTAACTCTATGGGACATTTTAGATTTAAAAGCTGAGGTCTGGAGAGTTCAAGTGATGAATTTGCCCAGTGCCACACAGGAAGTTTATGACTTAATCCAGATCTCCACCTCAGGTGTGTCTGACTTCCAAACCAAGCTGTTAATTTTGATGCTACACTTTCCTATCCGTCTTCCTCTCTCTAGGAGTCACGACAGGGCCTGCCACATAGTAGGTGCTTAGTAAATGTTGGCAGATCTGAATTGTTGCTTAAGTCAGGTCCTCAGTTCAGTGTGACATGGCTGAATAAATACTATTACCATTGTTCAGTTTGACTTTTGGGCGTGTGGCTAGGAGCCCAGGTGCAATAAATCTGTCGATGGCAATAACTCTTTAGAATGGGAGCTGGCAGTGAGGATTTTCCCCATCTTGCTCTGTAGATGATATTACTAGGATGGGAGAACTGGAGGAGAACCACTAGTAGATTTCAAGCTTCTAAATGTGCCAGGCATTATCCGGCATGTTTTCAATTGGTTATCTGGATCTCCTAAGAACTCTGCTAGGTAGGTGTTATCTCATTTTTGTAGATGTGCAAATGGACCTCAGAGAGGTGAAGAGCTTGCCAAGCTTCAGCCTGTACATGGCAGAACCTGGGTTCAGACTGTCTGACTGCAAACCTCTTTCCCTCTTCACAACATTACTTTATCATTATGACTTGGAGCATCCGAACTAGGTCAGAAAGTGGATGGGTGGGTTGTGGGTGGGAGTTTGCTTTGTGGTTCTGCCACTGCTCTAAGGAGAAGATGACAAAGTCACCTGGGTGGCTGGAGTGTGCTGCCTCAGGAAAAGAGCTTGCAGGTGACAAGTATCGAACAGCCCAGCCCACATTTCTGGGGCAAGGCTGGGAGCATCATTCATTCAGCTGAGAAAGATAAATCCCTGTCAGTGGGATTAATGGAGCTGGTAGCACTCACTGTTTGGGACCAGCTAAGAGCTGATTATGAGTTCAGATAGACGCTTCACAGTCAGAAGGACTGAGAAATGATTGGGGCAGACTCCAGGGGGTGACGGTGAGAAATGACCAGTCCAAAAGGAATACTTCAGGCCTGGCACAAAGGATGGACAAATGGCCATGGGTCATATGGAACACTGGGTCACTTACAGCAAAGAATCATATGTAGCTGTATGGAAGGGACCTCAGAGGCCATCCTTTTTCCACCCCTATCATTGACCCATTTTATAGATGGGGAAACAAAGGCTCAGAGAGGGGAAGGGGCTTGTCCAAAGTCACACAGCCAAGATAATCAAGCTCATACTTCATAGCTGGAGAAACTGAAGTTCAGAAATTGTGAGATCTGGACTTGCCTAAGATCACATATGAGACTGTCTATCTCTATACCCCCATTCTACAGATGAGATCACTGAGACAGAGAGGGCACATTTCATATCCAGTGTAGAAATGGCACACTGGGCGGCATTAGATCTGCCAGCCTCCACCTATCTTTTGGTGTGGCCACTAGAACCTTCTCTACCAGGGGCAGTGGGAAGTGTTTGAGTTTTTTTGTTGTTGTTGAGACGGAGTCTTGCTCTGTCGCCCAGCAGGCTGGACTGCAGTGGCGCGATCTCTGCTCACTGCAAGCTCCGCCTCCTGGGTTCATGCCAGTCTTCTGCCTCAGCCTTCCTAGTAGCTGGGACTACAGGCACCTGCCACCACACCCGGCTAATTTTTTGTATTTTTAAGTAGAGATGAGGTTTCACTGTGTTAGCCAGGATGGTCTCAATCTCCTGACCTCGTGATCCGCCTGCCTCGGCCTCCCAAAGTGCTCGGATTACTGGTGTGAGCCACTGCGCCCAGCCTGAGGTTCTTATTTTACCGGCCGTACACTGTCATGGTGGCCTGCTGGTGTTTTGGGACCTCACCTTCTGCGGTTGGAGGCAAGTTGGTTTGGAAGAAAAAGCCCCTGTGATGCAACCATTATGGCAGGAGTGGGACCATGGTAAGCCCGGTGGAGTTTATGCTATTCCAGATGCCTCAGGCATGGGCCACGGTGCATCCTGCCTTACTGAGGATGGGCTGCCCAATCTTCTCAGCCATTACTCATAGCATTGTGGTGAGGGAAAGGCAGGTCTTCATCACATGGTGGGCTTGTGAATTTCCACCTGTTACCTGAGAAGCACCACACTCTCCAGTGTAATTGTGGATAAATTATTGTCCCCAAGATCCACATAGCAGGGCTGGGCAACAGCTGTTGGTGCAGTAACTCATCATGAGGCTCACTGGCTGACAACCCCAGGGCTGTGAGTATGCTGTGCTCTAGCAGCCTGCTTACTGTGCCTCAACACACCTTTTGAGACTTTTGCCCGGTGGAGTGAGAAGTGGCACTGGGGGCAGGCACGCTATCCAAGAAGCCTAGGAGCTGCTGTCTCTGCAGGATGCAGGCTTTGGGGAGCCATGCCCCCAGGAAAGCTCCTGGGTCTGTTTCCTTGCCCTGAAATCTTGTTTGTCTCACATTTGAGTTTTGTGAGGAGATGATTTCCCTGGAATCTAGAAGGAAAGCAGCATGTATTGGGAGGCTTACTTTACATCAGAAGAACCCAGACCCAGATGGTGAAAGTGCACAGGTCAGATCCACACAGCAGGCAAGTAGAGCCGCTGAGGCATGCATGCAGGTTGAAAGACCATTCCTTTATTATTATTATTATTATTATTATTATTATTTTAAAAATCTTTTCTCATTTCAGTGTGGGCATGGCTTAGAAGACACATTTAAACTTCTAGCAATTTTTGGGCCATAACCAAAGAATCCATTCCCTCCAAGTCAGCCCCTCACTTCCCCCAGGTACTGCTTGACATTTGTCCTTAACACACAACTTGTTGAGTGCCTATCCCGTACCAGGCCTGAGGTCTAGGTGCTGGAGACAGTGGTGAACAGGGAGGCCAGGTCCCCGCTTTTTGGGGGCTTGAAGTCTGATGAGGACAACGGATAACAGGCCAGCAGCACATTCACAAGACACCTTAGGTTGGGATGAGGGCTATGCAGAAAATAAAACAGGGTGGGAGGGTGATGAGATGCAAGACCCTTGATGTGGACAGTGGCTTCTTCAGGCAGAAAGGCCAGGGAAGGCCTCTCTGAGGAGCAGGCATGTTTGCTGAGACC
The DNA here is from genome assembly GCF_024542745.1 of Macaca thibetana thibetana. NCBI lineage: Eukaryota > Metazoa > Chordata > Mammalia > Primates > Cercopithecidae > Macaca > Macaca thibetana. Next base: position 11,203,651 of record NC_065583.1, read on the forward strand.
TGGATGCCGAAAGGTTGTGAACCATGGGCAGCTCTGGGGGTTGAAAGCAGGAAAAAGCTTGGTGTTTGCAAAAGCGCAAGGAAGCCACAGCCAGTGGTGAAAGATGGGAGGTCAGCAGGGCCAGAGCAGGTGCGGCCCTGAAGGCTGTGGTTAGGAGTGTGGATTTCACTCCAAGGATCAGAGGAAATGCCCCAGTTTCATGCTGGAGAATGACAACCAGAGTGTTTTCCTTCAGGCTTTTTAAAACCTGAAGTAAAACCAGGAAGTGACAACCCGACATATGAATTAATAGGGACTTGTAGAAGCCAAATGTGGTGGCAATGAGGCAATCCTGAAATGTCTGCAATAGTGTAGACTAGAGATGAGGTTGGCTTGGGCTAGTGAGAAAACAGGAGGTGAAGAGATGTGGAAGAAATGAGACAGAATCTGGAGGCCATGATCACAGAACCTGCAGGTTGTATATGGATGGTCTTTAAGGCCAAGAGAATGAATGACACCCCCAGAAGGAGGAATAGAAAACCAGCCCAGAGCCCTGGGGCTAGCAGCAGCTCAGGGAGTGTCAGTGGAGGAAAATCTCATAAAGAAGGCTGGCTGAGAAGGAGTGGCCATAAATGGACTCATTGAATAATATTGGTTCAATTAATGAATAAGTGCAGGCACACGGGCCTTTGGCACTTAGAGGAACATATGACGAACGATTCCTCTAAGTGCCAAAGGCCTGTGTGCCTTTGGTGAACCACAGGATTCCTCTCTGCTGGAGCATCGAGCATCCTGTGGTCATTGCTTCAAGACGGACTGTCCATGAACTGAGAGTTTTGGGGGCAGCACCTGGGTCTTATTATGCATGCCTGAGCCAAGGGCACAGCTGGTGCAAGGGAGAAGTCTGGAATGATGACTGGGGATGGGGAAGAGTGGAGGTGGGGATGAAGGAGGAGGAACAACTGTGTGTGTGGACAGACAGACTCTCTTGTGACCCTCAACCCCACAGGGTCCAAAATCAAGGCCACAAGACTGGCATGACGAGAAGGACAGGAGCTGGCGAGACTGTGGGGAAGAAACTGGCCATAGGGAGGCTTCCTACTCTCCACCCCATTGGAAAAGGGTTTTGGAATAACAGTCATAATAGAATATTTACCATCCATTGTGTTTCTGCTTTGTCAGGCCATGTGGGACTGACCAATTATTAGCCCAGATTCCAGATGGCATATGCCTCAGAGCAGTTGTGAGAAGGACACTTCTACTTGAGAACATGCCTTGGAAGTTCAAGCACATGTACTCAGAAGCCTCCCTGCCTATACTGGAGAGGGTATGAAGATAGTCATTAAGGGCTCCAGGCTTAACTCTGACTGTGAAACCTTCCCAGAACCTCAGTTTTCTCATCTGTAGAATAGGAAAAGCTGTAGTAGCTTCTTCTCAGGGCTCTCTGAAGAATTGAGATTTCACACGTAGAAGGGTTAGCACCGAGCTGAACTCAGCAGTGTTCACTACTCCTGCTTTAAGTGCCTGAAGGGAAATGGTGCCAGGTCTGTGGCCAGAGGGGACAGCTGCTTCAGTCAGGGTGTCAGCGGGACACAGTAGCGCCCTCAGATTGGGGAATTGGAAGACTGTGTAACAAAAGGACTGTGTACAGTGGTGTAGGGAGAGTGTGGGAAAGCACACGGAGAGGGCAGTGCCCTGGGCCAGGAGCAGTGGGTGCCCTCAGCACCCCATTTGATGAGTGAGGGAAGCCATCAACCAAAGGTATAGCAAAGAAAGCTACAGAAGAGAGCCACGCCCTGTAACCGTCAGGGAGGGAGCCTGGGAGTTGACACCTCGTGTCACCGTCCTCCCGCCTGCAGTCTCTTCTGGGGCCTCCTGTGTCATGAACAGCTGAAGTCGGAAGGCAGGGACCTCATTCACAGAATCCTCCCAGGTCAGCCTCCCCAGCCCACAGTGGAGAGGGGGTCCTGAGGGCAAACAGAACATCCAGGGCAAGGGTTTGTGCAAGGGACAAAGAGGGAGAACAGGCATTTACTCCTGCCTGTATGACAGGTGGAGAAACTGAGGCTCAGGGGTGACATCACTTGCCTAGAATCACAGACCTTGGCTGCCTGACTCCCAAGTCCATGCCCTTAACTGTTGCTCCACATGGCTCCACTCATTCACACCCTGAGTTGAGTGCTATTTTCCTCATTTTACAGTTAAAACAACATGTGCTCAGATGGGTAAGGTGACTTGTCCCAGGTCACACAGTTGTCAAAATTGGGACTGTAGGAACCAGGCCAGGGGACTCCACTGCCAGCTGCTCCTATTACTCAGCACAGTCCTTTCTCAGCAGGAGAAGAGAAGGTTCTGGAAGCTGTGTTTAGATGGGAGCTGCTACCTCTCTGAGCCACCAACCTGAAGTGAGGTGGCCTGTGGCACAAGGATGGACCTGAGGGTGTGTCCCAGGAGAGTTAGTTGAGCTGGCAGAGGAACGAACCCTCGTCTCACTTTGCAAAGCCACATTCTGGTGAGATTGTGGAGCATAATCTCTCCTTCGTAATAAGTTTTCTCAGCAGAGCTGCCCGTGTTTGACTCTCCACTCCTTAATCCAGCAAGTCTAACGCCCAGGAGATGCATGCTTCCATCCTGCCTCCCTCCTTTCCTGCCCTCCCCCACTTTCAACCGCTCTCCAGGCTTCTGAGTGGGTTTTCTTTGACTCTGTCCTCTGCTCCAGACAGAGAATACATAAGGCTGTTTGCCAAGGTCATTTTTAACTCCGGTGCACTGCAGGTGTGGGAGTGAGAGAAAGTTAAATCACAGAGAGCCAGCCCAGGGTAGCTCCACTTTCCTTAATGCCTCCGCAGGTGTGTGAGGGCAGAGAGGGAGGACTGTAGCCCCTTCCCTCCCCTCACTCCACCTTGGCCCAGTGGGACCTTGGCTGGTAACAGGAAAATGTTTGCCTTCCTTTGTTTCCTCTTTGGGGAGGGTGGAGCTAGAAAGGAAGGGTTGGAGAAGGAGAGAGAGATTTTGATGATGGGAGAGAACAGGTTCTGGCCACAGCCTGGGCAGAAAATGGTCAGCTGTTGGGGGAAGGTGGGACAAGGCTCTGCCTGTTTTCCAAAGTGGATATGTGGTCTTCTCCTCTAATAATAAGCCCATTCTACTGCTGGGAAAACTGAGGCCCAGGGAAAGCAAGGTGATGCACAAGGCTGCACAGACAGTAGTAACTGGTGGAAGGATTGACAGCAAACCCACATTTCCTGCCACAGGCTAATGCAAGGAGCTCCTAGTTTAAGACCCAGGAGTCCTTGTTTTCAATCAGGGCTCCGCTCTAACTTGCTGTGTGACCCTGGGCAAGGCACTGCTGCTCTCTGGGTTTCAGCATCCTCATTGATGGCTTTGTTTTTATTAAATACTTACCATGTGTGAGGCACTGGGGATACTACAGGGAACACACAAAATCCTGCCTTTACAGAGTTAATATTCTGGAGGAGAAAGGGGTATGAGCTAAACTCATGACAATCATGTAGGTATTATCAGTCCCATTTCACAGATGGCAAGACTGAGCTGCATTTCCACACGGGTGGGGCTGGAGGAGGCAGTTCCTCAGGCCCCTTTCTACCTGACGTTCTTCTGGCTGAGACAGGCGGAGGGCAGTTCACATTGAGCTGCAGATCTTGGAGATTTGAAGTCTTATTTATTTGGTCTGGAGATGAGCAGTCAGAATTTTTTCCCTCAAAAGTAGATTTACCTTCTTAATTATGTTTGAGTTAGATTTACAATGATATTAATTCTCACTCCCTGAATAAACAAAGCAGGTGTTTGCTTAGGGAAAGACCTCTGTAAGAGTGAGAAACAAAGGGGGCTGGGATGTGAGAATTTCTGCAGGTTTTCAGAGGGTGACCATTCCTGAAGGGGAACAACTAGGGGTGGGGTGCTGGATTTACAAAGAGTCTGGGGCCAAGCAAGAGGGAGCTTCTGAGGGCGGTCCCCTCTCAAATTTTGTCTAGTCCCACATCAGCAGAAGTGGGAGCTCATGGCACATCTAGATATTGTTGGTGTCGGAGAAGCAAATAAATGTACACTCCCCAGTTCCCTGTCTCCTGGCTTCTGCTATCCTGCAGAAGCTGCTGGCCTTTGCTTGTGGCCTCAGGCTCAGGGTAATGACATTAAAGAAGGCTCAAGTCTTCCCTGCTTTTTCCTTCACCCAAGGGCACCCCACTTGGTTCCACTGTCATTAATGTCAAGGATGTCAAGGAGAACGTCCTTCCAGTGTGTCAACTAGGGGAGTGGAGGACACGGCCTCCCTCCTAACATCTTTAGGGACAGTGGATAATCTGACCTGTCAGTGGGGGTGAGGCACACTCAGAGACAGAGCCAGGCAGGCACTGCTGCCCCTGACCTCTCCTAGGTTGCTGGGACAGCGCTGGGACCCAGCCCCTGCTGTGCCCACTGGCTGAGTCAGCTACAATAGGGTCTGCAGCCATGGGGAGAATTTAGCAGCTAATGAGAAATGGGAGAGAAACAAATGAAGCAGCTACTGCCTGTGGAGGAAACACGTTCATCAGACTCCGGGAAACTGAGGCAACCAGCACAGCCTGCTGCACACAGGAGGAAGCGAGTCTCCTGGGCCTCACCTCTAGGCCAGGCAGCCAGTCTTGTCTGTAGCCTCTGTTAAAAAAAAAAAAGGCATGGTGACTCAAGCTGGTAATCCCAGCACTTTGAGAGGCTGTGGTAGGAGGATCACTTGAGCCCAGGAGTTCAAAACCAGCCTGGGGAACATAATGAGACCCCCATTTCTACAAAAATAATAATAATAATAAATCGCTGGGCATGGTGGTGCCTGCTTGTGGCCCCAGTTACTTGGGAGGTTGAGGTAGGGGGATCACTGGAGCCCAGGAAATCAAGGTTGCAGTGAGCTGTGGTCACACCACTGCACTCCATCCTGGGCAACAGGCGCTTCTGTAGCTCTGCCACTTCTCTGCTTCTCCTCCTTCTTCTCCTCCTCCTCCTCCCCCTCCTCCCCCTCCTCCCCCTCGTCCCCCTCGTCCCCCTCCTCCCCCTTCTTCTTCTCCTTCTTCTCCTTCTTCCTCTTCTTCCTCTTCTTCCTCTTCTTCCTCTTCTTTTAAGGGTCTCACTCTGTTGCCCATGTTGGAGTACAGTGGTGCAATCACTGCTTACCACAGCCTCCATCTGCCCTGCTCAAGTGATCCTTTCACCTCATTCTCCCGAGTAGCTGGCTCTGACACCTTAAATTCCTATGGGGACAAACTATAGACCAATGTAAACAGTAAGTTGAAACTAGAAACTGCACCAATGAGGAGCCAGCAATGAACCTCTAATTAGGAACTTTCCATTCCAACACATTAAAATTGTTTTCTTTGTCTTGCTTCTGCAACCACTTTATAAAAGTATCCTGTTTTGCCCCTCCTGGAGGAGTGCTAGATGCTTGCTGTGTGTGCTACACTGTTTATGAATCGCTGAATGTTCAAATAAACTTTTAAAAGTTTAAATGTGTCTATGTTTTTCTTTTATTACCTCTATGGGACAGACTGGCTGCAAAGTGAATCTGGGCACCTTCTGGTGCCAAACTGAACAAATGCATGAGAAACTACACAGGAAAACATTTGAGGGTCTGGCCCAGTCAACCGCCCTCCCACTCCCACTGCCCACTGGAACCATCTATTTACTGTTTATCAGAGATGTTGTGCTCATTTTGTGGATCAGGAGACTGGCATTTGGAGAGGGAAAGTGACTTCCTGAGAACTGCAATCTAACAGAAGAAATCTGATCTTGGTTCACACAAGTCTTGAGATTCAAAGTCTGAGCATCTTCAGAGCAGAGCTCTCACCTGAGCCACCTCATTTAGTGTTCACAGCAGCCCTCTGCTAACCAGGAAATTAGCTAACGGGTTTATTAGATCCATTTTGAAGAGGAGGAAAATGAGGCTTAGTGGTGTTGAGTGACCAATCCAGTGACACACAGTGAGTAAATGACAGAGCATAGTTCCACATGCTGGATCCTCCCAAGTTCCAGGCACTGTGCCACCTGCCCTCCTGTGAGGTGGTAGAGCCCAATGGTTAAGGCTCTTCAGCCTGGGCACTGCGGATCCTGGCATCATGGTCTCAAGCAAGTTACTCAGTTCTCTATTAGTTTCCAGGGCTGAAGGATCAGGATAAAAACAGTACCCCCAACGTAGGATTGCAGGATAGTGCAACAACAATGCCATGAATCAGAAATGCCTGTAAAACTTGGCTGGCATTAACCCTCCCTCTATTATGCCCAGGCAGGGAATATAGCGGTGAGGGAGGTGCTGGGGTGCCCCTCTACGAGCTCTCTGTCTGAGTGTTCTCCTTTCTTATTACCCACCCCTCAACACACACACACACTCAGTGACCCTTTCCCTGAGTCAGACTGCAGGCAGGGTGTTCCAGGCTGACTGCTTCCAGAAAGCAGAGAACAAAGAAGATGCTGCTTGTCTCCTGAGTTTCGAAACAGACTTTTACAACTGCAGACAGAGACCTGCAGCTGTGAGAGAAAAGGCTTTCGATTTCCTGAGCTTGCAGAATTCCAAAAGCTTAGAGCTTTGAAGGACTCCTGGAAAGCACAACAGATCCGGAAGGTTACATGCTTGGTCAGAGAGACCTCCGCCTCATTATTCCCTCCTCTGGCCTTTGCATAAAATTTCCTTGGACTGGGAGAGGAGGAAGGCAAGAAGGAGGAAGAGGAGGAGAGGATGAGAAAGAAAGGAAGACTGGGTGTTTGTTGGTTGTCAATGGAGAAAGGACTGTGAAGGACTGTGACCCTCCCCTCCAGCTGAGTGTCCAGGGCAGGGGGAGGCAGACACTCCCTCTGGTGGCATGGGGGGCAGGTCTAAGAGCAGAGGTGGCCACACAGCCTCGTGGCCTGTGATCCATGGCACTACAATGGCTACAAGGTGTGTACAGGCCAATGGATCTGAGGCAGTGTCGGTTGACCTCATCCTAGAAAGACCAATATCTCCTCATGTCCAAGAGTGTCCCAGAAGTGTCAGAGAGAGAGAAAGAGAGAGCACATGCATGCATGGTCTCAAGAAGTGTTGAGGCTCAGATGCAGAGAATACTAGAATACTCCTGGAGTCAGCATGGGCCTGTGATCTGAGACGAGAGGGGTCAAGGACAAGTCAATGGATGCCAACACAGAAAGAAGACTGAGGACCAAGGAACAAAAGCACCAGCAGAAACTGCCTGGCCTGGAAATTCAGCCCCAGAGAGTGGGAAGGGGAACCTAAGTTGACCAAGATTCCATTTCTATCCCTTGGTGAGAAAGGGGACTTGAAGTTGAAACTAAAGTTAGTTATAGAACAACAAAGAAAGCAACCTTTCTTGTGTAGCCAAGTGTGTGAACTGAGTTTGCTGTAGGCTTTAAGCAAATGAAAAGCTTGAAAATGAAGTACTAATCTCTAGGATTTAGGTCAGCCTAAATCCTGAAACAAAGAAAGGTTGAGGAAGGCTTTCTAGAACCTTCCACATGGATCTCAGGGGTCATGGAGGAGTTGGCCGGATGGATAAGAGTAGTGGTGGTGAGGGTATTCCAGGCTGGAGAGCTGCCTACGCAAAGGTGTGGCAGTGAGAGAAGAAGTTGAGAGAGGCTGAGGCCAGGTCACCGTGGCAAATGGTGTGAATTAGATTGGGAAGAAGATGGGGGCAGGACTTGAATGTTTGTAGCTGGTGAGGATTCTAGAGGATGGGACAACTGCTTCAGGGGCCTACTTTCCCTTCTGGGCAGGGTGGGGGTTAGGACAGGGAGTGGGGCATGAGGTGGGGAGGCTGGAACTCCTGCAGTGGCTCCCCTATTGTCAGCACTCCCTGGGCTGAGTTATAGGTACAAATAGCAAACCACACTCCTATCATGCCGCACTGTAGGGGAAAGGAACTGATCCTGTTTCTTCAACAAATCAAATTATCAAAGTGTCCTCATTAAGAGCAGAATCGGCATAACAAAGCGTGCTAATTACGAGATTTGAAGCTCCAGGTGTCTTAGGACTTAGGATATTACCAATGATAGGAATAATTGTTAGTGGTGGGCTTGCCAAGGATGATTTGGTCTCATTAACTCATGCAATTGAAGTAGGCACTTCTGTCATGTGTGATGTTTTGCTGGAGGCTTCAGGGTTCCTGGAACCTCACCACCTCATCGGTGGTCCTCAGACTACCAGCATCAGCAAAACTTAAGCGGAGAAGGCTATTGGACCTGCAGGATCCCAGGTCCCAGCCCAAAACTCCTGAATCAGAATTTGCATGCTAACAACATCCTTAAGTGATCTGTGTGCACAAGAGTTTGAAAGTACTGATGTAGAAGTCAGAGGTTTTCAAAGGCCCATCATCATAATAATTCCCCTTGTTGATCCCCTAGGGTACCTGTTTGCTGCCACATCCTCAACTGATTTTCTTTATAGTCCAGAGCTCATGCTGCCTTCCCACATGGTCATACCTAAACCTACAAGCTTCAAGGGGTTTCAGTCAGGATTCTTGGTTGTAAACTACAGAATCTATTTTAGTTGGTTTATGCAGAGAAGGAATTTATTAGAAGATATTTGGCAGTGCAGAGAATCTCCAAGAGGGTCAAGGTATTAGGCTTGGAGGCCACCCTAGCTAGAACAACGTTTGAGCCCTACCATGGAGGCCTCTGCAGGAAAGACCCCACTATCTCCACTGCTCAACCCAGGCACGATGGCCCACACTAGGAAGGAGACACCAGCATTTCCCCACTTCTGCCTCCACAGAGTTGTTTGCTTCTGCTGCCACCCCAGACATGAATTCATCCTTCATCCACATCCTCAAGTGGACCCTTCTAAATCAAGCCTCGGGCAGGTCCCTCTGCTATCTGAGCCCTGGATGCAAGGGTGGCTGGAAGTCTGAGTTTGAATACCCACCTTGGGAAAAAAGGACTGATAATGTCATGAATTCTCCAAACTTAGGAAAAGCGTTCAATAGATTTTGGGAAGCCATAAACTGAATTTTGAGCTCCAAGGTTGGCAAGATTGCCAAGGGGCTGACCTTATGGGCAGCTCCCTGGGTATGAGAAGCAGATAGGGTGTTGAGGGGGCCAGAGGGCCCCATCCTTGCAATCCAGATACATTATATGCAAGACTTTGGGAAAGCCATTTCACCTCCTTGACTCCCAGTTTCTTTATCTACAAAATGGGAAGAGTAATATCAGCATCATAGTATTATTGGGAGGATTAAAAGGAGCAGTTCCGTAAAGCCTCTATTACAGTATCTGGCATGTTGGCTATTATCAATATAATACTCATTAACTATCAGATCATTACCAACAATAATAATCCTGTCTTTGAGTCTCAGCAACCTTCTGTGCTTTGATTTTATCTGTGTTGCCATCTAAACAATCAATAAACATGTTATGAGCCATGAGCACCTACTCCGTGCCAGGCACTGTACTAGGTGCTGGAGTGGTAAACAAGAAATTTAGTCTCTGCCCTCCAAGGGTGAGGACAAACAAATATACCAGCTGTAGTCAGCAGTGGCGTGGTGACCTTGGTCTTATAGAAAAGAGTCTTGCTCAGTTTTAATCCTGGGAAAAACTATTAGGAGGAGGAGCATTCAAGGAAGAGTTTAATAAGTGAGCGAGGAATGAAAAGAAGGGCATTCAAAGCCTAGAGTCAAACAAGAAGAAAGACCTGAAAGGTGAGGTGGTGAGACATTCTTGGGGAAGCCATATTGCTTGATGGCTAAGAGTCTGCACTGTGAAGACAGACTGCTTAATATAGGTCCAAACTCCGACTCTGCCATTTATAAGCTCTAACTCTGGGCAACATTGTCACTCCACCCAGTAAGTTTGTGGTTTGTTATCTGTAAAATGAGAATAAAGATAACAGAACCAATCTCAGAGGTTCAGAAGAAGGTCCATGTACAATGAGCACAGTGCCTAACAGAGCCGGTGCCCTGCAAAGGCAAGCTCGAACTCCTTATAATCCTTCAGGCTGGAGTTTGGGGCAAGTGGTGCCTCAGTGTGAGGTTAGGCTTTACAGAAACCTGTGTACTTGAAGAAGGTAGTGACATATTTTGTTTCTGCTGGCCCAGCATCCATTCTCCTGGTAAGAGCTCCTTGGTTTCCCAGACCTCACCACAAATACAGCCCATTGGGTTGTTAAGACAGAACACTCCTCCCTCCCCAGAACCTGGCATCTCACAGCATAGCACAGGACCCAATCTAGGCCAATGGGAGCCAGCCCTGGGACTTTTCCTGGAACTATTGAGAAGCTCTTTCCCACTGAGGTTGCCGAGCCGGTGGGCTGTAAATCTGGAGCTGCTGGTGACTACTCTTGGAACCCCAAGCTTAGAGCATTTTCTGAGAATGAAGCCAAGACAGAGGAGAGCAGACCTAAGACATGGAAATCAACAGGTTCTTGTTGACATTTTCTTTGAGCAACTGGATTCAGCTGTGCTTGAAGTTAATCTTACCCTGGCCGTTTTATTACATGAACCAATACAACCCCCTTTTCTTCCCTTAAACAGGAAGAGTTGGTTTTCTGTTGTTTGAAACTGAAAAGGTTCTAACTAACAAAGAAGGGATGCTCACTTATGCTTTATCTGACAAAGAGACTATGGGGCAATCTCTGGGGCTAGGTATGGTCTCCCATGCAATAACAGTGCCCAGGACTATTGAACAGTTGAACGCAGTGGAGTGGACTCCCATCCTCAAACTCAGACCATTACCCCATCTGGAAGCACATTCTGCACATGCATTCAGAGACAGTGCCAGCACAACCCCTTAAAGAATTCTTCCTTCCCTAATGAAAAATGGTCTAAAGCCCATTCAGAAACTTAGATTTCTCTGACTTGGTATCTGTAACCCTGTGGCACTCTGAGGTCCCAGAATAGGCTACAGATTTCCTGTCGATGAGCAGAGAGAAGGAGGTGGGGAGTAAAGAGCCCTATTAATTCTGACATCCCACAAAGCCCTTCTTTCCATATATGTCTGGCACAAGCCCCTTCAACACTACGCCCTTGGATGTTTGTTTCCAATCATCTTCTTGATCCTTTAGGAGGATGAACTAAGTTTCTTGAGCTTGTGCTATGCCCCAGGCACTGGATACAACCATTTTGTTTATTCCTCATGCCAGCCATGCAGGAGAGCCCCATTCTATAGATAAGGAAGGTCAACCAGCTTGTGAATTACACAGCAGAACTGAAGTCTGGCCTGCAGGGCTTTACACTCACCCGATGTGTTGGGAGGAAGATTGCCAGAGTCTAAGAGGCTTTAGAAATAGTTATCCAGCTGCCCAGACACCACTTGCTTGCAGCTCTGTCCTTGAACAAAGGGCCTGCAGACAGGGGAAGGGAATGGGAGAGGCGAGGGGGAAGTGGGTGGGGAGCAGGTGCCAGGGAACTAGAGCCTCCAGTTCCAGAGCAGCTTGGGTGGGATTGGCTGCTGAGATGCAGGTCTCCTCCAGGGCGGGCCCCAGGCAAAATTCATTTGAGCTCCTACTGCAGTCAATCCTTGAGGCTCCTGGGAGGGTTCCGGAGGCTTTCCCAGATTCTCCAGCTCACAAACACCACTGCAGCATGCCATGTCCCTCATAACATGCAGTAAAGGATAACTGAAAAATAACATGACCCCTTCAGAACTGTCGTGTGTCTGTAAGTGCAGGACGATAACCGCTTATGAAACTATCAATTTAAATGTGTCCCCCCAATGAATGTTACTTGATATTAGACTGTATCATGACACATTTTGTTTTGTTTTGAAAGTACTTTTGCTGTAACTGAAAACCCAAGGACAAATAGAGGAAAACATTGTTTTGAGATGTGCGTGCTGGGTGAGCCTGTGAGTGTGTAACTGTGTGTGCAAACCTCCAGCTCGGTGACTCTCCCACATCAGAACTCCAAGGAGCACCACCATTCAAGTTTGTACCTAAGGAAAATCACTAGTGACAGCCTGCCATGGGTCTTCTGATCATTCGTGACTAGCTTAAAAGGCCAATGTCAAACTCAACTGCCTGGGTCTGCTGCAGCTGTGAGTGGCTGATGTGGGCACGTGGCTCACACACTAGGTCCTCAGGATAGATTGCCATTCACAGTCCCTGAAGACCTAACTGAGGCTTTGAGAGGGAAAGTGACGTTTTTAATGTTCCATAGAAGGCACAGGTCTGGAGAATTCTCACCCAGGTCTTCCTAATGCCCAAACCCATGTATTTTCTCCTGGGCCGGTACCCTGTCTCAGTTTAATTCTGCAAACATTTATTTGCTTAGTTGGCTCAAGTCTCTTTTGTAATAAGGCAGAATATTGGCAAATAAACAAATACATAGTTTAACTTCTGCCATCTGTCAGACCCTGGAAGAGCTATAAGGCTTGGACTGATATTAGAGCTCCGTGCTGGGGCTACTTAGGAGCAAGGGAGTTTTGGAGCATGGGGAAGGGTCACCCAAGCCAGCCTTTTGATGAGGGAGGGACAAAGGAAGCATCCCAGAGAAGGTGATGCCTGTACCAGGTCCCAAAGGACAGGAAGAAGAAGCTAATCAGGCCGGGTGTGGTGGCGGCTCACACCTGTAACCTCAGAACTTTGGGAGGCAGAAGCGGGCAGATCACCTGAGGCCAGAGATTCAAGACCAGCCTGGCCAACATGGTGAAAGCCCATGTCTACTAAAAATACAAAAATTAGCTGGGTGTGGTGGTAGGCACCTGCAATCCCAGCTACTCAGGAGACTGAGTCAGGAGAATGGCATGAACCCGGGAGGGAGAAGTTGCAGTGAGCTGAGATCACGCCACTGCACTCCAGCCTGGGCAACAGACAGAAGGTATGGGTGAGAGGTTGGGCAAAGGTGTCCCATTAGTGGGCATAGGCTGAGCAAAGGCAGGGGGATAAGAAGCAGCTGATAATACCTCAGTCTTCTCCCCGATGTCACTACCTGAGTTTTATTGGTGACCCTCCCAGTCCAGCAAATCTCCAAAGCCCAGAAGGATAGGTCTCCAATTAAGGATGGACGTAATCTGGGTGCAGTGCATATTTGATACGTACAGGAATGAATGAGTCCCTCTCATGGCAGTTCCAATATGGCCTGGAAAGAACAGAAAAGCCCAGACTGGAACCCGACAGGCCTGAGTTCGAATCCACCCCAGGCAAGGGCCTTCCCTTCCTGTAGCCTTCCTTTCTTCATCTGCAGAAATGGGCTACTGCGTAGAGTTGATATTGACAACATAGCTGGCATTACTGAGTGTGTAGTAGGAGCCAGGCACTGTTCTAAGCACTGCTGACTGCTTTCTCACTTCACAGTCACAGCATGTAGGTTGAACTTTACAAATGAAGGTATTGGGTGCCCAGAAGGGTGACATGAGCATGGCCAGGTCACACAAGTGCAAGGTGGAGGAGCCAGGTCTCAATCCCAGCCACAGGTGAAAGTGCCTAATGACCCTGAGCACACAGTGGGGTCCCGCGATGTGAGGCTCAGTAACTGAGCCAGAGCTGGCACATGGTGAATACTGGAAGGGAGGTTGTAAGATGGCAGACATGTCGCCCCAGGAGAGCAGCCTGGTTGGTGCTGGCATCCTCAGCAACCCATTTCTCTGGTGACCCTGACACAGAAGCCCCGTGCAGCAGTGTGGTTTCTGGGCCCAGGACGCAGGCTGGGAGGCACAGTTAACATGACCTGAACTAACACCCTCACCCTTGGCTAATAGAGATGTCAGAGACAGAGTCTGGAATTACTTCCTTCAACCAGGTGGACAGTGCAGCATCAGATGGCTCTGCCCACCCTCACTCCCACTCCAGGAGAAGCGTCCAGAACACTCGTGCCTGTCCTCAGTTGCCTGGGAAGGGGCTTGTCACCATGTTTGGCTGGCACTGCAACACTGCAGTCTGAGTCAGAGAAACACACGGCGGGAAAGGTCACAGGCTCCCAAATTAACTAGAGGAAAAACTGCCAATTGGCAAAGATATACACAGGGTTCTCACGGAGGTCTTCCTTCCTCTGCATTCTAGGGAGGGAAGGCAACGGGATTATGCACAAAGATGGGTGCCCTACGTGCATGATAGTGCTTGGTTCTTGCCATTTTTAAATGTTGGTTGAGCCTTTGCTAAATCTCAGGCACTACCTAATTGCTTTAATGCAGATTCTATCCCTTATCCACACAACAACTCTATGGGGCAGGTATCAAACTGAGGCTCAGGAAGGTTAAGTCACTTGCCCAAGGTCATCTGACTACTAAGTGCGGGAGTAGGGGTGAGGACCCAGGCAGCCTGCGGAGTGCATGCTCTTAGACTTTCTGCTAGAGGCCTGCAGAGACAAGGTGTCACGCACGGACACAGCTGTTTCCAAAGCCCAGGACAGCTGGCTCCCAGGTATGGGTTCCTTCCACAGATCCTGGTCTCAGAGCAGGGACCCAGTAAATGGGGTGCCTCAGGCTGAGCCCAGGGCCTGAATCTTAGGCAAAGTTTCCCAGGCCTTGTGCAGAAGTCCCCCCTTAATGCCACCGCCGTTAAATGTCCTCTCCTCGGTTTACCCTGGAAAGCCGAGTTGAGTTGCCCACTTTTCTCCTCCTGCTCCAACCCACTTCTCAGAGTCAGGGGTTTGGTGGGGAGGAATCCCTCACACCACTGGAAAGCCCTGAGAGAACTCAGAGAACGTGATCACTCAGAGGGAGCTGTCTGCTCCATGCCAGGGCAGCCGGGCCTCAGAACCAAGAACACTGGGCTGGGTCCTGGGGTGGCCATGAGTAAGGCCCTCCTCTCTCAGGACCTGTTTCTCCCTCTGTAAAATGAAAGCATGAACCAGTTTAAACTGAATTCCCACCCCACCCCACACCACTCCTCCACCGCCCACGCTTGGATTTCACATTTTGTGTTTCCATCTTGGGGCAGGCAGCAGACAGTTGATAAGACGGCCACTGTGCACTGGTCATGTTCTGAGTCTTTTCCATGAATATGTCATTGAATCCTCCCAACAACCCCATGGATGGGTTCTGTTATTACTATTATTTCTATGTTATAGACGGGAAGAAAGAATAACAGAGGGGCCGGATGACTTGTCCCGGGTCACACAGCTAGCAAGTGACACAGCTAAGATTTAAACCCACACAGTGTAGCTCCAGAGGCCAGAACATTCACCCTTGTGTTCCTCCCTTTCACACATGTATGTTCAGGCTCGGCAAAGCCACACTGGACATGGTAGAAGTGCATGTGACATCTGATAGGGTTGGATGTCACAAGCAGGGCAGGGGATGCAGCACTGGAGCACTGGCAGCTTGGGAAGGGTCTTCAGCACAGTCAGAAGGGGCCAAGTTGGTGCTGAGAGTGAAGGAAACCATGGAAGGAGTCCAACCATGGGAACAGGTAGCCACATTTACTGGAAGACATTGGATCTGGAGGCAGTGGGAGGCCGGTCCCCAGGCGATGAGGGTGGGGAGGCCAGGGAGGAGGAGACCACAAGAAAGCCAGGGCAGACCACAGAGCCCGGATCTGGGCTGTGCCGGAGGATGGGGGAGCTGGGAGGAGAGGCAAGAGCCAAGGCACATTTGTTGCAGAACTGACACGACCTGGCTTCGGATGGTGCACAGGGAGTGGCAAAGGACTTGCGGGTCAGGACTCCTGGGTGCCTAGTAGAGGTCTGGGAGGATAGATGTGTCTGGCTGGGAAGAGAATATGGACTGAGAGACAGACTGGGGTAGGAGGAGAACAGCTCAGGTTGGAGTGCAATGGGCTGGAGGAGACATGTGAGGGAGATGCCCAGCATCCATTTGCAGATGCCAGGCTGGAAAGACACTTGGTGTCATCCGCAGATATATGCTAACGGGCAGGGGTGGATTGTCCCAGGGAGGTGACAGGTGCAGGGAGTACAGAAGAGGGATTAGGTCAGAACTCTGGGAACCCCCTCCTGTAAGGGGGTGGGTGGAGAAGAGAGCTCATCAACTCCCTGCCTCCCTTAGCTTTACGTTTGCCATGTCCTGGCCCAGCCAGGTAGGAGTCTTAGGAGGAGGAATGATTACCCTCTTCTTTCAAAGTCGACTCAGAATCAGCCACTGGCTGCAGTTCCGGAACCCTGCCTTTCTGCTCTGGCACCAGCCCAGGATTCTCCAGCAGGCTCTGAATCGTGTAATTATCCATGCAATAATTATGCCTGGCAGAAAGCATCGGCTTTCCTGGGGGAGGGCTTCCCAGAGCATCGCATAGCAGTCCAGCCACCCTCAGCCTGCTCTGAGGACAGCTCTCTACAGCCCACGAGATCGGGAGCGCAGTCCCTGGCCGAGGGAGCTGAACTGTACCTTGGGCACCTGTCAGGCTGTCTCTTCAGGTGGCAGGGTGGGGGAGGGGGAGCTGCCCACAGCACTTGCTTGGGCTTCCTGGATGTACAGCCCATCTTGACCTGCTCCCACCGGCATGCTTCCACCATCTCCCACAGCCCTATTTATGACCCAGAGGGAAAAAATCTATCAACTCGGAGCAGTAGCTAATCAGTTTACTCGGTTGCCTGGGGTCTCCTGATGTAATTGTAATTCCTACTAAGGCACTGGCGAGTGTCAGACTCATTTCAACAACTGCTGCAGACGCGATCATCAAAGCTCCAAGATTCCTTTGTTCCAAGTCCTATTCAGAAGCGGCTTGGGAGGTCCACTTTAGAGGGAAGACTCTAAGCATTGGAAATTTTTTCCACTTCCTCTCCTTCCTGCCGCACTCTTCCTTACAGAGATCAGGGAAAATCTGCCAGAATGTCCCAGTGCAGCTGGAAACAGATCCAGACCCCTGGGGTGTGGATGTGGCTCCCAAATGCCCACGGGCTGGCCAGAGAAGCCTCATGCTGAGGCAGGAATGGTGCCCCAGGGAGGCTGCTGGCTGCGTCCCAAAGACCTCACAAGGTGGCATTTACCTTGGCGAATTCCCCAGCCTCTGGCAGTGAGCCTTGGAGGCTTGGAAGCCTGATTTTGCTGGCATACCCAGCAAAAGGGACTCATCTGTCAGGCGAATACTCCCATTAGCTCAGATCATGTGACCAACATATAAACCACAATGAGAAAAGCAACTGCCATGCAGAACAAGAATGCTGAAGTTGTCATGCCTGGCATTGTCTCTCCCTGAGGCAGAGCTGCCTGGGGAGCACATTGCAATAATGTTTCTTGGTGAACCCAGACTCATCGGGATGCTGGTGGAACCACTCAAATGTTTAATGGCAACAGGCTCTGACCATCTGCTGCAGGCTGTCCTCGGGAGGGAGGCAGCTGACATCAGGATTACACAGGCCTTGTCCATGGTCAGGGCAGGGCTTCCCTGGACAGGCTTGGTGTGGACCCTGCCAGTTAACCTCTGGTCCCTGAGCTGCCCTGCTCTGTGCCCAAGATGACCACATAGCACCTGGGCTCAGACTCCTAGGCCAGCTGGGACTCCACCCAGCTGATCTGGTGCCCAGCCCTGAATTGCTGCTGGTAGCAGGCCTGACTGTGATCTTTATACTATATCATGTGCTTCTCCAAGACTAGAGTTGTTCCTGGACCAGAGACCACATTTTCTGCTCCCCTTTCACCTAGATGTAGAGGAGGCCTTAGGGCTGGGGGAGCAACAAGATGGAAGGAGGCTGGGTCCCTGAGTGGCTACATGGAAGAAGGCTACTGGCTCACCAAGAACAGTTATATGAATGATAAAAACAATTCTATGTGTCAGTCTACTGCAATATTGGGGTTTATTTGTTACATCAGCTAGGGTTACCCTAAAGTATGATTGTTCTAGCCTAGGTCTACCTCCTTGAGATTATGGTTGTCAGCCAAAGGAGTGCTAAATCTTTGGAAAGACTTCAAATTTATATTCAAACACCATCTCTTGTGTCACTCCCAAAGGTGGCTGATAGTGCATGCTGTGTATGGATTTTGCTCTCCTAAGTTCTAACTTTGATTCTCCTTGTCCCTCCCAGATGTAAGCTGATATTACTTGGAGATCCCTAGCCACAGACATGACATTGCAAGTGGGATTCTGAAAGTCTAATGATTTGTACAAATCAGCACACAAATGACTGAAATAGTCTTTCACTCTGGAAGAGGAGTTTGAACACACACATACACAAACATAGAAACACACATTCACAAAAGCAGGTGGGAGACAGAGCAGAGAGACAGCCTGCACTGAGCAGATGGAGCAGTGAACATGGGCTTGGTGAGAACTAGAATGCAAATAAACTTCATCTATCTTCCATGTCAGCTATGTTCAACTGGGAGTGACTGCTTGAAGCATTGTGTTAAGAAAGATTCTGAGGTCACATTCTAGCTCAGAATAAAAAAGTCTCATAAGGAGGGATCTGTGTTTGCCATGGCTGATGGATATGGGAGGGATAGCACATGCCAGGCAGTGTCATGCTTGCACTAAGGACTAGGATTGTGGTTGCAGAGGAACCTGTATTTATCAAGTCTGTCGCCTGAGACCCATGGGCTCACACTGTAACAATTGAAATGTTGTTAATCCTCAAACAGGTGTCTGTTATGGAGCAGGCATTTACATATACCTTCTCAATCAAGCCTCACAGCAACCCTAGAAGGGGGGTGTTAACTCTGTTTTGCCGACGAAGGATCTGAGGCTCATACAGAGTAGGTGACTTATCCAAGGCCACAGGACTAAGAAAGGCAGAACCAGGTTCCTGAACAGCGCTGCCCGGCTTCTGAATCTGTGCACTTCACCATTATGTGGAGCCTTCCCTGAAGGACGTGGTGTCTGGGTTGAGAAGGGCCAATGCATGTCAGCCCCAGAGTCCGGCTGCTGAAACTGACAGCAGAGCAATGGTGGGCGAGAGTGAGGAGAGGTTGTCTCCGGGGAAGCTCAGGCGGAGGTAATGCAAACACCAAAATGTTTTTGAGTTGGATCTTCCTACAGCCTTTCTCTGTCTCTCAAGTTGGTTTATCGTTCCCCTAAAGTTTTGGATGACAGCCAAGAAAAGGAGGAAGAGAAGGAAAGACATGGAAGATTCTTGTGTTGTCAGTTCCTATGATGTGCAAGGCCCCAGGGAGGGACTGTGGAGCTGGCAGTCAGAACTGGGATTCAGTCTACCTTTGCATCAAGTTGGCTGCACAACTGAAGGAAACAGCTATCCTGGGCCTCAATTTCCCCAAGTATCAGATTGAGCTAATACTAGGTAGCAGGTGTAGAATCTCTGAGACCTAAGGGCACAGACGGGCCTGGGTTCTGATGCTGTCTCTGTATTTAGCAGCTATGTGACCTTGCGTTGGTCATCACTTCTCCTCTCTGAGCTTCAGTTTTCTTGTCTCTACAACTGAGACAATAACAGCCTCTGCTTCATAGGACTGTGTGACAATTAAATGAGATAATTTAAGGGTAGTGCCCAGCACAGTGTCTGACGTATACAAAGAAAGCATGCTTCATCCCTCACACACACGCACACACCAAACACCCTTTAAGGAACTCCTCCTGTCTGACACATAGAGTCGCAGGGTGGTACCAGAAGCTTGGCGACAGCTTGCCTCAGTTTCCACCCTTTGCAGATTGCATAGGGCGCTTTGTAACCTGGAAGACATTCTGCCTAGATTCTGTTAATTTCTTTACGCTTTCGCTCACCCTCTGTCTTTGCTTGAATTCTTTGTACCTGATTTCTCTTCTACCTCTTTCAACAATAAGAACAATAACAACAATACAAATGACAACAACCAATTAATTTTGTCTCTGTGGAGGGCTTGCTATGGGCAGGCAGCTGCTGCCTGCACTCCACATGTTTACATTTTCTTCCATACTCTTATTACGCATCTGCCTCCCTTCCTTCCTCCCTTTCTTGACTTTGTTCCAAGATTTGGGGGAATAATAAATCAACTCCAGAGACAGATAAAGGCTGCAGGCAGCTCTAATCCAAAAATCACTTTGGTCTTTCCATTACCTTCTGTCCTGTGCTGCCTCGGAGACAAATTCCCTCCCTCGCTCCATTTACACTTCATTTTCCATCCTCTTCCCAAAGAGCCAATGTGGTCAATATTACTAACCTTACTGGACACAAGAAGACAGTAGGGCTCAGCAGAAATACTTTTCTAGGGCCACAGAGCCAGGGAAAAACAAGTCTGGGATTTAAATCCAAGGGTATTTGGTCCTCAAATCGTATTCCTTATTCAGCAGAACAGCACTTGAACCCAAATGCCTGCAGGCCATCTCATCTATCTCGACAATCGCACTGGCACCATGTGACTCATTCAGAGGACACTCTCAGGCCAGAGTGCCAGAATCAGGGGATTCAAGGTGAATCCAAACCACACATGTTCTACCTAGGAGACTCACAAAGTCTCCAGTCTATCATTATTGACCCATCTATCAGCTCAATGTCTCCACTAGTAATGGAAATAATAAATGATACCAATATTAATAGCTGCTGCCATTAACGGAGCCCTCACTATATGCCACACCCCTAAAAACCATGAGAACCTTATAATGATGGTGTGAGGATTATTCCTTTTCCACACACAAAGAACAGAGGCTCTACAGGTGCCTCTGACTTGCCTAGAGCAGAGGGTGGGTGGGCTGTGGAGGCACTGGCACCTGAAATCACTTCTGTAATCCCTCCCACTATCGGGGAGGACTTGCTGCCAAGAAGAACACTTCCAGAGCCAGGACATGCCTCTCATTCCTGCCGCACAGCAAGGTCACTGAGGAGGGAGGCTTGGACTCTCCAGAAGCAGCCGGCGGGAGAGACCGTTTTCCCCACTGTTCCCTGTGATCGGTTAGCATGGAATCTGGATAGAACAGGCCCTACCTCTGAAGGCAAGGTGGTGGGTACAAAGGGCCGGGCAGGCTGATGTCTGGGGGCTTCCAGGGGCAGAGTAGGTGCTAAGAAGTCTTCCTGACCTGCCAGGTTATCGAATTGCTCATGCTGGCGATGGTGTTAATGCAGGTATATTCTGATGTGCCTGATATCCCCTGCGTTATCTTCAAAGATGAAACATTTAACTCTGATAAGTTCATCCAAGAGAACAGCCTGTGTCTTTCTGCAAGTTCATCCCTTCATTTCACAAATATTTATTGAAGACTTGACGATGTACGAGCCACGGCACTGTGCTACGTGCTGGAATGCAAATGTCAAGAAGGCAGCTTACATTAAAATGATTCTGAAAGTACCAACCAGGAATAAGAGAAGAAATCTGGAGGCATGTGCTGATTTGTCTTATTCTTTCCTAGTTTTGACAAATACACCTGGGGGAATTCACGTTCTGGGGGTTGGAAACCCTTCTGTGCAGCCCAGTCAAAGAAGATAGTTTGGACAAAGAGAATGGTTGCCTCCAATTCACCAGTGCTGTTGACACCACTACCACCATCATCCTACCAACAACACTACTACTCACATCACTATATCATCACCACCATCACCACCATCAGTCCTTCTGCTACGATCACCACTGCCACCATCACCACCTTTCATCACAACTACCATCACTACCACCATACCATCTCCATCACTATCATTACGACCACACCATCGTCATTACTATTATCATCATTACCACCATCACCATTGCCACCACCAACACCTCCATAACCACCACCATTATATCACCATTACCATCATCACCACCACCACCACCATCACTACCATCATTACCATCATCACCATCAACATCTCCATAACCGCTACCATCACTGTCATTACTACCACAGCATCATCATTATTATTATCATTATCAGCACTATCACCCTTGTCACCATCACCACTATCACTATCACTGTCACCATCATCACTACCACCACCACCATCACTACCACCATTACCATCATCACCATTACCACCTCCATAACCACTAACATCACTGTCACTACTACCAGAGCATCATCATCATTCTCAGCACCATCACCCTTGTCACCACCACCACTTCCATAACCATCACTATCACTTCACCATCATCACACCACCATTGCCATCATCACCATCACCACCTTCATAACCACTATCATCACTGTCATTACTACCACACCATCATCATTACTATTATTATTATCACCACCATCTCCATCGTCACCACCACCTCCATAACCACCTCTATCACTACCACCAATACCATCATCACCACCACCTTCATGATCTCCATCACTACTACCATCGCCATCACCATCATCACCACTCTCACTATCATCACCAGCACCATCATACCACCATCACTGTCATTACTACCATATCATCATCATTACTATTATTATTATCACCACCATCTCCGTCATCACCACCACCTCCATAACCACCGCTATTACTACCACCAATACCATCATCACCACCACCTTCATGATCGCCGCCATCACTACTACCATCGCCATCACCATCATCACCACCATCACTATCATCACCAGCACCATCATACCACCATCACTGTCATTACTACCATATCATCATCATTACTATTATCATCATCATCATCACCATCACTACCACCATTACCATCATCACCATTACCACCCTTATAATCAACAACATCATCTATACTATAATAATCACCATTACCACTAATATTGTAATCTTCCATCATCATCATCATTACTGCTGTGAAGCCCCTACTGTCATTACTGTCACCAACACCTCTGCCATCATCAATATTATCCCTTGATATGGTTTGCCTCTATGTCCCCACCCAAACCTCATGTTGAGCTGTAGTTACCAATGTTAGAGGAAGGACCGGGTGGGAGGTGATTGGATCATGGGGGCAAGTTTCCCCCAAGCTGTTCTCATGATAGTGAAGGAGTTCTCATGAGATCTGGTTGTTTAAAAGTATGTAGCACATCCCCCTTTGCTCTCTCTCTGTCCTACCACTATGTGAAAGTGTGCCTGCTTCCCCTTTAGCCTTCTGCCACAATTGTAAGTTCCCTGAGGGCTCCCCAGTCATGCCTCCTGTAAAGCCTGTGGAACTGTGAGTCAGTTAAGCCTCTTTTCTTCATAAATTACCCAGTCTCAGGTAGTTCTTTATAGCAGTGTGAAAACAAATACATCCATAATGTAATAATTACCACCACGAATAACACCACCCCCATCACCACTGTCACACCGTCACAAGCATCATCACCACCACTATTATCAAAATCATTATTATTGCTATGACCATTATTGTCATCTAATACTGATCCGCACCATGTATGCACTGCCTTATAGCTTACTAAACACATTCATATTATCTCACTAATGCTCATGACAATCCAATGAATTGATACCATGATTGTTATTGTTTAACAGATGAAGAAGCTGATATGCAGAAAGGGGCTAAACAATTTCTTCAAACCACACAGCTCCTAAAGGGTAAGCTAGGACTGACCTTCAATTCTATTTCACCCAACAGACCATCAGCTCTCTTCATCAGCTCTAAGTTGTTATGGAATGGCCTCCAATGTGCTATGTTTTTGCACCATGCCACAATCTTTGATGTTCATATCATGTGAATATGCTGTTGGCGAGTGGGGGAGGTCCTCAAAGTCATGCCCAAGTTTCTCTGCCACATGAATTCTAATTAAGGAATCCCAAGTCTTTGTGCATCTCTGTGAAATATCAGTTCAAGTCACCAAGTACCAGTCTTTTGCCCAGAACTGTCCTGGGATCCTCAAAGATGCTCAGAAGGGAAGAAAGAAAGATCCAGGTCTCTGAGGAAAGGTCACTCTTGCTGGAGAGTCAAGCATGTTTATAGGGAATGATGATAGAACAGTACAAGGTAATCAAAGGCTAAATCATGGAGACAAATAGTAAGTTCCTTGGGAGAGGAGAAGGAGGAATCAAATGTAAGCTGCAGTGATCATGGGGAGACACTTAGGGGGACAAGGCTGGCGGTGAGAGGGCACAGTCTCTATCCCTACTTACTCGGTGCTTTTCTCATCCTTGCTGTCCACTACCTCCTAGGACCTTGTCCCACTCTCCTGAACGTGGACAGCCTGACTCTGCTCCTTGCCTCCCACTTCTGATGGCATCTTCTTTCTGTTAACATCCTCCAAGTCACAAGCATACAAAACATCACTGACATTTTTAATTCCTTTCCCCTTCTTGTTGCCTGCCTCTGTGACTTTGCTCATCCTGTTCCTTCTGCCTAGAACTTCACTAACCTACATTCCTGCCTGGGCCAACCCCTAGCTCATTTGCTAAGCTCTAATGCCACCTCTTTCGGCCACCTCCTCTAATTCTCCAGCCCCTGCCCCTCAGATAGAGGTGCTTTCTCCCTCCTCTGAATCCCCACAGTGTTACATAATCTATAATGTCCTCTAGTTAAATGCTCAGGTTCAGCCTGGTCCAGAGATTCAGCATGCAGGCACTGGAGGCAAACCATCTGGTTTCGAATCCTGGCTTGTCCACTTATGAGAAGTGAGACATTGGACATTTGCTTATGCCCTCTAGTCTTCAGTGTCCTCATCTGGAAAGGGTCCAGTAATAGTGCTCGCTTCCTGGGGATACTGTAAGGCTTACATAAAGTCAAGCTGCTAAAGTGTCTAGCACGTAGCATGTCATAGATTTGCTGTTAATGTAATTATTATGACCAGAGAGAAGTTCCTTGGGGACAAAGACTGTGTCCAACATAACTCTAATTTTCCAGCAGCTTCTTCTTCAGGGTAAGGCAAATGGGAGCTAGAATTGCCTCTAGCAGAGGCTACATGATATGGACCAATGTACAGAGTGGTCACTTAGCAAGGGAAAAACCAGGGAGGGCAGAATGGTAGCACCAGGTGAGAACAGATGCAATAGGCAATTGGGAATGACAGAGGGTCCCTGGGAAGATCAAGACAAGATTCAATGCTCATTGTAGTCCCAGGTTTTCCTACCTCCTCTTATAATGCACCCTGAGGACATATCAAATCATAAGGTGCTTCTAGGAAATGAGTGAGGCTTTCATTTGGAGTGTCAACATCAAGGGCTTTGGAAGTGGCCAAAGCTGGTGTGAACCCTGTTCTTCCACCAGGCATCTGGGGGACTTGGGGCAAGTCACTTCTTCTCAAGCCTCAGTTTCCTCATTTACAAAATAGGGGGATCAGTGCCTGCCTCTCACAGTGTGAGATTTCATCTGTTACATGGGAATAATTGTACTGCCTACCACATAGGGTTGTTGTAAGGATTACATTAGTTTAATGTACCAAAGGCACTTAGAGTGGTACTTGGCACAGATTGCTATATAAATGTCACAAGGACTATTTAAATGTTATGTTTGTTACTGTTGTTATTTTGTCAACACCTTGCACAGTCCTTGGCATGCAGCTGGTGCCCGATACAGATCGGTTTTTTTCCTTTTCCTGTCTGGTTCCAACTCCAATGCTGAAATGCCTCACAGGCACACTCAAGAGATGCTTAAAGCACTAGCAAAGTAGAGGCATGAAAAATTGCGTTTTGAAAGCATATTTTATTTCAGAAAAGTCACTAAAGTAGTCAACATGGGAAAAATCCAAATTTGGCAGACTTCCTTAGACTTATCTTACTGTTTCTCCTTTGAAATGCCTGTGTAGCCATTGGTGGGGCAGGGCAGGGTGGGGTGGTGGTGGGAGGACCTGATCATTTTAGTGTTAGGGCATACAGGGCTTACAGTCCTAATCAGCCCAGGGCTGGATGTATGCAAAGGGGGAAGGAAAGAAGGGGAGCCCCTTGCTGCCCTGACTTCGATGGGTGGGGAAGCCTCCTGAAGACACCCCTGCTGAGTGCACGATTTGGACATCTGGAAGAGACATACATGGGCGAATCCCAGAGATGGAGAGAAAGTGCAGCCTCAGTCACACGGATGCAAATGTGCCAGCTTCCCCAAGGCAGCTGGGAGCTGCATGGTCTCCACCAGAACACTCCTCTCACTCTGGGTCCAGGGTTGGCATGGATGAGGAGCTGATGGAGCCAAGAGGAGGCTGTCATTTTCAGTTCCTGGGAGCTGGGAAACTAGCCGTCACTGCTCAGCCTCTTCCTGGGGCTCAGAGGCTTGCTTGTCCTGGATGTGCCCTCCAGCTGCAGGCAGGAGCCCAGGTGGTGGAGTGCCTCGCAATCAGATCCGCTTCAAGTACTTGCTCGCTAATCACTAGCCAATCAAGAACCTCCCTGAACCGAAGTTCCTAGTCTGCGAAGTGAGAATAATAATGAAACCACTACAGGCCTCCTACAAAAATAAAAGGATTGCTTTTTTGGGGGGATCCCCACCAACAGAGAGGTCCTACTAGACCCCCTGGAAAAGGCATTTGACTTTAATTCTCCAGGCCCGGCCTGTGTCTTTTTAGACTCCTACTTTGGTCACATTTTCTGGCTTCAAATCCCACACAAAGGCTCTGCGTGTAAGCCAGGCTGCCAGCCCACTCTGGGATTCTGAACGTTATCAGTGAAATCCATTATGCAGGTAAGTCTCTAGTTGCGGTCCACACGGCTCTGTCCTGCACCCTGTTCTGGCCTGTGTTCTTAGAAGCAAGTTAGATAAAGACCTAGAATGCCTCCTTATCATATCTTCAGGTAGCAGAAAACTTGGAAGTGTAGCGAAGATGACAGCTGGTGGAATCAAGATTCAGGATCTCACTTGGCTGGAATAACATTTAAAATGAGTAAATTAAAACTTAATGGGCATACATCATCCTGCACTTTTTCTTTGTTGTTAAAAAGAAAGAGAGAGAGAGAAAGAAAAACAGACAAGCTTGATTGCAGAAATGCAAATCTGGGTTTCTGACTTCACAACGTCTTATATGAGATGACCAGGGCTGGGGTTCAGATGTCAGGCCTGACACTTGAGTTATGTGATTGTGGGCAAACCATTCACCTTCTCTGGACTCTATTTTCTTATTTGTAAAATGAGGCTTAAATCAGAAGTCTTCAAAGTCCTCTTCCAGCTTGATATATAATTTTGTATAATATAATACATATAGTTCCATTATCTGTGCTTTAGGCCAGTATTCCTCAGACTTCAGTGGGCATATAAACCATCTGGTGGTCTTGTTAAAATGCAGGTTCTGACTGGGTAGGTCTGACTGAGTTGAGGCCTGGGACTCTGTATTTCTTTTTTCTTTTTTCTTTTTTTTGAGATGGAGTATCGCTCTGTCACCCAGGCTGGAGTGCAGTGGTGCAATCTCGGCTCACTGCAACCTCCACCTCCCAGGTTCATGCCATTCCCCTGCCTCAGCCTCCCGAGTAGCTGGGACTACAGGCGCCTACCACCACGCCTGGCTAATTTTTTTTGTATTTTTAGTAGAGACAGGGTTTCACCATGTTAGCCAGGATGGTCTCGATCTCCTGACCTTGTGATCCGCCCGCCTCGGCCTCCCAAAGTGCTGGGATTACAGGTGTGAGCCACCGTGCCCAGCCGGGACTCTGTATTTCTAACAAGCTCCCAACTGATGCTGAGGCTGCTGGTCTGAGGAGCACACTTTAAGGAGCATAGACCCAGATAGTAATAATTTACCTTTAGTGCATTCTATGTGCTGACCGCTGCATCTTACATGCATGATTGCATTTAATCCTCATAACAACCTGGGAGGGAATTACCAACAATATCCTCGTTTTCTAGATTATGTAGAGATGAAAGTTCACAGAAGCGAGGTAACCTGTTCAATGTCACACAGCTAATGAGTTGCAGAGCCAGGATTTGAATTCTAGGTCTGCCTAACCAGGAGTATATGCTCATAACAACCATACAACATACGCAGGTGATTCGGGCCAACATGTGGCTAAGGAGAGAAAGGAAATGAACGGGATAGCAGTAAGGTACTTGCAAAAGTACTAGCAAGCTCTTGTGTTTCTTTTCTTAGCAGTAACAACCACTTGTAAACCGACTGACCTCTCCTTGCCCACCTGGACCATGTGAAAACTCTGATCCGGGTCCCTAGTTCTGAATGTTTGCAATTCTAACATACTTGGAGGATATTTAAACACTCTATCTTCACTGACAGGCAATGATGGCTATAACAAAGGGAGAAAATTTTAGTTCACATAAATGATTAGAGCAGAGGAGAGACGTTTAATCCTATTAATGAATTTGCTAATTGGCCTTTTGCCCCCAGTCATTTCATATTCAGGCTTCCACAGCATCAGATTAAAGGGAAATAGATCTAGGGGGAGGCGGGGTTGGGATGGCGCTAAAAGCGTTTTGCTCAGGGCCTGCACGTAGCTCAGTTGTTCCATGTGGCTAATGAGGTGCTTCAGTCTATCCTTGAATGTCCCCAACATCCATGCACCCGTTTTGACAGTTTTTCTACTCAGGTCCCTAAGGTTCCGGAGGCAAAGCCAGGAGGAGAGGAGGTTAGTGTGGCAGTTAGAAGCTCAGGCTCTGGGATCAACCAGAACCAGGCTCTGAGATTCCCAGGTTCTATGACCCTGAGTAAGGCACTTCCCTTTTTAGAGCCTCAGGTTCCTCAACTACAAAATAAGAACTGTAACAGCATCTTGTCCTCCAGGGTTGGGGTTAACAAAATAACACAGGAAAGAACTGAGCAATGTACCTGGCACTGGGTGGAGGACATAGTGATTTGGGCTAGCATTATTATCCTCCCTGGCGGGTAACCTGCATTTTCATACCTCACTGTTGGGAATTGCTTTTACCATCTAAAGTTGACAACTTCCCTTAGGAATCACCAGAGAAACTGCTTAGGGTGCCAGTGACCATGAATATAGTGGCTCGGGATCTCAGAGGGCTGGAATCAGAGGCCACAGCTCAAAGGGATGGGGAGATTACCAAGGGTAACACCGTCATCATCCAGGTGGAGCAAGGCAGAAGGAAGGGGCCTGCCCTGAGATGGGACAAAAGGCGGCAGCAAAGCCAGCACTGCCAACTCACCTGGTGTGCATCACCGTGTTCACTTCCTTCTTGGCCCTCATGTGGCCCTGTAGGGAGACACTGTCCTTGTCCGCATTTTTGTTTTTTGTTTGTTTGTTTGTTTGTTTTGAGATGCAGTATCGCTTTGTAACCCAGGCTAGAGATTGCGCAATGGCGCAATCTTGGCTCACTGAAACCTCTGCCTCCTCGGTTTAAGCGATTCTCCTGCCTACGCCTCCTGAGTGGCTGGGATTACAGGAGCGTGCCACCACACCTGGCTAATTTCTGTATTATTAGTAGAGGCGGGGTTTCACCATGTTGGCCAGGCTGGTCTTGAACTCCTGACCTTATGATCTGTCCACCTCGACCTCCCAAAGTGCTGGGATTACAGATGTGAGCCACCATACCTGGCCCATTGTCCCCATTTTAGAGAGGAGGAAACTGAGGCCTAGAGAGGCTCAGCTATGAACCGAAGAAAAGGAGTTGAATCCCAAGGCTCTCTTATTTTAATGCAGTGCTCCTAACCATAATGCAATCCTACTTCTAGCTTTCTGATTTGAGTGGTATGTGGTTCCTACTTCCCCCCACCGCACCAGTGAAGCTTTTAGTCTGGCCTTGAATAACAAGATTTAATCCAAAGTACTACTCCCATGGCTGGGGTATGGGAAGCTAGCAATATCCCAACTGACTGCAACTACTTCCAGAAGGTGACCTATTTAAAATACTACCGGGAGGAAAGGGAAGCATTTAAAGAGAAGTTTCTCTGGAGGCCCTAGGACTCTTAGGCTCTCTCTCTCTTTTCTAAAAACTGCTCCTTCCCTGCCTGATGAATGGGAACATCAGCTCCAGGGCCATTATGCAGAATTTTGCAGAGCTTCTCCCCAGGAGCAGACCTGGATTCCTCATCTGCACCGCTGCATTCCAGCACCACTCAGAGCCATCGAGAACGCACACTCTGGCCCATCCATCCTTACCTCCATGCCACCAGCATCCATCAAGTCTGGATGCAGCGTCAGGCCTGACAGAGGCCCTGGGATAAGACTCAGTCCCTGAAAGCTAGTCAGAGAGATAAATGTGTAAACCCACAATGACAACCTCATAGTGTGTTCAGAACTGTAGTGAGGGGAAGCAGCAACAGCTATGAGGGAAGAGAGAGGGGAGAGATGTGCTCTGCCTGCAGAAGCTGGGAAAGGCTTCCCAGAGCAGTGGCATTAAATGGGGCCTTGAAGGCTAAGTAGGAGTTGGCCAGGTGAATGAGGAGATGGAGGAGGAGGGAGGATGAGGAAGCCAGAGTAGATCTTAGGCAGAAATGACAGCAGGGAAACAATGCTGAAGGACATTTGTGGGACTGGCTAAGTGAACAAATGAACAAGTGGATAAATATACAGATTCTGATCTCACCCAGGCAAGGCAAGGGTGAACCTGAAATATAAGGGAAGACAAGGGGAATCACCATGAGTCAGTCTCTACTTTTCTTTCAGCAAAAGAGTGAAAACTTAGACATCTCCTCACCTTCTCCAAAGATGCTATACACCTACCAGTATCCAAAAAATTACCAGGACTCTTCTTGACTGAATTTATATTTTTCAGCTTTGGAGAACATGACTATCAATGCTCTTTGTCAAAAGATAGTTTTTTAATTATAGCCGTTCTGGCACTTCATCATCCATTCATTTATGGACATATTCATTCATTCATGCAGTCATTTATTCCATAATTCTTTCTGTCATTCAGTTGATAATTCATTTGTTTCTTCATTGATTCACTCCTTTACTGCTTCCCCCATTCATTCAATCATTTATCTTTTCACTCATTTGTTAAAGCATGTGCTCACTTATTCACTTACACATTTACAAAGCATTCATGGAGCAAGGCCCATCCACATAGACAAAGAGATCTAAGCCTTGGCCCTTTTCCAGAGACGAAGTCAAAACAATCCCACTGATTTTAGGCAGTAAGTCCTTCCCCTCTATCTTCTGTTCTTTTCCATCTCTCTCTTTCTGTCTATCTTGAGCTCCGCTGAGCTTCTTCTGGGATTGAGGGACCAGAACTCTGCCTGGTGCTGGACGTGGGTTCCTCATACCTTTGTGATTATGAGGGGAGTGGGAGTAGAATCACTGTTCTCAGCACTTTCCTGCTAAATGGTAAACAGATTCGGTACATTTCATGGACAAAGCCAATTCAAAACCAGCAGGCTGAATAACAGAATTCATTCCCGGTAGAGGGCTGGTAACTGAAATTCCAGCGGGAAACTAACTTTTCCCACAGGGTCTGCAATTCTAGAAAATAATGGAGAGTGGCCAACCATGCCATTGTTTATAATTTCCTCTAGAAAATTTTTTATTAAGTACCTACTATGTGCACAGAACCAAGCAGAGAGTTGTGAAGGATGAGTTAGATGAACTCCTACCCCAAGAACCCTGCCCTCTGGTGGAGGGGAAAGGGGGTTAACATCTTCACTGATTGTCTAATTCCAAACACGATTGTGAGTCATAAGAAAACGTATGCCTTAAAAGAATACGGGAATTCGGATGGGAGAAGTCACTTCTCTCTGGGGCTTGGAGAAGGCTTCCTGAATGTGGAAACTGCTGAGTGAGGTCTTGGAATGTGCATGGAATTTTAACTATTAGACAAGGTAGCAAGGGGTGGGGAGGGAGAGTATTACAGAATTAAAAGGACAGGCAAAGATGCAAAGATGGGTAAAGACCAAAGCACAAACATTTCTATAAATCAGGATTCTCCTTTTGCAGATAAAGAAACTAGCATTTACAAGCTAAAATGACTTGCCATACAGGACTATGTGACAACAGGACCACTGCTTCTCTATGCCTTTCTGTCTCTTGTCACCCTCCCAGATCTTTAGGTTGAAAATACTGCCTTGACCAATAAACCCTAAACCCAGCCTCATCAGGTGCACTCTGCTTTCATAAGTTCCCTGAGGTGCTCATTGATCTAGGAGCAAATATGGGACTATTAGGAACATTCCCATGTTTGGCCCTATATTAACCAGTACCATATTAACTCACCACGTGGCCTTAGAAAAAGCATCTGATAGCCATGGAGTTGAGTTTACTCACCTATGCTATGACTATTCTGGAGATCCGAAGCTCAGCCCTTTCAGAAAGTTCTGCATGCTTGCACTCGGTCATGGAGGATTTCTAACTCAGCCACCCCTGCAGTGTGGGATTATTTGCTAGTAGGCAGTTCTCTATTGAGATGGCCTTGATCTAGTGATGTTGTCCCTAAATTCTCCTGCCCCCCCTCGACAAGCCCGGCAGTTGCACCTGTATGATCCTCCTCTGGTTCTCCTCAATGCCCTAGCCTGTTTCACTTGCCCATTCAAGGCCAGGAACAGTGTCCTTGGTGTGTCATGCACATGCAAAATTGCTAGAGCCAGAAATTCTATCTGGGACTGGGATGCAGAGGCTGAATCCCAAAAGCAGGGCTCTTCTACTTTTAATTAAAGACACACAAAGATCCCAAACAGAGAGAAGGACAGGAAGTGAACCTGAATATTTTTATTCAGTGGCATGGCTCTTAAATTACTTTAGATTTCTGTTGCCTTTAGAGAGCTCTCTCTGAACACCAGGTTGGGCTGGATATCTTCTTGCAGCACTAATCATGCAGAGTTTTTGCCCCATTTAAAAACGATGTATGTTTCTAAATTGTATTATCAAAGCATTCAGGATTTTAATTGAGCAGGCTTTGATGTTTTCAGGACAAGCCACAGAGTAGAGGTCAGTGAGGGCTGAAGCAAGGGACGAGCATCTGTGTGCCTGGGTTTTTGGTCCTAGTTATCTGGATAGGGCTGGATAAGGTTTCCAGAAATGAGCTGTTAAGACTCTCAGATGTACTGCCTACTTGGAAAATGGCCTTACTCTGGACGTTTGGAAGCCCCAAACAATAGAGCCACAAATTGAATAGTACCTAAAATTTGCAGACCACTTATAGCTCAGAGCTGTGCTAAATGCTTGACTTGCATGATCCTTGAAATCCACACAACACAACAGCTATTTTAAGATGGTAACTACTACTACCCCTGTTTTATAGTTGAGGAAAACAAGGCTTAGTCATCCAGCTAGTAAGTGGCAGAGCCTGAATTTGAACCCAGCAGGGAGACTGATTCCTGAGTTGAAAAATCCCAACTGCTCTCTTCTGACCGCTTCTAATTAGATCTGAGCCTCACGTCTCTGAGATCATAGCAGCAGCTCTGGTGAGAGCATCAACCACAAAAATATTAGAATTTGAGAACCAAATGGAACCTGAGGAAATGCCTAATGTGAATTTCTCCTTTTACAAAGAAGAAACTGGGACCCCAGTGGGGAAAAGTGACCTGGCCAGGATAGGATCCCTGACCACTAGCCTCCCCAGCCAGGACTCCCTCCAGGTTTCCAAGCTGCTTCCCATAGAAGGGTCTTCTGCTGATTAGCATTCCACTGTGCAAGGCAGTGAGATGACTCTGCTCCGGGGGCAAATGCCTGGGGGAACATATGCAGCTGGACCCCTGGACAACTCACGCCAGTGTCACAGGCTTTGTGCAGGAAAGGCTGAGTGCTCAGTGCTTTGGTAGCTTGTCTTGGGAGTCCACCCATTGGCCCCGAACCTGCCATGAGTCTCAAACAAACATTGTTGTGAGAGTTAAATGAGAGTTGTTGATAAAACACCTAGCACTATGGCAAGCACATAGTAGGGGCACACTAAATGCTAGTACCCCCTCTTCTCTTTCTTTGAATCTGAGACAGAAGCAAAGACCTTTGTACTTCGGGAATCCTGCAGGAATTCATCCAGGGTAAATTCCTGGATGTTTGGGGCAGGAGAAGGAAATGGTAGACACCAATGCCTGAGCTCTTACTCTTTCCCCAGCCCTATGCAAAGAGCTCCGTATTCATCATTCATTCAATTCTCACATCCTTACAACAACTTCCTCTGGGTCCCTGGTGGCTGCAGCCAACACAGAATATGAAGCCGAGTCCCCCCTTCCTTGACTTCCTACATAACCAGTTTCCTTCCAGGAAGTAGCATACGAATTTTATGGATGAAAACCTGAGGCTTAGGGAGGTGGGGGGACTTGCGTAAGGTTCCAGAAGCAGGGAATGATAGAGCTGGGATTCATACCCAGACTCAACTTGAATCTAGGGCCTGAGATCTTTCTGTGACACCCAGCTCCCAGGAGAGCCACAGGCATGCAAAATATTTAAAAACAAGCCCCTGACTTTCCTGTCCCCACAGTCCCCTGGCCTCTGAGACCGCATGGTGGCCAGACAGGTGATGAGGGAGAAGACCTAGATTTGGTGCTGAAAATTGTCTCCAGTCAAGCAGCATCCCAGGATCTGCAAGAGGTGAGGCTTGGAGTGTCAAGGCCTTGGGCTGAGCTTTGCAGACCTGTTCTGGTCAGGACTGGTAAAAGGGCAACCAGTCCTTTCCTTGCCAGCAGGACGTGTAACTCAGCTGGACAAATGGGTCAAAGCCTCTTCCTATGTTCTAGGCTGTAAATGTCAACCCAGCTTCAGCACCTAAGATCTGCACCCAGAAATCGCTTTCCTTGGGGCTCAGCCAGCCTGATGCTTCTGGGATCTAGGCCAGAAGCTGGGACCCCTTCTTCCAGGGGATTTCAGGGACAGTTTACTTGCGTAGATCTCTGTGGTTCTAACCAGGGTGAGACCAACCGCGTTCTAAGAGGAGAAGGGGTCCCTTACCCCCATTGCACTTCTACTCACTATCGGGCATATAGGGTAGGAGCTGTAACTCCCACCTGTATCCAGGATGGGGGCTCCGATGGTAGAATTTGAATGTTTAAGTGTCAAAGCTACTTAAAATCTTACCAATCATAGTGACATTCGAACATTAAACAAAACAAAACCCATCATTTCCCGTTTCCTAACTGCTTCCAGTCTCTTTATTCCAGCAACTAACTTTCGAACTGCTGGTAAGGAGACCTGCATTGTCCTCCAGGGCCCAACACACTAGTTTCAACTTCATCTGGACCCATTTGAGGACTCTCTCACAGGTGGTGAGATCAGCTATGCCTCGGCTGGGGACAGGTGGTGATGGAACAGCGTCCAGGCAGAAGAGACTCCAGGATATTATGCTTTAAATCCTTGCTGTAAGCTCAGCTCCCAGCCAGCCCTTCACGGTTGCTCCTCCTGACTCCCGGAGCCACCAGGACATAAGGCCTGGGAGTTTTACCCCTGGCAGTAGCTGATTCCTTTTGGCTTGCAGAGGTTTCGGGGGTGCAGACAGAGCACTCTTCCTGATGAAGGGACTCGCAGGTCTGTACCTGGCATAGCCGCCTGGGAGGAGTGTGGGAGTGTGGGAGCACCCTCACTGAGTGCTCAAACGCCAGCTGTCACACACACTTCCACCAGAGAATCCGGTCACCCCACCTGTGAACGTGCTTCTTCCTTCGGCTCCCAGAGATTTCCCCAGGAGAAGAGTCCCGGCGCCTGGTGCCCCAGAGGGGTCCAGTCGCCGATGGGGCAAACGTCCACTCTGGCTCCCTCCTCTGGTGTTCACACCAACCCTCCCACCGGTTTCTCTCTCCTTTGGATACAATCACCTGTCCGGGCTCCTGGTGAGAGGGGAGTCCGGACTAAGGGAGGCAGGTGGCACACCCCACCTCGGCGCCCAGCACCCCCAAACCCAGACAGGGGAACAAAAGGAAGAAGGAGGTCGCTTACCTTTCGAGGGTCGCCTTTGTTTGGTTTGCAGAGATGAGAAGGTGCCCATGACGGCCCCCATGGCGGCGAAGACTTGTGTGCGAGTTGGGACCCCGGGCCCTGCCCCTCCCCTTCCCTGGAAAGAAATCCCCGTGGTTTGTCTACTCTGAATTGGAGGAGAGAAAAGCGACCGGCAGCTCGCCCGCAGCTTGGTATTCAGCGAGCGTGGAGCCGAGGCTAGGAGGTTTCTGGATTCCTTCTTCAGCCCGGCACATGCAGGGACTCAGGGCTAGCTGCTCCCCGCCAGCCTTCGGAACCGCTTCCCCGCGCGAGGACTCGGCCCGGCCGGTTCCCTCGCCCAGGGCCGAGGACGGTGCCCTGAAGCCTGCCTGGCACTGGACACGGGGCCAGCGCGCCCGCCCGGCCAAGGCTGCCGAGCCAGCGCCGCGTGCGGTGCGGGAGCCGCGGTCCGCCCGCCCCTCCTGCCGCACGCTCGGCTCCCCTCCCGGCGCTCGGGCTGGGTCTCGGAGGGCCGAGTACCAATCATGAATGAACAGAGCCCGGACCGCGCGGCGCGGAGCCACAGCGCGCCCGCCCGCTGCCTGCTGCCTGCCGTCAGCGCTCGGGGCGAGAGTCGGAGCCGCGGAGGGGGCGGCGGGCTCGCAACTGCGGAGGGGCGGGGCGGGGGCGAGGGCTGCACGGTGGGGGCGGGGGACACCCGGCCCTGCGCCCTCACCCTCGCGCACCCTCATCCGCCCGGGGTCTGCGCGGGACCCCCAGGAGCATGCGACCCTAAGAGACAGATCCGGGGCCAGGTACCTGGCTGATGGGTACGGTTCAGGGGGCAGTAGGTTGAGTAGCCCCAGGGAGACTCTGTGTGTGTGTGTGTGTGTGTGTGTGTGTGATGTGCGCGCGTGCGTGTGTGTGTGTTCCTGTGTGTGGTGCATTGTGATTTCATTTGACTTCAAGGGAAATCTTATTTAACCCACTGCCTGAACTCATGGGGAGGGGGAAAGTCGGCCCCACCCAGAAAGGGGTGAAAAACACATCCAAATGGATGGTCACAGCAAGAAGGTGCGGTCCTGCTCCACGGGTCCTTGAGGGTTCTGCAGAATTCTCCCATGGCAGGGCCCACCTTCTACTGACAGGAAGTTGGGGAGGAGAAAGGAGCCCTCAGCCCTTCCGAGCCTTTACACTCCCAGTTTTCTTTTTCTGTTTTTTTGAGACGGAGTCTCGCTCTGTTGCCCAGGCTGGAGTGCAATGGCGCGATCTCTGCTCACTGCAACCTCTGCCTCCCAGATTTAAGTGATTCTCCTGCCTCAGCCTCTGGAGTAGCTGGGATTACAGGCGCCCACCACCAGGCCCAGATAAATTTTTTTGTATTTTTTAGTATAGATGGGGTTTCGCCATATTGGCCAGGCTGGGCTTGAACTCCTGACCTCAGGTGATCCACCCGCCTCGGCCTCCCAAAGTGCTAGGATTACAGGCAAGAGCCACCGCACCCAGACTGCTCTCTCGTTTTTCTGTTTCTTTCCTCCTTGGTTCTCCCTCTTCTCCCTTTCCAGCTCAAAAATTTATTAGCCATCAGCTCCTGGCACGGGTTGTTAGTGCTTGAAGGGGCAATGATTAGATTCAGGAAGCCATTTCCCTTCTGTGGGTGGCTTCTCACCCAAAGGGCAAAGTTTGCGTCCCTGCCTGTGAACTCAAAGCCTTGTGGTGTTGAAATGCAAGATTTGCTCCCTGGAAGGTGGAGGAAGAGCTTCCCTCCCCCAAGTCTGAGCTGCTTGGGTTCCCACTGAGACCCATTGTGACACCAAGAATCCTTTACCCAAGCTGGCCCCCACACTCCCACCTGGTGATTTTCTCTCTGCCACACAGATACACACCATGTTAGCAGTTCACAGAATGCCCGGACATATGGCCTCATAAACAAGCATGCATGCCCATAAAGTCCCACAAACATATGGGCGCAGCTCCTTAAGTCCGCACAGACATTGCTATTGTACACACAGACAGACCCAAGGCTCATAATACACCTACAGTTGCCGCCCACAAAGATGGAGAGACACACAAACACACAGGCATGCAGATGCACACACAGTGCAAAACTGCATCACAGTCACCACATTCACACAGGCTGAATGACACACAGGCACAGAGTTGAATCCCCAGGATACAAGCCCCTTGAGAGCTGCTTCCCCTAATGCCAGCCCATGAGCTGTCCGCTCAGGGCCACAGGTGGCCTGTGACTTGGCCAGGGTCCCTGAATAGTTTTCTTCACCTATGCAGCATTTAATGCTTTTCTGCAATTCCAGCATGTGTCCTGTTTTGTGCAACAGGGGAGGTGTGCTTACGAACATACTTCCTTTCTTTTGCATTGCCAACTGCTGTGCAACCACATTGTCCACGTGATGCCCACCAAAGCCCTGTGAATTAAGCAGGTGCCTGACCATCACCACAGAGAGAAATTGAGGCTTACCTAGTGTTAGAAATTTGCCTGAAGTTGCCCAACCAGGATGTGGGATTAGAAGTTGGTTTCCAGGCCTCTGTCATGGTCTCCTGGGGAATCCCCTGCTCACAGATGAGGGCACTGAGCCAGAAAGACCTGCTGGGAGTCCCATCAGATTCACAGCCTCTGCTCTCCTAACTGCCAGCTCAGGGCTTGTCCAGGCCAGGGAAGCCTTGAATCCTGGAAGACGGGGCAGGGGCTGGTCCCTGCTTCCCTCCTGCCTTCTCTGTTGGGGAAGAGGGCGTGTGAGGCTGAAGCTCGGGGTCACTAGAGGACCAAGTAGGATGTCCAGGATTCAGGGAACAGAGGAGAGCCCTTTGCCGAGGAGAAGGTGAAGCCACCCTGGGTGTCTTTGCCAACTTCTCCAGGACACCACTGTGGGAGCACCAAGCTACCTCCCCCTCGGGGCTCTGCTAATTTTCATGGTACCTGAATGACCATAAGGACAGCACTTGAGAGGTCACAAAAGTCTCGAATGTCATCCTCTCATTTCTGCTTCCCCACAACCCACTGAAGAAGCAGAGTACAGATGACTTGCTCCATTTTGCAGATCAGAAATAGCAAAGTGCTTCTGGATGTGTTTGCCATTGGCCGCCTCTGAACAGTAGGTGTACAGTGAAGTCACCAAAATAAAATCCAAACCATTGAACATGAATCATGAGGT
Organism: Macaca thibetana thibetana; assembly: GCF_024542745.1. NCBI lineage: Eukaryota > Metazoa > Chordata > Mammalia > Primates > Cercopithecidae > Macaca > Macaca thibetana. The sequence continues at coordinate 11,242,130 of NC_065583.1, forward strand.
CTTTTTTGTGGCCTGTGGCTTCTTCTACAAATCCTCCCTGACTCCGGTGCTCCCTCTGTGGCTCAGCCTACCAGACCCCTCACTATTTCTCAGATGTGTGTTGTGGTTCTGCTTCAGGGCCTTTGCACGTGCTGTTCCCTCTGCCTGGAAAGTTCCTCACCTCTTTCTCCTTCTGGCCACCTGCTGCTTACCCTGGAATATCTACTGCAGATGCCATCTCCTCCAGGGATCCGTCCCTGGCCCCGAGTCAGTACCCCGCTTGCGGTTTCCATAGCACTCAGGGCTCCTTGTCTTATCAGAGGACTCCTTGCTTTGTTTCTCATTGTTCCATTCCTTGCCTGCCACTCCCTCTGGACTGCTTTAACTGATTTACATACTGATTTAACTCTCTACTTTCTGCTTACTGTCTGGTTTCTGACAGGGGTGCAGTCAATCTATGCTGAATAAATGAATGACTGAGTTGATTTTCTTTGCTCAGTGACCCAGTTAGTAAGTAAAAACTGATGATTACCAGATCATCCTTGCCCCTTCAAGGAAGACACATGCTCCGCCGAGTGAAGATTCATTCATTCACTTATTCATTCAACAAATATTAATTCATTCATGTATCTACCATGTACCAGATATTTACATGCACAATAGCTCATTTATTCCTGCAGACGTCTTGTGACATAGGTATTATTTGCAGATAAATACACACACGTGCGCACGTGCCCACTGTACAATGCAGCCGACATCACCCCTGAGATGCTCACAAAGAATGTGTCTAAGTAGGAGAACACAGGTAAGTGTGAGGGGCAAGAGAGAAAGATGATGATAACAGGCCCTCTCTCTGCCTCCTGGGAACTTGCAACAGAGAGCAGAGAACTGCATGGGGAGAGAGGGAGTGACAGGAGGAGTGCTGAGGAAGCCTCCCATCAGTCACCCTGACTGCAGGAGCCATTTGTCCTGTTGTCCCTGCCATGATGTACTCACTATGGCAACCTTGCCAGCCCCATCCAACCTGAGCTTCAGTGGCTGTGGCTCCCTTTACTCTGGAAGGTGAGTTAGCTCATGTACTGTCTCCAGCTCTGACCCCTCCCTCATGAACCCTGGTGTAGACTGAATGTTTGTGTCCCTCCAAAATCCCTATGTTGAAGCTCTAAGCGCCGGTGTGGCTGTATTTGGAGAAGGGGCCTCTAAGGAGCTAATGAAGGTTAAAAGAGGTCATAAGGGTGGGGCCCTGATCTGATAGAGTTAGTGTCCTTACAAGGAGACCCCCCATGCACAAAGATGTCACATGAGCATACAGGGAAAAGGCAGATGCAACCCAAGGTGAGAGGCCTCACCAGACGCCAACCCTGCTGGCACCTTGATCTTGGACTTCCAGTTTTCAGAACCGTAAGAAAATAGATTTCTGTTGTATAAGCCACCTAGACTGTGGTATTTTTTGAAGGCATTCCAGGCGGACCGATACACAACCCCAGTGTCAATCCATGAGCTCAGAAGGTTCTAGGTGCAAGGCCTTCGTTCTGCCATGAGCCTCCATATAGGACTCCTTAGGGCACCCCTCTGAGGCTGTTCAGGGAGGAAGGAGTGAGGTCGTCAGACCTGCAGAAATCCTGTTAAAACATGCATGTGCTTGTCTGAGTTTATGTAACACACAAGCCCTGTTCTTTCCCTCCCTTACTCTCTCCTTTCTTCCTCTCTGTATCTCTTTCTTTCTTAATTTATTTCTTCCTCCCTGCTCCTTTTCTTCTTCCCTACTCAGTGCTCCCTCAGCCATGTTTCTTCTCATCCTTATGGACAATAGTAGTTCCTTCCAGGCACAGATTGAGAGCATGAATTTGGGAGGCTGCTAGAACTGGGTTCAAACACTGAGCTTGCCCCTTTACTCTGAAACTGTGGACATGATGAGTACGATCTGTGAACCCTGCTTTCAGCTTCTTGTGGATTACATTCATAATTCCTTTAGTAACTGGTTGTGTTGCTGTGAGGGATTGGTGACATGATGTTTGTAAGGCTCTTAGCAGGTGCCTGGCACAGAGTGGCCCATTATTGAAGGTGGACTGCCCTATTCCTGTTGCTATGGGCCAGACATCCTGCTGGGCTAAAGGGGTATAAAAATGAGTAAGCCACAGCCTTTCCCTCGGCTTCCATCTTTGCTCTTCATCTGTTTGATAGGAAATCTATTCTCAGGGTCCCCATCTGGTATTAAAAGACTCAGATTAGTTAAGGAAGGGAATGCAGTTGGCACCTGATTATGTGCAATTCAGCACTATGCTTGCTGCTGTCTTGTACCATTTCCCAAATGTTCTGCATGCATAAGTCTGGCCTCAAATAGACTGGGAGCTTTTAGAAAGCAAAGGCCGAGTCTCCTGCTTTGCATTTCCCCACTCCACCGCCCCCATCCACCGCCACTCAGCCTGGCCCAGAACATCCTAACTGTTCTACAAATACTCAAACTGAGATCCTTCAGGGCAGGGGAAAGGGTGTCATTTACCCTGAGTTCATATGAACCCAATCCCATGTTGCCTGGTATGTAACCCTGGCCCTTAGCCTCCCCACCTGTGGAACATGAACCCAATCATGTCATGGGGTTGTGAGAATGGGGTAAGATAAAGTAAAGGGAAAGCACTTGTCTCTCTGTAAAGCACTCTGCAAAAGTCCTTTATTGTTATTTGCTTTGGGGTTCATTGGATCATTCATTCATTCATTCAATGAATATTTATTAAGCACCATCTACCTGCCAGGCACTATTCTAAATATATGGATCAATAATGAGCAAGAAGAGGCAAGAGTACCTGCTCTCAGGAAGCTGGAGGTCTAGAGCTAAAGAAAATCAAATCATCTCCTCATCGCAAATTGCATTCAGGCTGGGAAGGAAAGAGTAGGGCAGTAAGCTCAGGGTAGCAGGTGCTTGGAGAAGCCAGGTATCACCTTGTGTGAACAGTGAAGTGATGACATAGGACATATAGGTCTTCAGAGGGCAGGGAAGTAGATATGACTTTCAGGTCAAGGAGATGAGGCTTAAAGACCTGGGTTTGTTTTGTGACCTTGGGCAAATTATTTCACCTTTGAGCCCCTCAATTTCATCATGTTTGCAAGGAGAACAATCTCAGCAATATCAATGGAGGTTGCAGGGTGAGGTTGAAAGTTACCGTGGTTACAAAAGTGCCTGACACAGGGTCTCCCTGGCTGGAACACAGTCCTGATTCAGAAAACACAAACTCCATGCTTCACTTTCCTCTTCCAGTCCCCTTTGCTTGGACCTTCTCCCCTACCTCCCCAGGAGGAAGAAAAGACCTTTGAATAGGACTTGGGTTTGGGAAGCAGCTCTCCCGGGCTGCATTCTTATGCATCAAGCATGGCCTCATCTGTCAAGGTTGATCATGTTCTGGAGGGAGCAGGACTGACGTGGACTGCAGGGGAAGCCGGGGAAGCCAGGGCACAGGCTCTGCCCTTCATGTCCTGATGGCTGCGCTGCTCAAGGATTCCCCCTTCACGCTTCTGCACTGCCACAGTCTCCACCAGAGCTGAGATGAGTTCAGACAGAGTGCAGCCACCCACGCAGCTGGGACACTGGCGGTAAAGCCCTCCAACTTACCCAGATCCTGCTAGGAGTGCGTGTGTGGCGGGGCGGGGGCAGGGGTAGTCAGGGAGAGTGAGAAGGATATTCCTGGAGACCAGGGAAGTCATGGGTGCCAGCACTATGCTTGGCGCAAGGCAGATACTTCATGAATATTGATCAAATGGCTGTCTGGGGGTGGACGGAAGGGTGGATAGAAAGGGGACGGGTGGCTAGATGGATGGATTCAAATATGTTCTAACAAACTGTAAGTATCTGATAAAACCCGTGAATCTTTTCCCCAGAGTTACCATGCAGCATGAACACATGCTCACACTTGGTGTAGAATTCCAGACCCTCCCCCGTGAAACACAGCCTTGGACACTTGGTGAAGAAACTTTGTCCTAAGGAGGAAAGGTTATGGTAAGGGATTTTATCCATTCATCCCTTAGCTGTGTGCCTTTAACTTCTCTGATCCTCAGTTTCAACATCTATAAAACAGGTACAATAATCACGCCTATGTCTTAGGGCTGCTGTGAGGATTAAATGACTAGAAACATTAAGTGTGGTACCTGGGAGATTGCAAGGCTCATGAAAAAGGCAGGTCATTAACATACCCACTAATCTGCATTCATTCATTCAATCATTCATTCACTCATTCATTCATTCATTCACTCACAACTTTGTGAGGGCATCGAGTGAGTGCCTCTCATTCATCTCACCTGAGCAGGGCTCTGGGGCTCTCTGCAGAGCTTGATTCTCACTGCATTAGGGAACTCACAGTCTCAGGGCGCTTAGGTAAACGAGTCACTATAACATCCCAGACTTCACCAAGGTCCCTCTCTAGTTCTGCTGCTGAGAGTCAAAGGCACCGAAGTCCTAGAGACTCGGCAAGGTCAGGGGTCTAGATCAGCCTAGGAGGGTGAAGGTCAGGGTGGAGAAATCAAGGGTGGAGCTGGGTAGAAAGGGATGGGAGCTGGAGGGAGTGGAAGTGAGACTTGAGCAGAGCAGAGCTGAGGTGGGGTGAGAGTGGCCCTGGGCAACTGCATTTCCAGGCCACAGTGGTGAGGTTGAGGGTGGACAGGCGAGACTGAAATAATGGGGGCAGCGGAGACAGATGTTGTAGTTAGAATTCCTTGTCTTTCTAAAGTGTGTGCAAAACATGGATCCATAATCTCCTTGGGTAAATGTCCAGGAGTCAATGGTGTTTCCTCCCCTGCTTTAGTCTCCCGAGGTGATAGAGTAATTGCATTAGCAGTGGCGGCCTCTGTTTATGGAGTTCTTGCTGTCACATGCCTGATCTCACTTAATCATTTCAATAGCCCCATAAGGAAAGACTCTCATTATCTCCTGTCTTATATATGAGGTAGCTAAGGCACAGTGAGGTTAAGCAACCTGCCTGAAGTCACACAGTGAATAGATGGAGAAGCTGGCCTTGAACTCAGATGGTCTGACTCCAGAGCTCACACTCTTCATGTAGCTCCAAGTCCTCCTGCTGCTCTTGCCACTGACCTCTAGCACTGTTTCTCTAGGGAGGCAGCAGTTCACTGGATTCACAGATAGGAGAGATGGGTGCATAGGGTAGGTACAAGGGTCCCCAGCCCTCTGAGTGGTGGATGATGCTCCCACCCATCCTTTTAGTGCCTGGGGGCTGCAGTTGTGATTACCAGCCTGCCAGGGTGCACACAGGGTCTTTCCCTCTTCAGCTCCTGCAGCCTGAAGACCCTGAGGAAGTGAGCAGGGAGGGGAGGGGGGAACAGTAACCCTGCTGCTGCCTGATGATTAGTAATCATGCCAGTGATGAGCCGATGAGCACACCCCTGACCCTGCATGGCCCGCTGAACATGTCAGAGCTGGCTCTGGGCTCCCAGGCTCTCCACTCCCGGCATTGCTGCTACTGCAATTGAAGCCTGAAGAGGGAAGAAACCCAGGAGGAGGGAAGGAGGAAGGAATAGGGGAGAAAAGAGTCTCAGTTGCCCTCGTGCTGAGGACTCACTCTGGGACAGGGCCCGCAAAAATGAGGCAACATACAACTGAGATATTAACGGATGTTCCTTCTGTTACTTCCTGTGACCACACACCCTGTTGCACATTTGAGCTGTGGCATTCACTACCTGTGGAAGAGGTGGCACAGAAACAATGGTCACATCTTGGATTTTGAGACGAAACGCCTGGAAGAATATATGACCAGTTGGAGGGCAGGAGCAAGAGGGGTTTGCCCTTGTCCTCCACTTCAGGCAGAGTTTGAGGGTTGGTGGCCTGTTCAGCACTGAAACCACAGACTTCAGTGGAATGTGGGAGCTGAGAGCAGACCCTGGGAGAGTGAACACAGCCTAGGGTCCCCCTCTGAGGCCTGCTACCTCTGTGTGTAGCAGGAGCATAGTACTGTCACTGACCTGGGTGTCTTTTTCAGGCAGGGGTTCCTGACCTGCCTCTCCTGGGCAAGACTGGTAAGGAGAAGGGGAATCTTCCCCTGCACCCAACAGTGGTGGGGTCCAGAAAACCCTCCTAGAGCTTGGGAAGCTCCAGCTGCGACCTGAATGGCACAGTGACCACAGAGTGCACAGGAACCAGAACCTCTCGGGGCGCCTTTCTGCAGGCAAGGCACCTTTCTGATAGGGCTGCCCGCCAAGGTAGAGCCCACTTCATACTCCATGCTCCATAAGCCCACCCCAAAATGTTCAGGCAACACTGGGGATGGGGCATCCTGAACTGATTGAGGGTTCTCTGCCACTAAGAGGAATGGGAACTTGGAATAGAAATTAAGTTCAGTGATTGAAGCAATAAGCAAAGTAACTTTCTGACACGTCAGAGTGAGTTATCTGAAATTCTTAGCTATTCGTAAAATGATCCTCACAATGCCACTATGGCAGGTACTTCCCTTTTCTCCATTTTATACATTAGCAAACTGAAGTTCAGAGGCATGGTGTAATTCGCCCGAGCCACAAAGCTTGAGTGATCTGTAGAGTCTGAGTTTGAACCCGATCTCTCTGCCTTCAAAGCTAATGCTATTATCCACTAAGGAAGGAAAGAAGACTGGAACAGGGACGGGAAGAGAAAGAACTGTGAGGAAACAGCAGTATTGGGAAGAAGAGGTGGGCGATGGGGAGCCCTCCTCTCATCCTCCCTCCCAGGATGAAGTTGGTCCTGAGTCAGAGAAGAGTGACTGTGAAGAGCCTTGGTCTTGGTTTAGAGAACAACGCAGGACATAGGCACATAGCATGGCGCATAGATGGCCAGGTGGAGGGAGAAGGATGAAGCAGCAATTCCAAGAGCTGTGACACTCATGTAGCAATTATTACCTGGGCCCCCAAGAGCACCACCTTTCCTCCCAAGAGTGCCCACAGGAACCTCCACCTGAGAGGCCAGGCTGGCCCTCTTCTTCTTCCTCCCTCACTCTACATGGAAGATCCCTTCCCAGGCTGACACAAGACACTACCTTGACTAGAGCTGCTCTTCAAGCCGAGTTCTGTTTCTGTTGCCCCTTCTTGCACTGGGCTGGCCTGTATCAAGTGAAGGGGTTGGGCACTCCAGCTGGTGCTGGGGGGAGCTAATTGACAGTCCAGGGCTCTCTTGCCCTAGGCTGGCATTTGCATGATCCATTAGTATTCATGCCCACAGCTCAGGGCTGCTCTGGATGGAGGACACTATGCAGATGAGCATCGAGCAGGGTATGCAAAGAGAAACTGATGTGGTTTGCTGGGAATCAAGGCTACTAAGGAGACTGAGGAAGGCTGCAGACCTGAGACTGGAGCTTCTCGCCTGGTTCCCACATTGCCAGTCCCTGGGGTATCTGCTGTCTATGAGGTATGGGCTCCCAGCCAGTCCCTCCAACAATTTAGCCAGCATCCACCGGGCCCCTGCTTTGCCCCACCTGTCCTGCGATGGCACCAGGGAGGCAGTGAGAGATGAGGTGGGTGTGGTTCTGGACCTTAGAAAGCTCACAGTTCTGTGGAGAGAGTGGAGTATGCACTATTTGCAATCATCCAAGAGGCCAAACCAGCTGAGAAGAGACATTTAATTAAACCTGGAGAAGGAAGAGTGGGGCATGGGGAGGGGTCCAGGCCAGGCTTCTCAAAAGAGGAGATGCTTGAGTGGGGTCCTGAAAGATGAATCAGAATTTTCCAGCCAAACACCACTCATAACACGTGACTTCATTCAGTGTCCTCCTCTGTAACCAACCACCTGCAGAGGAGTCACAGTCTATTTCACTCTCATAAGGGTGCCCTGGTGAGCTAAGCAACAATGCTTCACTAACCCCATCTATGGGCTCACCAACGTGCAACTGGAGGGACTTTGGAGAAAGCAGGTCCAGCCACCACGGGTGACTTAACTCGATAATGCCTGTAATTCATGATTGAAAGGAGTGACTGAGTCACCCAGAGCAATGGGATCTTCCTAAAGATCTCCAGGGATGGAACCCTCCAACTTCTATATGCAACCGATTCCAACCTTCTACTCAGATCTAGGAAGTGCTTTCTAATATCTCATGAATTTCTGCTGAACTGAAGAGCATTGACTCTTACTACTCCAGGAAGAAGGGCATGGAATGCCTCATCTGAGAACCCATTGTGCAAGCTGCCAGAGCCACACAAAGCCCTGAGTGTCTTCAATTCAGCATCAGGGTGGGATGGGGGAGCTCACATTTGGTGGGGGATACAGATACATGTAGTAAACAAAACTTTCTACCACAGAAACCAAGTAGGCGGGACTGGTGGAGGGCTGAGGGATTTGACCTGCACTCAGGCTCTGATTCTGACTGTGCACATCTGTGGCATCATAGAAAGGGGCCGGGAGAGGTGGCTCGCACCTGTAATACCAGCACTTTGGGAGGTCAAGGTGGGTGGATCATGAGGTCAGGGGATCAAGACCATCCTGGCTAACATGGTGAAACTCTGTCTCTTCTAAAAATACAAAAAATTAGCCGGGCGTGGTGGCAGGCGCCTGTAGTCCCAGCTACTCAGGAGGTGGAGGCAGGAGAATCACTTGAACCCGGGAGATGGATGTCATGCCTCTGCACTCCAGCCTGGGCAACAGAGTGAGACTCTCTCAAAAAAAAAAAAAAAAAAAAAAAAAAGATATTTGGTCTCTGTCTCCCATTCCTAGCACAAAGTCCCTAAAACCCTTGGACTTTCCCAAGTGATGAGGGTATAGGAGCATCTTTTGTTCCAATGAGGTGACTCTCGGTGAGCCCTTGATAGCTTCAGGATTGGGCTGGTCACCAAAAAGACCAAGCCTTAAGTGGAAGCTTGAGACCTTCAGCCCCACCCCCAACTTCTGGAGAGAGGGGGAGGATGGAAATGGAGTCAGTCACCATTGGCCAATAATTTCATCAATCATGCTTATGTAATTGAACGTCCATAAAAACCCCTAAGCACCAAGATTTGGAGAGCTTCCCTGTTGGTGAGCGCGTGCAAGTGCTGGGAGAAAGGCATGTCTGCAGAGGGCGTGGAAACTCGATGCCTTCCTCCCCCAACCCTGTACACTGCCTGATTCATTCATTTCATTTGGCTATTTCTGAGTTGCATCCTTTAAAACAAACCAGTAAAAATAAGTAACATGTGTTCCTGAGTTCCGTGAGCTTCTTTAGCAAATTATCAGACCTGAGGATGGGGTCTTAGGTCTTAGCTACCTCTCCCGGCCCCTTTCTATGAGACCACAGATGTGCACAGTCAGAATCAGATCCTGACTTGACTTATGACTGATTGGTCAAAAGTCCTGGTGGTCTGAGACTGGCCACTGGTGTCTGAAGTGGGGGTAGTTTTGTGGGACAGGGCCTGTAACCTGCGGGGCCTGTGCTAACTCTGGATAGTTAGTGTCAGAACTGGATTGAATTGTTGGGTACCCAGAACCGGTATCCGAGAAGTGGAGAAAAGTTGGCGTGAGCAGGAAAAGAGAACTCCTCAACATCATTCTGAAAACTCAGAAAGAGTCTCCCCAGAAAACAAGGGCTCCCCTAGAGTTATACTACTGGAAGTTAGAGGGTCTTTATATGTCATCTAGCTGGGCCCTATTTTCACAGACGGCCCAGGGAGGGGTGAAGTCTGCTTAGCAAAGCACAGAGAGACAGTGACAGAGCTGGGACTGCAACTCAGGGCTCTGGAAAAGTTCCGGCATATTTAAAATTCCGTGAGTTTGCCGCAACTGCCAAGACCTCCCCTGTAGGTCTAGATGCACATTTACTCTTGGCTTCCTGTGAGGCATAAATGAGCACAGGAAAAGGCCTCTGCCCAAAAATGTTCCTTTTTCCCCTTTACCGAATGCCCTCAAGATGACGTAATATCACATGAAGCTTAAACCACAAATATCTGGAGGAAGTTGGCACTGACCTGGAATTCAGACCAAAGTACAAATGACTGATATTATACTGTGAGCCAGATTTGCTAGGTAAGTGATGAGGAAGAAATAAGAGCACTGGAGATTTGAATCTGGTTAGAGCGGTGGGAGATGTGGGCCAGGAGAGTAGCCTGAGGCCTTCAGTACATCACGGAAGCAAGGGTGAGGGCGGTCAGCTGAGTCAAGGATATGGCCTATCCAACTTTGGATGCTCCAGAGGCCTTTGAACAAAGTAGGTTCACCATGAATATAGGTGATTTTGAATGCTTTCACTTTGCAGGGGATGAGCATGAACAGAGAGGTTAAGCAACTCAGCCATGGTCACACAGCACTTCTCATGGCTTACTGAGTATCTCAATTTACATGCAGATATTGGCTGGAAAGTACCGGAGAGAACCTGTTGCCCCACCTTGAACCCTCTCAGTCTTATTCACTGGGGTGGAGTGGAGATGAGTGTGCTGGGAGACTGGTGAATGTCCTTGACCCTCAAACCCTGGAGTTCATCTCCTTCTTGCAGCTGTCAGGCTCATTATCCCCTGCACATGGCAGACATCCCAGGGCTGCCTGCAGGCATGTGGGGCTTGGGGCGGTTGGAAGGGGGATCTGCGGGAGACCCTCAGTTCTCCCATTGCTTTGCTAGGGACCCAGTGACTAAGTTTACTTTATGAGGCTGGAAATAGGGCATATGTTTTAGCCTCAGGCCTCATTCCCCAGGATAGCTCCCGCCAGTGATAAAGAGGGTAACTTCTGCCCTGAGCCTCCATTTTTTCTCAAATTGTTCATGGGAGAGGAGTGTGAGTGATTGCTACCTTTCAACTTCAAGACAAACACAGTTCTGGGTCCAGAATCCCAGCCGCAAACAACGTCGCAGTTGTATTTCGCGTGGTCTGCTCAGAACTGTCTGAAGGTGTGGGTGCACACCAGCGGGAGGAGGCAGGGGACCAAGAGAAGGGGGTCTAGCAATATGGAGAAAGAAGGAGAGAGGTCAGGGGTTGGTGAGGCTCTGGGGCCTTTCCAGGACACTGAGGGAGAGGAGAAGGGCCAGTCCCTGCCCAGGGGTCTCCTGCACGAGGCCCTTATCCCCAGGACGGCCCTGGCCAAGATCTGGCGGCAACCAGACAGTCTCATTCCTTCTCTGCTGACAATGTGCAATCTTGGTTGCCTATAGCACAGCTTTCTCCTTCTCGAGGGAAATTTCTGTCTGTTTCTGGCAGCGGTCCTCCATCTCTTGGGGTAAGTGCTGAGGTGATGGATGTAGTCATCATCCCCTACCTCTTCCTTCAGTGCCTGCAGCATCCCAGGCTGCTCCATCACCACTGTGGGGCCACTGGGTCAGCCTCCCCGCCTGGCTGGCCTCCTGCCCTCTGGCCTCCGGGGGAGAAGGCACATCCTTCCTCTTTAACACTAATGAAGTCTTCCTTCTGCTCAGAGCCCGAGTGGGCTCGGGGTCAGTACTCTTACCCACTTGGCTCAGCTCTGCACTCTGGCTCAGTAATTACACCCCACACCTCATTGCACACAGGCCCCAGCTCAGCTTTTCTGCACCTTCACCTCCTGGAATCTTAAAAAGTCCTCTCCAGGCTTCAGGGACTGTGGGTGTGTAAATTCTCTCCCTCTTCCGGGTCCTCTGCAGGCCTGGCATTTGCTCATGTGGATGCTCCCCCGAGCACACACACTCAAGACACCCTTCCCTGGGCTCTGTTCCATCTGGCTGAGTCTCAGTCCTTGCTCTTGGCTTCGCTCATGTCATGTGGCCTCTCCCCCAGGAAACCTTCCCTGGTTTACTTCATAGTCTCTCTCTACATTCTGAGAGCAACATGTGGTACCTGCTTGCTTCTTGGAGCTCTGGACATCCGGCACTGGGAGCACTGGGCTTTGTACCTTTTAGGTGCATACACTAAATTGTGAATGGATGAGCAGATGAATGAATGAATACGCAATTATGGGTCTATCCTCCTCCTCTGATACTTAACCGTATGTTACTTTGTTTTGCTTTTTAACTGCTTCACAGAGAGTGATGATGGAAAACCCTTGAAGGAAGGACACTTTTCCTACATGTGACTACTCATTCATCACCCAGGCTCATCCAGCAGACCTCATATGCACCAGGCATGAGGACACAAGGACTCATGAAGCATGCCTCTGCCCTTCAAGAAGCCCTAGTGTCATGGTTCTTGGCCCTTCCTGGGATCCTTTTGAAAATCTGATGAAACTCTGAACTCTCTCCCTCAAAACACAAACACACCAAATGGTTAAAATATAAGATAAGTGTCAAGAACCCCTGAAATCATAGTTTAAGAACTGCTGGTCTGGTGAGAAAGAGAAGCAAGTTGATTAAGCAATTTTAATATCTTTTGCTAAAGGCTATTCCAGGAGGCACCATCAGCTTATATTGGGGGTTCACAGAAAATAGTGATTAACTCAGTTTGAGGTGGGACAGGGTGTTTCAGGTAGTTGGGGATCAAGGAAGATATTTCAGAAGGGCTAACTCTTGAGGAATGAGTAGAAACTTATGAGGCAGTCAAAGGGAGGCAAGGAGGAAGGCGAACCAGCATGTACAACATGCAGGCCAATGTGTTTAGTGGTTGCCAGGAGCTGGGAGGAGTCAGGGCTTTTTTTCTGGGGCAAGAAAAATGTTCTGTGACTAGGCTGGGAGCAGTGGCTCATGCCTGTAATCCCAGCACTTTGGGAGGCCAGGGTAGGTGGATTCCTTGAGCCCAGAAGTTCGAGACCAGCTTGGGTAACATGGCCCCTGTGTCTACAAAAAATACAAAAATTAGCTGGATTTGGTGGCATGTGCCTGTAGTCCCAGCTACTCAAGAGGCTAAGGTGGGAGGATTGCTTGAACTGAGGAAGTGGAGGTTACAGTGAGTTGAGATCACTTCACTGTACTCTAGCCTGGGTGACACAGCCAGACCCTGTCTTAAAAAAAAAAAAAAAGAGAGGAAAACAAAAGAAAAGTTCTGTGACTAAATCATGATGATGATTTCATGACCTTGTGAATATGCTAAAAACATGGAATTGTGCACTTTAAAAGGGTTAATTTATGCTATGGTGTGTGAATTGTGTTGGTTAATTTTGTGTGTCAACTTGCCTGGGCCATAGTACCCAGTTGTTTGGTCAAACACCAGTCTAGATGTTGCTGTGAAGGCATTTTTTTTCCAAAGAAATTAACGTTTAAAACAGGAGTCTTTGAAGAAAGCGGATTACTCTCCATAGTATGTGTAAACTTCACTGAGTCAGCTGAAGGCCTTCAGGGAAAAAGACTGAGGTCTCCCCAGGAAGAAACAATTCTGCCTGCAACTTTTCCCTGGGTCTCCTGTCCTGCCGATTTTGAGTTTCCCTTGACTACCTGCCCTGCCGATTTTGAATTTGCCAGTCCCTATAATCATGTAGGCCAATTCCTTAAAGGAAATCTCTTTCTCTCTAGATATATAGATATGTGTGTGTGTGCATGTGTGTAATATATAATAATGTGTATAATATATATACACACACATCCTATTAGTTCTGTTTCTCTGGAGAACCCTAATACATGAATTATCCTTCAACTTAGAAATGTTCATTAATGAGGGATTAAATAAATAACAGTGAGACCGTAAAAGACAAGTACACAGGCATGCACCAGTGTGGTGCACTCAGGGTGGCAGGTACAGGCTGGGGAGGAGAGAAAGTTGGCTGGGGCAGGCAGGGGCCAGACGATGGCTAGCCTTGACTATCAAGCTGTGGCCCTCTCTTGCCTGCAGGATAGCAAATCTTAGTTGGGTTACTTTTGATTGCAAAAACCAGAAACTGACTCTGGCCAACTTCGGCATAATGAAGAAGCTATGAGAAAGGTATGGGTATGCTTCATGAGTCCTTGTGTCCTCATGCCTGGTGCAGATGAGGTCTGCTGGATGCTTAAATGTTAAGCATTTAAGCTTGAAAATGCTTAACAACCAAATCCAGAAACTGGCAGGAGCCAGGGAAATCCCAGAAATCTTGGCAGCAGGAACTCATTACTTGTATTTCTTAAGGATAAATCAGTTGCCACCACTTTTTGTTCTTGATTCCTCTGGTCAAAATGCAGGATCTCAGAAAAGACTATGCGATTGGTCACATGTGAGTCCACGTGCCCAACCCTTGCACTGGGAGTGCAAGGCAGAACCCCTTGTTTGAAATTCTTGCCAGTTGGGTGGTGTCTGCGGCTGCTGCTGGGAAAATGGGGAGTAGAGGCTTGCAGGTAGATCAGCCAGAGTACATGGCACAGGTGACACTGGAATCCCTGACCTGCTAATGAATGAAAACAGGGCCTGATGTCCACTGAGTCGAGCAACTGGGCCTTTGTTACAGCAAGGACATTGTCCCCACCTCTGGCTGTGTTAGGATCACAGAACACCTGTCGCCAGGGAACAGAGTTTTTTCACAGGTCCCTGATGTTTCTAGCTGTGTGACCTTAGTCAACACACTCAGTCTTCTGAAATGCAACATCTGGGGAAAAAATGAAAGAAAAATGAAGCAAGAAGAAGAAGAGGAAGAAGAAGAAGGAGAAGGAGAAGGAGAAGAAGAGGAGGAGGAAGAGGAGGAAGAAGAAGAAGAAGAAGAAGAAGAAGAAGAAGAAGAAGAAGAAGAAGAAGAAGAAGAAGAAGAAGAAGAAGAAGAAGAAGAAGAAGAAGAAGAAGAAGAAGGAGAAGAAATGTAATGTCCTCATCTGCTTGGGGCAGGCCATTTTACCCACCTTCTGGGCTTCTTAGGAGGATAAAATGAGAAAACGCGTGGGGTGACGTCTGGCCCAGGGTCTGACATATTCCAAGTGCTCTGTCCCTCCTTGATGATACTCTGATGATTCAAATGCTCTGTCCCTCCAGTCTTGATGATGCTGAGTCTAGAGGAAGGTAACAAGCAGCCTTTTCCAGTCTGTTTTCAATTAAATTGAGGCCAGCTGCAGCTGGGGCTGGGGCTGGGGGTCTTTGGGCTGGGCTGCTCTTTCCTTGGGCTCCCCATTTTCTCTTCCTCCTTCCCGTGCCAGGCCCAGAGGCAGCCTGGAGGCCTTGGCCTTCCTCTGAGATCATGTCATCAGCAGTCCCTTTCCCTGGCCCCTTTGGGAAGGGAAGGGAAGTGAATCTCAACCCTCAGAGGCAGAGGGTGGGCCTGGTGGAGACTCAGAGCTGCCCTAGATCCCTTGAAGATTCCTGGAGGTGCTTCCCAGAATAGGGTTTATGAATCTTCACGACCCTAAAGGTGGTCCTTGTGTCTGTGTGTGAGTCTAGGTGTGCTGTTGACTCACAGGGCTCAGCTCTGGGCCACCAGCCACCCTCCCCATCCACACCCTGGGCCCAGAGCTGGGCTCTGTGGGCTTGAGTTTGGGATATGGAGTGGTATGGTGAAGGAAGGAGCAAAAGTTTTATCCTTAAGAAATCCGGCTGAGGAAGGGAGGATGGGACTCCCTTCCAAGCCCAAGGCCAGAGGTCCAGGCCAGGCCACGGTTGTGTAGGGGCATGAAAGACCTAGCTCTGGCCTTGTGCAGTGGCTCACACCTGTAATCCCAGTACTTTGAGAGACCGAGGCGGGCAGATCATCTGAGGTCGGGAGCTTGAGACTAGCCTAACCAACCTGGAGAAACCCCATCTCTACTAAAAATCCAAAATTAGCCGGGCGTGGTGGCGCATGACTGTAATCCAGCGACTCAGGCAGCTGAGGCAAGAGCATTGCTTGAAACTGGGAGGCAGAGATTGCGGTGAGTGGAGATCACGCAGCACTGCACTCCAGCCTGGGCAACAAGAGCGAAACTCCATAAAAAAGAAAGAAGAGAGAGAGAGAGAGAGAGAGAGAGAGAGAGAGAGAAAGAAAGAAAGAAAGAAAGAAAGAAAAAAAGAAAGAAAGAAAAAGAAAGAAAGAAAGAAAGAAAGAAAGAAAAAAAAAGAAAGAAAGAAAGAAAGAAAGAAAGAAAGAAAGAAAGAAAGAAAGAAAGAAAGAAAGAAAGAAAGAAAGAAAGGAGGGAGGGAGGGAGGGAGGGAGGAGGGAAAGAAAGAAAGAAAAAAGAAAGAAAGAAAGAAAAAAGAAAGAAAGAAAGAAAGAAAGAAAGAAAGAAAGAAAGAAAGAAAGAACGAACGAACCCAGCTCTGAGCCCACGGGGTGTGGGTGCAGAGGAGGAGGGTGGCAAATGGAAGAAGTGGAGAGAGCAGATAAGTGAGCCAGAGACACAGAGGGAAGAAGGGAGAAGCAGAACACAGAGAGAGGGTGGAAAGGTGGAGGAGGGTGTGAGAGGCAAAGGGTGAAAAGAAGCCTGGCTAAGAGAGATTTGGGAAAGGAAGAGAGGGAGAGGGAAAGAGGGAGGAGAGAGAGAAGGGAAGGGGGAAACAGGTAGAGAGAAGGGCATATTGAGGGAAGACAAGAGAAAGAGAAGAGGAAGAAAAGACAAATGGGTAGACAGAAACGGAACAGAGTGATGGAATGAAAAAAGGAGAGACAAGGTGGGGATCACACAGCCTTGGAGGGAGAAAGGAAGCCAGAGGGAGGCCTGGCGGCCACCAGACTCTTGCCAGCTTCCCCAACGTGCGATGGAGGGCGTGCTGGCTGGGAGTCACCTGCCAGCCTCCTGGAGGGCCCGCACCTGATCAGCTTGTTTTCGCCATCTGAAGCTCTAAATGGTCTATTATCACAGAGAGAGCTCTTCACGTGCTTCCTCCCACCGCCGCCCCCGAGGAACACGTGCTGTATTTGTGAGGTGACTCATCTGGCTGCCACAACCTCTGGGATTCCAGGCAGAATGCATGTTAGGAGTTCACCTTCAATTAGCCACAGGGCAGGGGAGAGGGGGCCTCAATGGGGAGAGGGTGTGGAAGAAGCGACTCGGATGTGCCAGTCTTCTATCCTGTGGGGATTGGGCTGATGCCGATGGCCAGCAGGATGCTCTGTGGGGCGATGGCATGATGTGAGTGTCCCCCACCCTGGTGCCTTTTTTAAGCTCAGTCTCACCGAGGAACCTGACAATAGGAATTGTCTAAGAAATTCCTATTTCTCTTGGCAGCAAAGTGACGAGGTGGAGAATGGACACTCTCCCTTCTGGCCACAACTCAACTCCCCAGGCTGTCTAAGTGCCTCCTGCCTCTCCTTTGTCGCATACATCAGTCATCACGTCACACTCGTTGTGAAGTATTCTCATTATCGTTGCATCTTTCATGCCAGTAGACTGAAAGCTCCCTGACCGCAGAATGAACCAACGAATGAACACATGCACCTATTTGAGAATCTACAGATGCTGCGTTTTTATCCCACCGAGGTATTTTTGACAACCATAAGGAAGGTGAAGTTCAGAGACAGGTAGCCACTCACTTGCAGGATACAGCTATAAAGAAGAGTGGGGGATTTACCCAACCCAAATGTGACTGATTGCAGAGTTGTCCCAACCATCTGGGACCCTGTGGCCCCACACAGATCACCATCGACATGCATTACCCAAGTTATGCAGTGATTGGTACTCTCCTCTTGCATGTTAACCCAATACAACCAGCCAGATGTCCTTAAAGAAAAAGAAGCAAGAACAGCTGTAGCAGACAGGAGATGTGGTCTTAAAATGGAGAGGCCGGCTAGGTCCACTTTAAGGGGATTCAGAAGCTGACTGCAGATCTGTACAATATCCCAGTGATGGTCACTAGAGAGTGCAGGAGGTTGCATCTCCTCCTGGGGAGGGAATGTTGGCTTTCATCTTTTTAGTCCAAAGGTCCCCAGCCTGGGATCACCCTAGGGTATTCCCACCACAGCATGGATCCCTCTTGCCTCACAGTTACCTATGATTTTCAGACCTGGATGAGAGGCAGGGCAAGTGAGCTCCATAGAAACACCTGTCTCCACAACCTGCAGGTGCACACACGTACTGCCCAAGCTATCTGGCTCTGCAGGTCCAAGACCCACTTTTGACCCCATCTGTCCTTGGAAACAAAAGGGAGGAAAGGCTGTTTCTTCCACCTCATACTTTAATTTAAAAATGTAGGCTTATATTTGCCAGGGACACATGGAATCTAGTCATGACCAATTTGAAATCCTGAAAGACCAGATAAAACCTCTCAGGACAGAAGGGGTGGGACGATAGCAGCAAAGTGCTTCTTCTGATAATTGTCCCAAATTTCTACCTCTAAACATCACCAGAGCTGTTTCAGTGGAAGGCAGAATTGGTGGAAGAAGGCTGTGGAAGTTATAATTTTGGAGCTAATACAAATCTCTCTCTTGGACAGGCTTGGCCTTGGACATTGCTTGACTCCCACAGCACACCAGATGAAATCTGGTCTCTGGGGACTTTTAAAACATCAATGCCCAAGCCTCAGCAAAGACAAATTACATAGGAATGTCTGGGAGCTATGACTTTTGGGGAGAATGGTTCCTCAAAACACTAACATCCGATATATCTAATTCCGGGCTCTGCCACCAATCATCTGTGAGTCCTAGAGAAACCACTTCAGTTAGTTGATCCTTGGTTCCCCCAAAAGCAAAATGGAGCAAATCATGGTGCACATTTCATGGGGCCGTTGTAAGGGTTTTATGATATTATAGCTGCAAAAAGCCTCGTACTGTGCCTGGCACACATTAGGGATTCAAACATTGGCCGTTGTAATTTTATTGTTATTATTCTGACTGATAAATATTGACTAATCACTGGCTAAAATTCTACCCTTCTTTGAACCCTGGAGAAAGCATATGAACTTGATGGTAGATGGGCACTGTTGGGGGAAGATTAATGGAGGTGTCCTGTGCTGCCTAAACGATAAACCTCTTCTCTAAGTGCAGAAGTGTTTTTTCCTGTTAACAGCCAATTGGAAAATATTAATATCACCCACATTCTCAATTGGCCTAAAACACCGCCACTAGAGGAAATGCTAACATGGCTGGCTTGGTTTAAGACATAGATTGCAAAGCATCCCATAACCACAGCCAACATTCTGTTAATCATATCGGAGGGAAGCAGAATGCTTTAGCAGTTGATGGAGGGCAGGGATTTAAAGAATTCACTTTACTACCTACATAAACAAAGAATAAGACTTGGAAACGGGGGCTCAGAAGCAAGAAGGGATAATTTCAGTTCTGACGTGTCCATGCAGACCACTCAGGAAAAAACCCACCATGGATGAGTTCCTTCTTGTCACTATAAAATAAACTCTAAAGAGCTATTTTTATAAAGCATGGGTGGGGTTATTCTCAATATTTCTTTCTGTCAAGGTAATAAATCACAAATTCATAAACTCCTTCAGATAAGGTTAGATGCAGGCCCCTTACTAAGGTGAAACTGACCTCACTTCTACACTCTTCAAATGGGTGACCAAGGATTGATGAGAAATATCAAGTATTTCATAAATATTTATTTTCTAAACATAAAACAATAGGAAAGTGAGGTGTAATATAGAGCTTGGACGAAGGGTTAAAGTGTTAAGTATGCCATTGATAAAATGTGTTTGGCATGTTTACATTAGAATAACATAATGGAACAATGCTAATGTTAAACTGGAAACACTAATGTGAACTCAACTTAAATCTTTTCCCACTTCTGTCACTAACAGTGGAGACAGCAGCAGCAGCAATAGTACTAATGCCCACAATGCTCATGTGCCCCTAAATGCCCAGACTTTGTCTCTGACAGTTTTCTCCACTTAAAGAAACGGGGGCTCTTTGGAAGGGTTGGCATGAGTAGGGTAAAACAAATGGTTTAAGCCTGGAAGTTTCTTTTGTAACCAGAAAGCAAGGATGCTCTCTAGAATATCACAGGGAGGTTCTGGAAGGACTAAGAAGCTAGATTAAAGAGGCTTCCTCTGGTCAGGCTCTGAAATTTTGAATATTAAATAAGATTGATAGCTATAATCAATTAAAACACATGGAGTCTGTGAAGAACCGTAAGTTCCTAATGAAGCTATGGAGAGAAAAGTTGATTTAAATGGCAAATGCGATAGGGTTTTATTTCATATTATTTCTAATGGCAGATTTATATATGGGTGATATTATTTCTTCTATTAAATATATGTTGGGTTATTAAGCATCACCAGGCACTTTTCTTTATCCTTGTAAGAAGGAAAGAGAGAATTTTGAATACATCTAACAGTACTGAAAAAAATAGAAATTAGTAGTCATGCTTGGTAACATGTAAAGAGGGAACTGATAACATGGCAGGATAATTGGCCAAATGTGCTTGTAAGGACAGCAAACTGCAGGGTTTAAATTCCTCGTCTTGGCCAAGTGCAGTGGCTCACACTGTAATCCCAGCACTTTGGGAGGTGGAGGTGGGTGGATCACTTGATCCCAGGAGTTTGAGACCAGCCTAGGAAATATGGAGGGACCTCATCTCAAATACAAAAAATACAAAAAATTAACCAGGCGTGCTGGTCTAATTATCTCTTGAACCTGTGAGCCAGAGGTTGCAGTGAGCTGAGATCACAACACTGCACTCTAGCCTGGGTGACAGAGGGAGACTTTGTCTCAAAAAAAAAAAAAAAAAAAAAAAAAAAATTCCCTGGTCTCTAGGAGATGAAGCGCACTTTAGGAAACACTGTTTGTCTTGAAGGCATGGGCTTTTACATTCTTAGGCCACATTTAATCTCAAGTACAATCATGTTGGGAGACACTTTTTCAGCTTCAAGTAAGAATCAGTAACCCCAGACCTGCTGGCCTGAGACTATTTTGCTTTTGATTCTGGAAGAAATTTGTATTCTTAGGAGAAACTGTATCACTTCATACTCTAATCCTAGGAAACTATCGCAATGACTCTAAGAAAGTAACGAGAAAATGTAAGAATAAGTATAAAAATGCTTTTTAAAACCAATATATACCCATAATCTTCATACCTTTGTAACCAGTGTAAATGTAAGTATGAGTATATATTTTCAATCAGTGTGACGTTTTGTGTGCATTTTTGCTGACTTTTTAGGTGTTTGAAACATTTAAGAGAGTCTGACATATTAAACTTATGGTTTTAATTAAAAGTGTTGGAGAGTGTGGTTAAATAATTTTGTAAACAATGATTTATAAGTTTGGGAATTTTTAATTGTTTCAATTTTTAATAATTTTTTAATTTATTAATTGTGCAGATAGTGTTTGAATGTCGAGAGGAATATTGTTTAATAGATGTATAAAATTCGGAAGTTAAATGTTAAACAAAGCACAAATATGAATCAGGAACACTAATCAGTGCTTTGTTTCATATTTAACTGATTCCTGAGTCAGTTTTGGTGACAAATATCCTTCCAATGCATCCTAGTCAAAATTCCAGAGCCCCCATGTGAGCAAAACAACTCGGTATTAGCCTTATGGAACTGTAGTGAGAAGAGAAGGGACTGATACACTTTTCCTTGGGGTATGTCATGCTGAGCTTGCATTTTATATGGCGATTCTTAGGAAAGGAGAAGTCTTCATGTCTTAAAAGAATTGATCAAATGGAGCTTTTCTTGATCCTTTGCAGAAAGTGAGGGGGATCTTTGGGACAGGAGTCCTAACCTCTCCCCCAGTTATCTCTGGTGCTTTCTGCTAGTGCCTGCTAAGACCTGAAGTTTACTTCTTTTCCCTCAGAACTCTGAGATTCTTATTTTATTAGCCTATATAATCAGGATTTTAGTCTAGGAAAACATAGACCATTACCTGCTCAGCGCCTCCAGCTGGTGACTTCTTAGAAATACAACAAGCCCACTAGTTCTCTTAGTAACCAAAGGAGCGGGGTCCTTTCTGAAGGTTTGAATTCTATCTGACACCACACATTTGTGAATTTCTCTGCTTTGATGCCTTCTTGACAGGCAACTTGCAATCCCCCTCTTCAAAGTCTAAAGAAAACAGGATTGAAACATTTGGGAGCAAATGCCCTGCAAATATTGCCAACCTTTTTTTTCCCCCTCCTTTTCATTAACCACATTGAGAGTCATGCATGAAACTTGGCTCTATATTGGTGTTTCGTTTATAGGAAGTGTTCGACTGTCTATCATTTTTATTCACCCTAAGCACCTTGAACATCCTACCAAACTGTAATCTTGAAAGCTAATGCTTCGTGAGAAACCTTTTCTTTTTTCCTTTGGAGCTTACAAGTGTGTCCTATTTAAAAGGAACCCAAGATGCCAAAATTCTCACATAGAAACTTAGACATCTTGGCAATTGTTCTTGCAGTGAAAAACTGGGCTTGGTAGAGAGATGGTTTCCCGGGGAAACTGACCATGGGAAACTGACTTTGGAGTCACACAGTCTTACAGTAAACCTTCAGACATGGGCTGAGTTCAGAGTCCCTAGGGCCATCTGGAGCTGCCAGCCAGAGAGTAAGACAACTTTGTGAGGGTGGCAGAGAGAGGGTCCCACAAGCTCGAGGGATCTTCACTCCATCAGGGCTGCCACTAACAGCAGGTGCCCTCATGGGACTGGAAGGCCGGGGAAGCTTGTCCTCCAGCCATGAGTGTTGCAGAGTCTCTTAGACCATTAAAAGAGCCAAATTAAAGGAACGTGTAACCTTTTCCTAAGTCTGCGATATCTTTCTAACCATTATGCCCCCAAACTTTATGACAATTATGTAATAACTAAGCAAGGAACTTAAAAAGACATCAAACGAATACAACTACAATAAAGTCCATTTGGATAAAGCCCCAAATCTTTACCTGCCCCCCTGCCCCCATGAGGCCGTCTATCATTTGACCACTGTTGCCTCTCTGGCTTCATCTTGGCAGGTCGCCTCATGTGCCCTCTGCACTGAAAGATGGAGGTAGGTGTCTTGGACTCAACCTCCCAGGAGACATGAAGATCTGAGATCCACTTCAATGACCCTTCCGCCATGAACCCTCCCATGACACTTCCCCAGCAACAAGTTGAATTGGTACCATCTTCCCTGGCTGCACCTCTATTGGAGTTTTTGTCATACTCTACTGCAAATGTTAATTTACAGATCTATGAAGATGTGGGCTCTGAGGACAGGGCTGTGTGGGATTCATCATTATCTCTCCAGTGGCCTGTAGGGCACAGCACTCAAAAATGTTTGTTCACGGAGTGAGCAACAGCCACTAATGACTCCAAACCTGGCTATCAAATAAATAGAGTAAGAGCCAACCCAGCCGGGTGCTTTGACTCATGCCTCTAATCCCAGCACTTTGGGAGGCTGAGGCGGGTGGATCACGAAGTCAGGAGTTCAAGACCAGCCTGGTCAACATGATGAAACCACGTCTCTACTAAAAAATACAAAAATTAGCTGAGCATGGTGGCATGTGCCTGTAATCCCAGCTACTTGGGAGGCTGAGGCAGGAGAATTGCTTGAACTGGGACCCAGGAGGGGGAGATTGCAGTGAGCCAAGATTGCGCCACTGCACTCCACCCTGGGCTACAGAGTGAGACTCTGTCTCAAAAAAAAAAAAAAAAAAAAAAAAAAAAAGAAAAAGAAAAAGACAAGACAACCCACGAGATAAACACCTTTAGAGGACAGTTATATCTTAGACTTTCAACAATAAATATTTACTTTCCTATATATATATATAAAAAATATATATATATATATATCCCCAGAGTGAATTTACATGTCCAAGTAACATATAGGAAATGTCTTCATTTCTCAGCCCAAGAAAAGGCCATTTATTTACTGACTTATTTATTTACTTAATTCTACTTTTTTGAGCAGCGTTAGGTTCACAGTAAAATTGAGCAGGAAGTACAGAGAATTCCCATAGATCTGTCTCCATACACGTACAACTTCCCTCACTTCAACATTCCACATTAGAGTGGTGCCTTTATTACAATCTGTCAACCGACATTAACACATCATTATCACCCAAAGTCTATAGTTTACATTAGGATTCACTCTTAGTCTTGTAGGGGAGGCCATTTATAATAAAATAGTGTACATTCCCAAACTGTTTCTCTGCTTCGTAATTTATGTTGAGCATTACTGTGAGGATGTGGTGAGAATATTTTCATTTTTCATGAATAGAAGGATCTTGAGACTCTTTGGTGTATAGTAGGGAATGATGTGTTAGCTGGTGAGATAGCAATGCTTTTGCTTAAGAATGGATCTCTAAAGCAGAAGTCAGCAGAAATAGGTGACTTTCTGTACCAAAATGTGCCTTATGATAAAAATTTCAGGCCAGCAGCCATTTCAGTGAGTCATAGCACTATCCCAAGACCATAACTTTGATACAAGCCACCACTGAAAGGTCAAAATTCAAAACAAATTATCATATGCCTGTTTTTTAAGGCTAAACAAAAAATTTTCTATTCATATTGTGTTTATCAACAGTATGCCTTTAACTAATTAGCCCTGAAGAAGGGGGAGAAAACCCAGATTGGAACAGAGGAGAAGTTTACCATCTAATTTATGACACCAAGACAGTTAAGTCAAAATGTAGAGAAACAGAATCTGTTTGTTCCTGCTGGAACTGAGAGGACAGCTCAACACTTTGATATTTCATCATCTGTTATTGTAATTAGTCAGAGAGATGAGCATCTAAAAATTTGGAACTGCAAATTAGAAACAAGTTTAGGCTAGGTGTAGTAGCTCATGCCTGTAATCCCAGCACTTTGGGAGGCCAAGGCTGGCGGATTGCTTGAGCTCAGGAATTAAAGATCATCCTGGGCAACACGGCAAAACACTGTCTCTACAAAAAATACAAAAATTAGCGAGGCATGGTGGCACAGGCCTGTAGTCACAGGTACTCCGGAGGCTGAGGTGGGAGAATCACTTGAGCCTGCAGAGGTTGAGGCTACAGTGAGCTGAGATTGCATCACTGCATTCCAGCCTGGGTGACACAGTGAGACCCTGTCTTCAAAAAAAAAAAAAGAAAAAGTTTAAACCAAAATTGTTCTAATAATCATTTCTTCTCCCTGGCCCCAGAAAAAGCATGGGCCACTTGCCACCCCTCAGCCTACTTCTGACAAGGGGGGAATTCTGGATGATTCAGGATTTGGCCCTGAGCTGGGAATAGGATCAGTTTCTTCTCGGCAGGGAGTGGATCCCCTGAACAAAATTGGGTCTGTTAGTAAGGCAGTGGGGGAAGGGAGGGGAGGACATGGAGGTGGGCTAATCAGTCTGCTTTGGCTTTGAGGGCCTTTGTGGTTCTGCAGATAAGAACCCCCCAGAGAGACCCTGCTGCAGTTGTGTTTGGAGCAGCATCCGGAACACAAAGATATATTGAGACTTCCTGTAACTTTGTGACTTCTCCTTTTGTTTTGTTATTTTTATCTCCTCTATTTCCCTGTCTTACCAGCAGTGAGAGCCCTTAACTTAGAAAAATCTAAGAAAAGCTGCTGTCTTGTTCCAGGACAGCCGTGTGGGAGTCACCTCTCCGTGGGTCTACAGCAGGAGTCAGGGAGGTTCCTCCCAGCACAGCCCTCCTCTTCTGGACAGAAGCGAGTGGACTAGTTTCCAAAGCTGTGTTCGAATTAACACTTAGGCCAGTGCCTGGCACGCAGGAGGTGGTCAATGTGAGGCTGAAATAAATGTACAGAAATGGATATGGTGGAGAGGGAAGTCGAGCAATGAAATAAAAAGACTTGGAGGTTGGTCACACTGAGAGGTGAAGCCAGCTGGACTCTGGGTCAGATGAGGACGTGAAGAACTTTTCTGTCTTACAAGGGGATTGTAAAATATACCAATCAGCACTCTGTAGCTAGCTAGAGGTTTGGAAAATGTACCAATCAGTGCTCTGTAAAAATGCACCAATCAGCGCTCTGTGGCTAGCTAGAGGTTTGTAAAATAGACCAATCAGCACTCTGTAAAGTGGACCAATCAGCACTTTGTAAAATGAACCAATCAACACCTGTAAAATGGACCAATCAGCAGGACATGGGCCCGGACAAATAAGGGAATAAAAGCTGGCTACCCCAGCCAGCAGCAGCAACCTACTGGGGTCACCTTCCACACTGTGGATGGTATGTTCTGTCGCTCTTCACAATAAATCTTGCTGCTGCTCAATCTTTGAGTCCTTGCCACCTTTAAGAGCTGTCACACTCACTGTGAAGGTCTCGTGGCTTCATTATTGAAGCCAGCGAGACCACAAACCCACAGACACAACACCTGAGTTCCACTCCCAGCATTGCTGTTTCCTGGATGTGTGAGCTTGGACAACTCACTTACCCTCTCTGAACCTCCGTTTTATTCATCAGCAAAATGCAGGTAATACCACTGGAGCTAGAGGAGTCTATGGGAATCAGAAATAACACATGTAAAGCTCATGGGATATGGGGCCTGGTGCTTACTAGGTGCTCAATAAATGGAAGCTGACTTCTCTCCTAGACCAATCCTCTTGTAGGGTAGGGAACAATGGCTAACCTCCACACTTCTAGGTTCTTTGACTGGGCTATAAATTAAATTTACGTAAGACAGATTAGCAGAAGCAAAAACATTTCTAATTTACGTGCATAGGCATGGGGAGGGTCCCACAATACATGAGACTCAAAGAAGGGCCAGATGATTGAAGCTAACGTAGCATCCTGAGCTACAGAAAGGAGTAGGGGTGCTTTGGGTTTCTCGGAGATGGTGGAGTTCTGGGAGGGTGAGGGGAGGAAATGTATGATAAGTAAAGGTTGTCTCGTTATAAAGATAAAAAGGCTCTCGGGTAATAAAAGTTGTCTCTGAGCAGCCCTCTTCCTGATACAGATTGTTTTACTAATGTGGATTTCCTTTATAGATGTAAATTTCTTTTACAAAAGGACAGCTTTTCAGAGCTACTACTGTGTCTGCAGTCCACAATTGTGGAACTGACCCAAATGTCCATCAATCAATGAGTGAATAAATAAACTGTGGTATATATATACAATGGAATACTAAGCCATAAAAAGGAATGAATTAGTAGTGTTTGTAATGACCTAGATGAGATTGGAGACTTATTCTAAGTGAGGTAACTCAGGAATGGAAAACCAAACATTGTAATAACATCGTAATAACAAGCTTGAAAAATGCCAAAGAAGTAGATTTTGCTGTGGCAGATTCCTGGTCTCCTACAGTCATATTTTGGAGTGGTGTGTCCTGACACCAAACACAGTCTAATTGTTTTCTAAATTCATGTGCCATATCCTGGCCCTGTGTCACCTGCACCAACACTACCCTGTCTCCTTGCTCACGCCACACCCTGGTGTGAGGCTGGGTCAGAGAACTGGTGAAGATGCCGGGACCCTGTCGGCATCATGGGATTAGCAGGTCAACTTCCCTGGGGGTGGATTTCTGAACAAAATTGGGTCTGTTAGCAAGGAAGTGCAGTGGGGGGAAAGGAGGAAATAGGGGTGGGCTTTGTGGATGAAGTGGCAAGAGTTCAGTCTGTCCCCTTGGAAGACCACAGGTGTGGCATATCATGAGTGCAGGTGTCACTCATGGCCCCCACGCCAAGCTGCCAGGGGCCCTGGTGCTCAGCCGAACCTCTGCGTTCCCTTAGACTTCAGTGTGAGGTTGCTTTGATTATTAAAAACTCCTGCCACCTCCCTGATTTCTCAGGGGTGAGGACTTTATTGGTAAGAAGGGTGGACTCTGGAGCTGGCCAGAGCTCTAATTCTGGCTTTACCATTGACTGACTTTGTAACTTCAGGCCCATTGCTTTTGCCTCCCTGTGCCTCAGTTTTCTCAGCTATAAAATAGGCATAACACTGGTACACATCTTACAATATTAGTAACAAGTACAGTGACTGTGAGATTTAGCTAGCTAGTACATATGACAATATGACATCCTTGGTACAGGGTCTGTAAAGCACTTAATAAATGTCAGTTATAGACAATTCTCAGAAAAAGATATACAAATGGCTAACAAACATATGAAAAAATGCTCAACATCACTAATGATCAGGGAAATGCAAATCAAAACCACAGTGCAATACCACCTCATTCCTGCAAGAATGACCATAATAAATCAAAAAACAGTCGCTCTGGAAAACAGTGAACAGTGTGGAGATTCCTTAGATTACTAAAGTAGAACTGCCATTTGATCCAGCAATTCCACTACTGGGTATCTACCCAAAGGAAAAGAAGTCATTATATGAAAAACATACTTGCACACACATGTTTATAGTAGCACAATTCACAATTGCACAATTGTGGAACTGACCCAAATGTCCATCAATCAATGAGTGAATAAATAAACTGTGGTATATATATACAATGGAATACTAAGCCATAAAAAGGAATGAATTAGTAGTGTTTGTAATGACCTAGATGAGATTGGAGACTTATTCTAAGTGAGGTAACTCAGGAATGGAAAACCAAACATTGTATGTTCTCACTGATGTGTGGGAACTAAGCTATGCGGATGCAAAGGCATAAAACTGATACAATAGACTTTGGGAACTTGTGGGGAAGGGTGGGAGGGGGGTGAGGGATAAAAGACTGCAAATAGGGTGCAGTGTATACTGCTCGGGTGATGGGTGCACCAAAATCTCACAAATCACTGAAGAACTTACTCATGTAACCAAACACCACCTGTACACCAATAACTATGGAAAAATAAAAATTTTGTAAAAGTCAGTTATTACTGTGATCATCAGAGACCCCCAATTTCACCCCATCCCTTACCCAGGCAGGCAGATCTACAGGCCTGTGGGGCAGGTACCACCCCAGTGTGAATCCACCCTTGCAGTTTTGCCTCCATCTGCCTGGGGAGGCCTGTCATTGCAAGAGCTTCCTTCTGAATCTCACAGTGGCTCTGTCTGGTTTGGACTGAGACGACTCCCCTCTTGTACATGAGATAGCTGAGGCTCAGAGAGGTTGCCTTCCTTCAGCAGGTTCTGAGCACAGTTTGCAGCAGAAGAAGGATTGAGTCCCAGGTCTCCTGACTCCACGTTTGGTGCTCTTTCCATCCCACCCTCAGAGGCTGGAGAATAAGGGGGGTGGGCTGGCAGAGGAAGGGTCAGGAACTGCTTCCGCAAACCGTGCTCCTGTGGAGGCCAGAAACGGCTCTGACACTTCCACCCCACAGCCTCCATGACTCCCACGTGGCTGCCAGGAGGCCTCCGATGGAGATGTGAAAAATGAACCATTAAATGTATCATGACTTGTGAGGCTGTCTTAATAATTAAGTTTTATTAAAATGAACACCAAGAAATTTCCTGACATGGTCTGCCTGGTGGAGCTCATCAAAAGGTGATAAATGAGTGGGTTCTGGGGAAAGAGAATCTAAAGGGGGAAGTAGGGACAGAGAGAGAGGCCCCAGGGTGGAGAAGAGAGGGAGGTGGCAGGGGGAAGCCCAGGAGCCCTGAGCAGCAGTTCAGTTCAGCACCTGGCCCACTGCTTCCCTGCTTTGCTTGGAATTACTGCTGAGGGCACTCAGGGCCTTGCAGACTGGCATGCTGAGCTAAGCTTCAGTCATGGCAGACTTTAAATCCCAGCTGGGCCACTAGTTACTGTGGCAGCTCTCCTTCCTGGGTCTTCCTCCCTGAGCTGTGAAAAGGAGACAGATAGGAGCAAACTACCCTGGCCCTTGAAGGGAAGTGGGTGGCCATCCATTTATGGGAAACTTGGTCATCCGGTCTGCAGACATCGACTAATATACTCACCAAACAGTGGTTTCTTCTGAACAAGGTACTGGGACTGGGGAGAGTGTTATTTAGAGCAACTCTCTTATTTGGGTTTTCCACAATAAGCGTTGATTGCTTTTATATAGAAAATGAATGAACACTTCCGCCCCATACAGATTCTAGAGCACCCAACTGATAGTTCAAGATAGGGGGTCAGATGGAGCAGAGACCCCTCTTAGGAGCCTGCCAGGTACTCCTCTCCCCAAGCATGGAAATAAAGGAAAATCTAGAAATTCCAGGCACCTAGCTAGCCTTGAGAAGTAAATGAGCAAGCATGGAAATAAAGGAAAATCCAGAAATTCCAGGCACCTAGCTAGCCTTGAGAAGTAAATGAGCAACCTGACAAGCAAGAAGGTAATAGTAGCTTAAGACAATAGCCAAGGAAATTAGAGTCACAGAATATTTGGTTTCCTGTAGAAACTAAAGATAACATCTCAACCTATGTCCCTGAGTTGTGTTTCGGAAACCCAGACCTCCACCAAATGGAAAGTGCCATCTGCAGGCACAGAGACCTCAGATAAGGGGAAGCTGAGGACCGAACTCGGATTGCCATGCTTCTTCTAAGTTTCTTCCTGAGGGACCTGGAAGAGATCATGTCCACGGGCAAGAGCTAACATTCTTTTCTGCCTACACCAAAATTGTAGACAAACCTTCATCTCCTTAACCCATCACAAACTGGAAAATCTTTGAATCCACCTTTGACTTGCCACACTCCCAAACTTCTGCTTCAAGATGTCTTGCCTTTTTAGGCCAAACCAACGCGTAGTCTCCATGTATTTATGATTTTGCCTGTAACCTCTGCCCCTCTACCTTTAAAAACCCTTACCTGTAAGCCATCAGGGAGTTCTGGTCTTAAGCATGAGCTGCCCAATTCTGCTTGCTTGGTGCCCTGTAATAAATGCCTCACTTTCTCTGGCTGCAATCCCAAAATCAGTGTTTGGCTTCACTGTGCCGGGTGGGCACACCCAAGGTCGGTTCAGTAACAAGAGTACAAGTCTGCTGAGAGACAGGCCCTGCCCTTGGGGAGCTCATGGTGGTCTAGGGGAGAGGGGGCATAGGGCAATTCTCTTACAGGCATGTTGATTCTGTTGTGTTAAGGGCTGGGGCAGAGGTGGCTAATGTGGGGCGTAGGGAGGAGCCTCAGGAAAGGTTTCCTGGGCAAGGGGACACCTGAGCTGAGCTGTGAAGAAGAGCTCTTTTACTGTTTAGTAGAAGAGAGGAGGAAAGGAGAAAGTGGGGGCCGGATGTGCTCAAGTGAACGTGCAGAGGCCTGAATGAGCGCTGGGAATTCAAAGACTGGCAGCTAGATCTGTAGGAATGGGCGACAGCTCAGATTGGCTCTTCCTTTTTCACACAAAGATATCCATTCCACTATCTATCTGGCTGATAACTCTGCCCTCAATCAACAATAGCCCAGAATAATGGCATTCTGGGCCTTGCCAGGAAATACGTGAACCTCTGCTATTCCTATCTCTTATTAAGAGAGAGAGAAAAGCTCTGTTGAAGGAATTGTTATTTATGGAGGATTGAGTGAAGGACATTCATTCTGCAAGAGTATAGGTTTTGTCCTTGAATCAAGTCAGGTCATCAGAAAACTTGTACCCAAGGACAGAGAGATCAATGGAAGAGAATGGAAAGGCCAGAAATAGACCCAGATACGAATGGGAATTAAATACTAGATAAAGGTAGCTTTGCAATGCAGCAAGGAAAAGATGGCTCAGCCAGGGGACACTGTCAGGAGAGTTGACCAGCCATTTGGAATAAAACAAAACTGAAGTTTCACACCTCACAACCAACCATGATTGTTCCAACATTGACAGGTAAAAAAAAAATGAGACTACAAAATAAAGGAAGAAAGCATGGATAATGTTTTCATAATATTAGAGTGGGAGGAACTCATTCTAAGAACATCAATCTCAAAAGCCACAAAAGAAAAGGCTGGAAATTTTGATTACAAGAACATAAAAACTTCTAGATAATGATATGCACAACATCAAAAGGAAAGAGATGGGGCAGAAGAAGGGAGACTTTCAAAGGGGAACTCCTGAAGAGTTTTAAGTAAGAGATTGTACGGTAGAGGGTGGAGTGGGCGATGAATTGTCAGAGTTTTATATTTTGAAAAAACATCTCTCCGGCTATGCTGGGGATTGTAGAATGAGAGAAGACTGACTGGATGTAGAGAAATGCAGTGTAGGTGAGAATCAGAGAAAAGGCTATTGTGATGGACCAGATAGGAGATGGTGGCCGCTTGGGCTAGGGTGCAGCTGGGCAGCATGCAGTGGGTGGAATGGAAAGACACCTGGAAGCAGAAATCCACGTGAGGTTTGGCAGTGCACTGGATAAAGGGCTCATAGGGGAGTGGGTGTCAAGGATTCCCACTTTCCAGGTTCACACAGCCAGATGGTGGTGGTACCATCTGCTGAGACAGGAAAGACAAGAAAGGATGGATTTTGTGGTGAGGGTGGGAGGTGTATGGTTTTTTCAGACTTGCTGAATTGGAGATGCCTTTTTTTTTTTTTTTTTCCCCTCTGAGACAGAGTCTTACTCTGTTGCCCAGGCTGGAGTGCAGTGGTGTGATCTCGGCTTACTGCAGCCTCGACCTCCCAGCCTCAAGTCATCCTCCTATCTCAGCCTCCCGAGTAGTGGGGACTACAGGTGCAAGCCACTGTGCCCAGCTAGTTTTTTTTGTATTTATTCTAGAGACGAAGTTTCTCTATGTTGCCCAGGCTGGTCTAGTGTTCCTCGGCTCAAACAATCCTCACACGTTGGCCTCCCAAAGTGCTCAGATGACGGGCGTGAGCCACTGCACCAGCCCTTGAGATGCCTTTGAGCAGAGCCAACCTCATGGGCCAGGGACCTGTCACATAGGGTCACATAGGGTCCCAGATTTGGTTTAATACTCTTTTTGTCACCATCTTGAAATCCTTAATAATTTTTACACAGGGACTTGCATTTTAATTTTGCACCCAGCCTGCTCCTGCCTTTGAGTCACCTAGGAGTCAATGCTGTGAAATATTCAGATGTCTCAGGAGCACGGAGGAAACTTCTGAGCTGCGGAAAACAATGTGTGAGTCATCTCCACTTAAGCAGTGGCTGGAGACCTGGGCGGGTTATACTCCTTTCAGGAAATGCTTAGGATGACAAGAGGACAACTAGGGCCTGAGTTTTCAGGTACTTGGAGATGCAATGTCTGGGTAGGAGAGGGTATGAAAGTAGAAGGGGATGGAGCAGCAGGAGAATGTGGGAAGCCCTCGGGAGGGAGGGTATAGAGAAAGAGCACGTGTCGAAAACCAGAGAGCGAGAGATGTGAGAACTGAGAAGCCTCTAGTGGGTTTGGTAAGGTGGAGGACATTGGTGCCCTCGGAAAGCACAGTCTTCGTACAGTGAGTGGCTGGGGAGACAGGAAGTACAGACAGTGAGAGGATCCACTCTTGAGATAAGTTTTGGCACCACCTGGAGGGGAGGCATGAGGCCACACCCCAAAGGCGATGAGGAAGGGAGAGAGGATGTTCATCTTTATTCTTACGGGAAACATGAACATGTTTTTAAGATAGATTGTTTTTTTGCTTGTTTGTTTGTTTTGAGGCAGGGTCTCCCCCTGTTGCCCAGGCAGGGGTGCAGAGCACGATCGTGGTTCACTATAGCCTTGAATTCCTGGGCTCAAGTGATCCTCCTGCTTCACCCTCCTACATGGCTCGGACTGCAGGTGTACGCCACCATGCTCAGCTAATTTTATGGGGTTTTTTTTGTTTGGCTTTTTTTTTTTTTTTGCGTATGGGGTCTCACTATGTTGAACTTCTGGTCTCAAGGAATCCTCTTGTCTCAGCCTCCCAAAGCTTGAGGATTACAGACATGAAACACCACACCCAGCTCACGTTATATTGTTAAGCACAAAAGCAGTACAGAATATTAGATGCAGAATATACCTCTTTGTTGAAAAATGGGGCTGGGGACAGATTCCATGCTTATGCAAGGAACATTTCTGGGCAGAAACACAAGAAACTTGTAATGTTAGTTACCTCTGGGAAATGGTGCAAAGGGCTTCAGCTTTTTCCTTCCATACTGGCTGATTTTTTTTTTATTATAACCATAAAAAAATTTTTTTTGAGACAGGATCTCACTGTGTCTCCCAGGCTGGAGTGCAGTGGTGCGATCTCGGCTCGCTGCACCCTCCACCTCCCGGGCTCAGGTGATCCTCCCACCTCAGTCTCCTGAGTTGCTGTGTGCCACCACACCCAGCTAATTTTTGGGTTTTTTTAGTAGAGATGAGGTTTCTCCATGTTGCCTAGGCTGGCCTCAAACTCCTGGGCTCAAGCTATCCACCCACCTCACCCTCCCAAAGTGCTGAGATTACAGGAGTGAGCCACTGCACCTAGCCTAAAGGTACTTTTTAAATAATAATAATAGAAACTATTAATTTCATGCCCTCAAGAACAGCTCTCAGGCACCAAAAATATTGAGTAAACGTCTCTCTGGTTTTCAAAATTAACATTCAATTTATTAAAGTAACAAATTCATACGGACCCGAAGTTCCTCCATAAGCTTTGAGATCCAGCTTACAAATCTTATTATTTATTTATAAGTCTAGCAAATTTTAACAATCACTTTTAAGAGTACCTTTGAGAAATGTTTTGTCTCATTTACAAATGTTTTTAATTAAATTGCTCTAAACATTGTAAACTGCATTTATAGACTTAATATATTTTAATTCCTTTTTAAGTACTTCACTTGTCTAACAAACCTTCTCAGATATTTAAGTAATTGTTATAAATCTAATTCATTAAACTTCTAAATATGGCAAGGCTTAAATTCTTTTACAGCTTCCAAATCTTATTTAAATACAGTAAGATTTCAACTTAGAATCTGATGTCAAAGTCAATTGCTCCAGTAGACATTTTGTATTAGAAGGAAAGTTCATGTGTGACTCTGAAAGGCCACAGATTCTTAAACATTACAAGTGTGTAAACATAGATTATTTCAAAGCGCAAATATCTTAATAGAAAGAACATAGTTCTATTCTATGTTCCTATACTTAATTTTGTTTTATTTTGTTTTGAGATGGAATCTGGCTTTGTTGCCCAGGCTGGAGTGCAATGGCGTGATCTCATCTCACTGCAACCTCCGCCCCCTGGGTTCAAGGGATTCTCCTGCCTTAACCTCCTGAGTAGCTGGGACTACAGACAGGTGCCAACACACCTAGCTAATTTTTGTATTTTTAGTAGAGATGGGTTTTTACCATGTTGATCAGGCTTGTCTCGAACTCCTGACCTCAGGTGATCCACCTGCCTTGGCCTCTCAAAGCCGTGGGATTACAGGGATGAGCCACTGTGCCTGGACTATACTTAGTTCTAAGTCTTCCTTAGGTTAGAAGATGCTCACCTATGATCCTGCCCATGTCATCTTCCTCATTCTAAGAACCTGAGCATGGGTGGGGCCTCCCTCTGCTCCCTGCTACCTCCCTGGCCCTGCACCAGCCTCTCCTTCCTTCCCGTGGTAGTGAAGAAGCTGTTCTTCCTCCCCACTCCGGCCAAAGTCACCTTTGTTTTGTGAAGATTCTCCAACTTTCTTACTAGGTTAGTGCAAAAGTAATGGCAGTCTTTGCCATACTTGCCTGATACTCATCATTCTTTTCTCTCATATAGATCTAATCGTTTCCTCTCAGCTTGGACAGTTTCACATCAGCATTTTAAATATGCTCAGGTTTCTCTCTTAAAAACAATAAAGCTAAAAAAGTCGACCCCTGCACCCTATTTGTCACCTTCCTGTCTACCTCTGGCTCACGGCCAGCTGCTTTCAGAAGCTGTCTACACTGGGTATCTTTAGTTCCCCACTTCTGCCATCCACCAACACGTTCCATCTGCCTCTCCTTGTCAACTCCACCAAAACTTCTCTCCCTAAGGTAACCAATGATAGTCATGTCATCACATCCAATGGCTACTCTTGAGTCTCGGTTTTGTTACACTCAAATTCTCAGTAACATTTGACTCAGGACTTGGTTTATTTGAGACATTGTACTCCCTTGCCTTCCGTGAAATCATCCTTTTTGATTTTCATTCATCCTTCTTGGCTATTCCTACTGCTATAGACTAAATACTTGTGACCCCTAAAGTTCATATACTGAAATCTTCACCCTCAAGGTGATGGTACTAGGAGGTGGGGACTTTGGGACTAGGTGATTACATCATGAGCGTGGAGTCTTCGTGAGGTGATTAGGTCATGAGGGTGGAGTCTTCATGAATGGGATTAGTGTCCTCATAAATGAAGTCCCAGAGCTTCCTTACATCTCTACCATGTGAGAGAACATAGCCAGAAGGCAGCATCTATGAGCCAGGAGGCAGACTCTCACTTGCACCTTGATCCTAGATTTCCCAGCCTCCAGAACTGTGAGAAATGAATTTCTGCGGTTTGTAAGCCACTCACGCCATGGTACTTTGTTACAGCAGTCTGAATGCACTAAGACACATTTTCTGTTTCTAATAATGGATTTCTTTAAGCCTTGGCCCTGGATCCTTTACTCATTTCACCCTCTGCTTTTTCCCTGGAAATTCCATCCATTTAAAAATTGTATTTATTTTATTACTATCTCTTTGCGGATGACTGCTAGGGTTAGATCTTCACCTCAGAACTTTCTTCTAAGCCCTAAACCTATATATCCACATTCTGACTAAACATATTAATGTGGATCTACATATCAGCTTGAACTCATGCTCTCTCCCCTGCCAATCACATCCTCCTCTTGGGTGTCCTTTCTCAGTGAATGACACCACCGTTCATTCTGTTTGCCAGCCAGATTTGGGAGTTACTCTTGATACTGCCTTCTCTCTTTCCACTTCATACATCATCTGTTACCATTCCCTGTACATTTTAATTTAAAAATTCTCTCTTAAACCTCCCCTCTTGTCTTCTTCTCAATTTGAGCCTCCCTAGCCCCAACCACTATTATTTCTTTACTGGAAAAATGCAGTAGTCTCCTCCTTAGTCTCCCACATCTGCCTGTGTTACTCACCCTCTCACTGGTCCTCCAAACCACAGGTCACCATTCCAATTAGTTACAAACATGACCTTTCTGACCCTCCCCCTGTTGGATTCTCCTGCTGCCTCCTCGTGCTGCATGTGGTTCAGAGACATTGGTCTTCTTTCAGTCGCAGGAATGGACCATCTCCCTCCCTCTTGGGACCTTGCACATGTTCTAGAATATTCTCCTGAGGACCTTCCCCCAACACCTGCTTAACTAGCAAATTTCTTTCCGTGTCTTAGAGATCCTAGTTCGAGAAGCCTTCTCTGCCCTCCGGACCCGGATAAGGTTCAGAGCAGTATCTGAATACACATATTTTTTTCTCTCTCTTTCTCTCTCTCTTTGTATTTGTGTGTGTGTGTGTGATCAAGGTCTGACTCCATCGGGAGACTGTCCCTTGAGGTTAGGAAGCATCTATTTTTTGTTACTTCAGTGTCGTCAGAACCTAGCACAATACTTGGTACATAGTAGGTGCTCAATAAATTGTTGACAAATGGCAAATGCTGCGGAGGCCAATGCCCTTCACAGGTTCCTTGGATGAAGACATTTCTTTGAGCAATAACAGCTTGGAAAAGCTCAGTTTTCTCTAAAGGACTAATATGTGAGAGGGAAGCAGGGGAAGGAGGATGTGAAGAAGAACGGGTGGTTTATAGCCTCCAACAAGGGGCAGGCTGGGTTTTCCCCCTAGGAATTTGCAGAATCATGTTCACATTCTAATGAGAATAATTGATATATTGTAGGATCTATAGCAAAGGTTTGTAGTGCTGAAAAATTTTATCATCTGTATGAAATTTTGTGTCTCTTCCCACAAGCTGTAGCATGTTAACTCAGCCAACTCGGTGTCTGCATCTCTCTCCAGGGTCCAGCATGTCCCAGCAGTGCTCATGTTCCAGAAGGATCCCTCACGTGGCTTGGAAGTTGAAAGACTGAAAGATCACCAGAACAGGTGGAGCATGTGTACAGAGAGCACTTGTGGCACACAGGTGATGGTGGAAGTGATCATATGGGAGCTCTGGGGCTTGCCTCCTAACCATCTGGGCACCCACCCTCAAGCCAGTAGGGCAGAGACCAGAAAGCAGGCTGTCCACTGAGTGGACACTTTCAGAAATGTGGATGAGGCACAATACACCCTTTCTGGTAGCTGGATGAGGTCTCTACAGTCAGACTTTGGGGGTTTAGAATTCCATGATTCCCGTGCTTCTTGGGCTGTCTGTTCACAGGTCCTTTGTCGGAGAAACTCAAGAGTGTTGTTGGTAGTGGCTGAGAGGATGCAATGTCTTTATACTCAGGGCAGATCTGAATGTGCCCCCCCATTTGTGGTTACCCAGCTCTCTGACCTCAAGCAATTCTCCATACTTCTTTGAGCCTTGGCTCTGCATCTGAAATACTAAGATAGTGGTTCCACTTGACTGCATTGTTATGAGGTTTTG
The DNA here is from genome assembly GCF_024542745.1 of Macaca thibetana thibetana. Classification (NCBI taxonomy): domain Eukaryota; kingdom Metazoa; phylum Chordata; class Mammalia; order Primates; family Cercopithecidae; genus Macaca; species Macaca thibetana. The sequence continues at coordinate 11,279,928 of NC_065583.1, forward strand.
AGATGATAAATATTACCATACTCAGTTCAGTGTTTTCACTGCCATAGCTTTGAAGTAAGATTTGAAATCAAGAAGTGCAAGATGGACTTTGTCCAGCTTTGTTCTTTATTAAGATTGTTTTGGCTATTTGGGGTCACTTGCAATCCATATGAATTTCAGCAATAGCTTTTCCATTTCTGCAAAAATGGCCGTGGGATTTTGACAGGGGTTGCATTAAATCTGTAAATAACTTTGCAGTATAAATAACTACAAAAAATGCTATGAAACTTTGATAGAGATTGCATCGAATCACTTCGAACCTATAAATCAATTTATAAATCACTTTATAATATTGTTAAGTATTGCCATCTTAACAATACAAGTCTTCTGATCATGAACATGGATGTCTTTGCATTTATTTCCATCTTTAATTTCTTTCAATGATATTTTGTCATGTTTTTAGTGTAAGTTTTAGACTTCTGTTAAATTTATTATAAGGATTTTATTTTCTTGATGCTGTTGTAAGTGGTATTGTTTTTTGAATTTTATTTTTGGATTATTCATTACTAGTGTGTAGGAATTTTAATTTTATATCCTGTAACCTTGCTGATCTTGTTAATTAGTTCTGATAATTCTAATAATGGATCCTTTAGGATTGGCTCTATATAAGATAGTGTCATCTGGAAATAGTTTTATTTCTTCCTTTCCAATTTGAATTCATTTTATTTCATTTCCTTGCCTAACTGTTCTGGCTAGAACTTCCAGTACAATATTTAATAAAAGGGCTGAAAAAGTGTCTGAAATACAAGACATCCTTGTATTTTTCCTGATTTTAGAGGAAAAACGTTCAGTCTTTTTCCATTATTTATCATATTAGCTGTGGATTTTTGGTAGATGTCCTTTATCAGATTGAGAAAGTTCCACTCTATTTCTAGTTTGTTGAGTGTTTTTATCATGAAGGCAGGTTGGATTTTGTTAAATGGTTTTTCTGTGTCTAATAAGAAGATCATGTGTTTTTTTCTCTATTCTATTGAATTATGTATTATATTAATTAATTTTCAAATGTGAAGCCAACTTTGCATTCCTTTGATAAATCCTATTTGGTCATGGTGTTAATCTTTTTAACAGACTGCTGGATTCAGTTTACTAGTATTTTGTTGAGGATTTTTATATTTATATTCATAAGCAGTATTGGTCTGTAGTTTTCGTTGTAGCAGCTTTGTATGGTTAGGTAATGGGATAATACTGGCCTCATAAAATGAATTGCAAAATGTCCCCTCTTCTTCTATGTTTTAGAAGAGTTTGTGAAGAATTGGCATTAATTCTTTAAATATTCTGTATAATTCACCAGTGAAGCCATCTGGGCTTAAGCTGTTCTTTGTGGGAAGTTTTAAAATGATGAATTCAATCTCATTATTATTATTATTATTTGGTAGTTTTAAATTTTTATTTTTAATTTTTTTATTTTCATAGGTTATTGGGGAACAGGTGGTGTTTTGTTACATGAGTGAGTCCTTTGGTGGTGATTTGTTACATGAGTGAGTCCTTTGGTGGTGATTTGTGAGATTTTGGTGCACCCATCACCCAAGCAGTATATACTGCACCATATTTGTAGTCTTTTATCCCTCACCCACTTCCCATCCTCTCCCGCCTGAGTCCCCAAAGTCCATTCTGTCATTCTTATGCCTTTACATCCTCATAGTTTAGCTCCCACTTAAGAATGAGAACATACGATGATTGATTTTCCATTCCTGAGTTACTTCACTTAGAATAATAGTCTCCAATCTCATCCAGGTTGCTGCAAATGCCACTAATTCATTCCTTTTATGGCTGAGTAGTATTCCATCATATATATATCATATATATATATCTCATATATACACCACAGTTTCTTTATCCACTTGATTTATGTGCATTTGGGTTGGTTCCATGTTTTTACAATTGTGAATTGTACTGCTATAAATGTGTGTGTGCAAGTATCTTTTTCATATAATGACTTCTTTTCCTCTGGGTAGATACCCAGTAGTGGGATTGCTGGATCAAACGGTAGTTCTACTTTTAGTACTTTAAGGAATCTCCACACTGTTTTCCACAGGGATTGTACTAGTTTACATTTTCACCAGCAGTGTAGAAGTGTTCCCTGTTCACCACATCCATGCCAACATCTATTATTTTTTGATTTTTTTATTATGGCCATTCTTGCAGGAGTGTGGTGGTATCACATTGTGGTTTTGATTTGCATTTCCCTAATCTTTAGTGATGTTGAGCGTTTTTTCATATTTTTGTTGGCCATTTGTGTATCTTCTTTTGAGAATTGTCTATTCATGTCCTTAGCCCAATGTTTAATGAGATTTTTTGTGGTTTTTTTTTTTTTTTTTTTTTTTTGCTAATTTGTTTGAGTTTGTTGTAGATTCTGGATATTAGTCCTTTGTCAGATATATAGATTGTGAAGATTTTCTCCCACTCTCTGGGTTGTCTGTTTACTCTACTGACTGTTCTTTTTGCTGTGCAAAAGCTCTTTAGTTTAATTAAGTCCCAGCTATTTATCTTTGTTTTTATTGCATTTGTTTTTGGTTCTTGGTTATGAAATCCTTGCCTAAGCCTATGTCTATAAGGGGTTTTCCAATGTTATCTTTTAGAATTTTTAAGTTTCAGGTCTTAGATTGAAGCCCTTGATTCACCTTGAGTTGATTTTTGTATAAGGTGAGAGATGAGGATCCAGTTTCATTCTCCTACATGTGGCTTGCCAATTATCCCAGCACCATTTCTTGAATGAGATGTCCTTTCCCCACTATATGTTTTTGTTTGCTTTGTCAAAGATCAGTTTGCTGTAAGTGTTTGGGTTTATTTCTGGGTTCTCTATTCTGTTCCATTGGTCTATGTGCCTTTTTGTTTGTTTGTTTTGTTTTGTTTTGTTTTTTCAGATGGAGTCTCACTCTGTCGCCCAGGCTGGAGTACAGTGGTTCAATCTTGGCTCACTGAAAGCTCCGCCTCCCAGGTTCACACCATTCTCCTGCCTCACCCTCCTGAGTAGCTGGGACTACAGGCGTCCACCACCATGCCCGGCTAATTTTTTGTATTTTCAGTAGAGACAAGGTTTCACCGTGTTAGCCAGGATGGTCTCGATCTCCTGACCTCGTGATCCGCCCACCTTGGCCCCCCAAAGTGCTGGGATTACAGGCGTAAGCCACCGCGCCCAGCCCTATGTGACTATTTTTATACCAGTACCATGCTGTTTGGGTGACTATGGCCTTATGGTATAGTTTGAAATCAGGTAATGTGATGCCTCCAGATTTGTTCTTTTTGCTTAGTCTTACTCTGACTTTGTGGGCTCTTTTTTGGTTCCATATGAATTTTAAGACTGTTTTTTTCTCATTCTGTGAAGAATGATGGTAGTATTTTGTGGGAATTACGTTGAATTTGTAGATTGCTTTTGGTAGTATTGCCATTTTCACAATATTGCATCTACTCATCCATGAGCATTGGATGTGTTTCCATTTGTTTGTGTCATCTATGATTTCTTTCAGCAGTGTTTTGTAGTTTTCCTTGTAGATGTCTTTCATCTCCTTGGTTAGGTATATTCCTAAGTATTGTATTGTATTGTATTGTATTGTATTGTATTGTATTGTATTGTATTGTATTGTATTGTATTTGCAGCTGTTGTAAAAGGGGTTGAGTTCTTGATTTGATTCTCAGCTTGGTCACTGTTGGTGGATAGAAGAGCTACTGATTTGTGTACATTAATTTCGTATTCAAAACTTTACTGAATTCTTTGATCAGTTCTAGGAGCTGATCAAATGTCTCCGTTCACTTCTCGTATCTTTTTTTTTAATTTCCTTAAGTTGTACTTTGCCTTTCACTGGTGCCTTCCTGATTAGCTTAATAACTAACTTTCTGAATTCTTTTTCAGGTAACACAGGGATTTCTTCTTGGTTTGGATCCATTGCTGGTGACCTAGTGTGATTTTTTGGGGGTGTCAAAGAACCTTGTTTTGTCATATTACTAGAGTTGGTTTTCTGGTTCCTCCTCATTTGTGTAGTCTCTGTCAGATGGAAGGCCTAGGGCTCAAGGCTGTTGTTCAGATTCTTTTGTCCCACGGGGTGTTCCCTTGATGTATTACTCTCCCCCTTTTTTCTAGGGATGTGGCTTCCTGAGAGCCGAGCTGTGGTGATTGTTATCTCTCTTCTGGATCTAGCCCCCCAGGATGTCTACCAGGCTCCAGGCTGATACTGAGGGTTGTCTGCTCAGAGTCCTGTGATGTAAACCATCTGTGGGTCTCTCAGCCATGGATACCAGCACAGTATTTGGGGTGTCTCCCCGGTCCTGCAGGAGCAATCCACTTCCTTCAGAGGGTCTGTGGGTTCTCTCGGCTCTCCTAATTTATTCCTGCAGTCGTTCTGCCCCTCCAGGGCCTCTCCGTACTCTCCCTGACATGTGGTGGTGGTGCAGTGGCCCCTGCAGTTTTGCTGCCCTGTCTTCAGCTCTCAGCTTCAGTGTCTTTTTAAAATACCTATTTAGATTTTTTTATTTCTACTTGAGTCAGTTTTTGTAGTTTGTGTCTTTCTAAGAATTTTTCCGTTTCATTTGTAATTTAATTTGTTGGCATATCATTGGCTCCTTGTATTCCCCTATACTTTTTATGTCTATGAGGTTGGTAGTAATGTTCTCTCATTCTTTCCTGATTACGGTAATTCAAGTATTCTTTTTTTTTCTTAGTCAGTTTAGCTAAAAGCTTGTCACTTTTGCTCATCTTTTGAAAGAACCAGCTGGGTGTGGTGGCTCAGCATTTTGGGAGGCTGAGGCAGGAGGATCGCTTGAGCCCAGGAATTTGAGACCAGCCTGGGCAACATAGGGAAAGCTCATCTCTAAAAAATTAAAAACATTAGCTGGACATGATGGTGCACTCCTGTGGTTCCAGTTACTCGAGAGTCTGACATAGGAGGATCACTTAAGTCCAGGAGATCGAGGCTGCAGTGAGCTGTGATTGCACCACTGCACTCCAGCCTGAGTGACAGAGCTAGACCTTTTGAAAGAAAGAAAGAAAGAAAGAAAGAAAGAAAGAAAGAAAGAAAGAAAGAAAGAAAGAAAGAAAGAAAGAAAGAACGAACCATTTTTTGGTTTCAGTGATATTCTCTATTGTTTTTCTGTCCTCAATTTCATTAATTTCCACTTTTATTATTGTCTTCCTTCTGCTTGCTTTAGGATTAGTTTGCTCCTTTTCCCCTAGTGTCTTAAGATAGAAGTCTGGGTTATTGATATGAGATGCTTTTTCTTTTATTAAAAAAATTGTACTTTAAGTTTGGGGATACATGTGCAGAATGTGCAAGTTTGTTACATAGGTATATATGTGCCATGGTGGTTTGCTGCACCTATCAACCTGTCATCTAGGTTTTAAGCCCCGTATGCATTAGATATTTGTCCTAATGCTCTCCCTCCACTTGCCCCCCCACCCTCCGACAGGCCCTGGTGTGTGGTGTTCCCCTCCCTGTGTCCATGTGTTCTCATTGTTCGACTCCCACTTATGAGTGAGAATGTGCGGTGTTTGGTTATCTGTTCCTGTGTTAGTTTGCTGAGAATGATAGCTTCCAGCTTCATCCATGTCCCTGCAAAGGACATAAACTAATTCTCTTTTATGGCTGCATAGTATTCCACGGTGTATATGTGCCACATTTTCTTTGTCCAGTCTATCATTGATAGGCATTTGGGTTGGTTCTAAGTCTTTGCTATTGTAAATAGTGCTGCAATAAATTTACATGTGCATGTGTCTTTATAGTAGAATGATTTGTAATCCTTTGGGTGTATACCCAGTAATGGCATTGCTGGGTCAAATAGTATTTCTGGTTCTAGATCCTTGAGGAATCGCCATACTGTCTTCCACAATGGTTGGACTAATTTACACCTCCACCAACAGTGTAACTTTTCCATTTTTAATGTAGGTACTTGGAGTTGTAAATTTCCCTCTAAGCATTGCTTTAGCTATATTGCATACATTTTTATATGTTGTGTCTTAATTTTCATTCATCTCAAAGTATTTTCTCATTTGTTTTGTGATTTCTTCTTCGACCAATTGGTTACTTATGGGTATGTTAATTTCCATATACTTGTGAGTTTCCAAAAGTTCTTTCTCATTTTATTCTTTGTGGCCAAAGAACAGATTGTATATAATTTCAGTCCTTTTAAATTATTGAAGCTTGTTTTGTGGCCTAGCATATGGTCTATTCTACAGAATGTTTGATGTGTGCTTAAGAAGAGTATGTGGGCCAGGCATGTGGCTTGTGCCTATAATTCCAGCACTTTGGGAAGCTGAGGCTCATGGATCACCTGAGCCTGGGAGGATGAGGCTGTAGTGAGCCATGATCACACCAGAGAACTCCAGTCTGGGCAACAGAGTAAGATCCTGTCTCAGAAAAAAGAAGAAGAAAGGAGAAGGAGAAGGAGAAGGAGAAGAATATGTATGCTTCTGTTGTTGGGTGGATTATTCTATAGATATCCATTAGGCCTAGTTGGTGTATTCCTCTGTTAAAATATTCCATTTTCTTGTTGATCTTATGTCTAGTTGTTCTAACCATTATTGAAAGTGAGGTATTGAAGTTTCTAAATATTGCTGAGCTGCCTATTTATTTATCCCTTCGACTTCGTCAGTTTTTGTTTTATGTATTTTGAGATTCTATCGTTAGGAGCATATTTGTTTATAATTGTGGTATCTTCCTGATATTTTGACACTTTTATTATTATAAAATGTCCCTTTTTTATCTGTATTAACATTTTTGTTTTAAAATCCATTTTGCCTAATATTGGAATAGCTACTCCAGGTTTATCTCTTCTTTTTTTAAGAACAATATTTTTTTAACCTTCATTGAACTTTGTAGTGAGGGTAAAAATAATAGAAACATCAAATGAATACAGACTAGATAATCTATAAAAATAACTAGTTATTTATGTTTACACAGAAGTCTGTCACACAGATTTCAGAATTATATAGCTTAAAGAATTCTAATTATATAAAAACATTCTTAATTCTGAAACATTTCCAACTTCCTACTCATTAATATTTCATAGTTTTACCAGGTAAAGTTTAATATTTTTTCATATGATCATCAGGAAGTTTTGTAAACTTCTAACCTACATTCTTAATTCTTAGTCTATGTAAGACAGAGTACAAAAACCAGTTCTCCTGGGCATCAGGTATCTCCTGACTTATAAGTAAGGGTCTCTGGCAGGATGCAAACATTTTAGGTGAAGGTCACTTCTTGGAATTCGCTTCAGGTTTAGGTACACTCCTCTAGTCCTTTATTACATTTAATGCCAATCTCCTTGTTTCACCTTGCTCTCTATAACTTGGAAGAAGCTCCCTGTATGCATACCAAAATTTAATTTGTCCCTTCCTCCCACCTTTTCTGAGTTAATTATACTCACTTCCTCGAGTCAACCATGAAAACAAACGCACTTCTTGCAGAATTTTAAAATTTTGGGTGTGGTGAGAAAGAAATTACCTTCTAAAATGACAGGACGTTTCCCTCTTTTTGCAAAGCATGAATTTTTCTTCTAGGAATAAAGCTTGCTTTCCTGTGAATGGATTGAAATCTGGAGCTAGCCAACCTTCCTGAGCAGCTGTAGTAGTTTTCTAAGCTGTGTAACAACTAACATACCTTTATTATGTGACGGTTTCTGTGGATCAGAAGAATGGGCACGGTTCAGCTGTGTCCTTTTCCCCAGGTCTCACAAGACTGCAATCAAGGTGTTAGCTGGTCTGTACTTTATTTTTCAGGCTCAACTTGGGGAGAATCTAGTTCCAGGCTTACTCAGGATGTTGGCAGAATTCATTTCCTGGGTCTGTAGAACCAAGGACGTCTGTTTCTTGCTGGCTGTTTGTTGGATGCCAATCTCAGCACCTGGGCTTCCCACAGCTCCTTGCCATGTGGAAGTCTTCATCATGGCTACATACTTTGTCAAGTCAGCAAGCAGAATCTGTAGCATGAATCTTCCAGCATAAAGGATCCACATGATGCACTGTAATCACAGGAGTAACGTCCACCACCTCTGCCATATTCCGCTGGTTAGAAGCAAGTCACAGATCTCATCTACCTTCAAGTAGAGGTTATTACATAAAGGTGTAAATACCAGAAGGCAGGGCTTATTGGCAATTAATTTAGGATCTGTCCCCTACTCGTGTTGGAGTACTCCTCAAAAGATATGCCCCAAAGTTACTTTCGGATTTTCTAAAAAGGAAACTGGAACCAGGAATGTGGTACCCCTGCTAAATGACGCCTGGAAGTGCACCTGTTTTCTTTGGTGGGATGGTGGCTGCAATATGTGAAAACTGCCTTTCCCCATCCTTCAGCACTAAACCAGCACATTGGAAGATGTGACAAAGACCATTACATTGAAATATAGGCCACTTCCCTAATAAGGCAACTTTCCTTTAAAGTTAAATTGAGAAACTAAGTGACTGGATGATATCCTTTTAATGGCTGCTGAGCGTAAATGCTTTTTGAGAGCAAATGCTCCTTCAGGAAAGATCATTTCTAATGTTCTTTCAAATCGTCAATTTGGAGGGTGAAGAGGAATGTGATTAGAAGACCAAACTAAGAATTTTGAGACCAGCAAAAATGTTGACTTCACGAATGTATAATTTAAACTGCCAAAGTGCTAGCACATTTTTGATGCAAAATATACTTAATCAGTAATAATCCTGTTCCTCAAGAAGGCTTCTAATTTGTTTTATTGCCTTTTTAGATGTGTCCCCTTTCATTTTCTAAAATATAATCATAGTTCAGCGACTCCATCTGTGAACGATCCGGCGATGAATTCTGGGTGGTAATGATGTACAACGAGTGAATAACAATTCCTTAATCACGCTGTTTCCTCTGTTGTCGCCTCATTTGAATTCCTGGTTTTCAGAAAATTCAATTATATTTGCAATTTCATCAAGAAATTACTCAGATAAATAACTGACAGAGTAACAGTTCACTTCTTCGTCAGGGTAAAGGCAGAGGGAGCGGGGTGGGGAGAGAAGAGGTGAAAGACAGATTTGATTAAAAGTGTCGTAAAGAAGTTTTGCTGTCCTGAGAGGCAAAGGAGAAGGGTGACAATTTTACAGCCACGGATGTCAGCTCAGCCTGAAGATGGGAAGTGACAGGGCCCCTAAATGAAACTTCCTCATCCATCAGGGCTGGCCTAACATCCCTCTCTGGAGCTATCACCAGCTTGTGTTGACATTTATGAGGCCCCAGCCCGCATTCCAGGCAGAAATTTATGATGGGTGGTCAGAGGTGCCCATGGCTACCTTCACCATCTGAGTTTCATATTGGATTCTGCAGCCACGCACACTAGGCACTTTCTGGTTGCTAAAGAGAGGCCTTATCTTGACTTCAATCTTGCCAATAAAGATTCTCTGAATTTTCGAAGAAGGAGATTAATCATCTTCCTCAACTAACATCTGTTGGCATTCTGTCTCCATTGGGTGATCCAGCCCATTACCCAACCACTGTCAGACGTGATGCAAGCATCACACAGTGCGTCTCTAATCCACACTGAAAGCCTGAATTTGTTCTGTTCTCAGTACCCAGTGCCACTAACCACGTTTCCCTCTGCGTCTTTCCATGGGAAGCAGGCCTGAGGAATGGAGATGGAATCACAGGGGTGTCCGTGGATTGGAGTGATATCGGCAGGACTTTTGAGGATGGCCTTGCAGACAGTTACCACTCCATGACAATAGCCACCAGCCCAGGCCTGGGCAGGGCAGCTCCTGGGATAGAGAGGGTCTGCTGCATGCTCCATGCTCTTACCTCTGGAAGCAGATGTAATCATCCAATTATAACATTCTTTTTTTCAATGAATATTAGCTGATGTCCTTCCAGATGAGACATGCCCAGGCACGGACACCCAGGACGGCAAAGCTTGCATTCTCCCCCTGCAAACACACACACGCGCACACACACACACACACACACACACACACACACACACACACAATGCAGGGGAAACTGAAGCAACTGTCCGGAAAGCGTATAGTATGTACAAGGTTGTCTACTCCAGCTGATGTTCCCTATCAGAAATACATTTCTCACTACCGATTAGTTTGCAGAAACTATTTAATTAGGTATTTGTTTTTAAGTTCAGGTTTCTGGGAAATGGGTGGTGTCAATGCCCTTTAGCCAAACACCAGGAACACACCTGCAGGTGAACAGAACTGAGTTAATTGGCTCATTGCAGCAAGGAGACAGTGCACTGTGGGGAACAGTGAGGGATTTTTGTGACAGGGTGTTAGGAAGAACTTACAAAAGGATGGGGGCTTGTGTTAGGTGACTTGGGAGGGTTAAATTGGAGGCCATCAGGCAGTAGTACTCATTCTATAATTGGGTACCTGTAATCTTATCTATAAACTAGAAGGACTAGTGCAGGGCCAAAATTGCAAACATTGGTAAACAGTTACTCCCATTAGCCAAAAAAGCGGGGTGTCTGGTCGTTTTTTGGTTTAGACAATGTTCTTGTTTTGTCTGCGTTTAGACATGACTATGAAGTGCTCTCGATTTTGTCTTGCTTCAACACAGTCAGAATAGCCTTTTCTGATGTCAATGTTCTGTGAAATTGTTCAACAGGAGACTAGCTGTGAGGACCAGGCCAGCTCCCATCAGTTGGGGTTGCTTGCCTCTTTCTCAGTGACAAACTTTTACAAGGTCATGATCCCCTTCTTCATGTCCATGCTCTCGGTAATCGCACACACTCTTCTAAATATTAAGCACCTTCTCTATGGCAAGTGTCAGGTGATGGGACTGGAGCGCTGAACGTGTCAGCCACAGTCCCACCCTCTCGAAGCCCCTGGCCTTGCAGGGGACATCATCACAGTGGGGTGTGATGAGCGCTCAGCTTGCGATCTGCAGGATGTTATCAGCCTCAAAACGGAAGGGATCCTGCGTGGCCAGGGGAGACGTCCTGCAAAAGCCGAGCCTTCAAGGAGATTTATAAACAGGTAGAAGTTGGCCAGAGAAAGAGAAGGGGGAGACTGTTTCTGGGGATCGGGGCGGAGGTGGTCAGAGCAACTGGGTCAGATCTTTAATTCTTGAGATCTGAGAGCTACAAGGGGTTTACAGGGGCAGGAATGAGGGATGAGGGTGGACAGCAGGCAGGCTTTGCAAGCCCTTCAGAGGAGTCTGGGTGGAACACAGGAGGCTTTGCAAGCCCTTCAGAGGAGTCTGGGTGGAATTTAGCCTATGGTGAGTAATAGGGAGCCACGGAAGGGTTTTCAGCTGGGGAATGCTGTGGTCTGATTCACGTTTTATACAAGATAAACCTACAGAGTGACTGTGAGAAAGGAAGACAGACAGGGGTGGGTGGCTGAACTGAATATCTTGATTTGTGAGTAGATACTGGGTCCAACCCGCAGACCCTGGCTGAGTGACGGATGAAAACATGTACACAGACACAGGTTTTTTGCCTGGCTGCACAGCTAGGGTATCCGGCCGCTCACAGGCATCGAGGAGGGTGCTGTAGAGTCAGCAGCTGGAGCCTGGACAAGCTGGTGCTGTGGGCATGTATTCGGTACAGATTTAATGACAAAGGCTTTGAGTCAACACACTTGTGGGTAATTAACATGGTAGCGGGCATGGGGTGGAGGTGGGGGGGGGCCCGGCGGGGGGACCTTTCCCCTAAGAAAGCAGTCCTGCTCTCTTGGACGATTAAAGGCCAGGTTTCAAGGCCTAAGTAAACTAACTTATCTAGATCAATTTCCTCACACTTCGTTGTTATCTACTCTGAGAAAATTCAGCTGCCTTCAGCCAAATCCTTTCCCAAAACTTTTGCAGAACCTCCTGGCCTTCCACGAAGGTTTGAGTCTTTCTATAATTTTTATAATTTTTCCCACCACCCTGACTGAACTCCTACAAGTAGAGACCCCAGGCCCTATACGGCCGCTTCTAGTTATCAAAGCAGGAGAAGGAACTGCAAAGCAGGATGGGGCCTGAGGGTGGAGAGGAAAGAGCTGACCCGTTGCTCAGGAGCACCTGGCAATGCCACTGCTTACAATCCCAGCTGATGTGCACTGGGCATTTAACATACACTGCCAGCACGGTTCTAAGTTCCTTATGTGGATTATTGTATTGTATCGTGATAATAGCCCTATGGAGTGGGTGCTTCTTTTTTTTTAGCCCTAGGTTATAGGTGAGGAAACTGAAGCACAGAGAGGCTGAGCAATTGGCTCACCATCCAGCTGCTAAGTGGGGCAGGAGTTCACCCCAGAGCAGGCTGATTCAGGACCTGCCCGATTTTCCTCTGGGCTCCTTGGAGCCCTGGGAGTGCCAGGCTCTGCCCTGCATGTTGTGCTCATCTGGGCCTCACAAAACTGTGTTCTCAAGGGTGTGTGGTCAGGGTGGCAATGTCAGTGCCCAAAGCACAGTTTGGAAGTGGAGGGCTGCTTTTCAGGAGTTGGGACGAAGAGCTAGAAACTCAGCAACTATGGGGAAGCTCCTCTAACTTAGCAAGTGTGCTATCTTTGAGTCCAAAGTGTCCAGTATGGGGCTTGCTGGTTTTGCCCTTGAAGTTTGAGTTTAATAAATGTGTATGAATGAACAAATGGAGAATGAATGAATGAACCAACTCACTACCTCTCTTCTAAATAGATGGCAATAGGATATTGTGCAGATGAGACAGGAGTGGGCTAGTATCTCATTTCCAAGGACACTTTCTCATGGAGGCACTGGAATTGCCACTGTGATGATGTTAACCACACAAGGAGAATTTGCTTCCTTGCATTAAGCATGAAGCAAAGTGCTGCATGTGCTTCCCAGCTGCGTAGCCCTAGATGAGTCCCTTACACTCCCTGAGCCTCAGTGTTCTCATCTGTAATATGGGAACAATTACCTTATAGGATTGTTTTCATAATTATAGAGTGTATTTGAAGTGTCTGTTAAGGCATGTGGTACATAATGGTTGCTGGGTAGAAGAAAGAAGGTATGGAAACGAGTCATTTTTGAACAGTTATAAATCACTGAAAAGTATGGCTTTATTCACTACCAGAGGGAAAGAGACAGGGGTGGGAAACAGGCCTTGGGTTGGGTCCAGACCAGCTCATACCCTATTATTTGTTTGCAATGCCTTTTCACTTGTGGCTTTTTATCTTGCCCATTCTTGAAAATTGCTAAAGAAATGGCCCTTCTCTGGTAATTGTTCCTTTTGGTGGTCAGTATTCCTCAGGCAGCTCTCTCCATTAGCATCACCATGGCAACCTGCCCACTCAAGGGGCTTGCAGCCCAGCTTCCCCCAGGGAGCAAGCAGCCGCTCCTCCAAGCCCCCAGGGCCTCCGTGGCTGGGCAGAGAAAAGGGAGCACAGCAATGTGAGCGCTTCTACCTGCAGGATCTGGGATGTGGGTGTAAGAGGACACGGGGCCTGTCATACAGCAGATGTACAAAACATGCTGGTAGAAGTGAAATGAGGCAACTCTATTTTGGGGTTTTCTGGAACACAGCAATTGTCCTGAGTCCAAAAACTGAAGCTGCCCCATGCAGCCAGGCAGTGATAGTGGGGGATCACTCTGGCCTAAGATAGTTCAATCCATCCATCCATTCATTCAACAATATCAATGGGCTGTGCAACTATACTAACTACTACTAACAATGATGAAATAGATGCACTTCTGTCCTCATGTAGCTCACAGAATAGTGAGGAAACACAGAAATATACAGTAAAATCTGGGGTCAGGGTGCTACTAAGAGGAACATGCAGGGTGGTGTGGGAGCCCAGATTTGGGGTGATCTGGGAGGGCTTCTCAGGGGAAGAGTCTTCAAGCCTGACTCTTGGATGAATAGGTAGGAGCCATCCAGTAACAAAAGGAGGGTGAATGCCTGCTCCAGGTGGCAGAAATGACATGTACAAAGGCCTCAAGGTGAAAGGATGACTTTGACTGGAAACTCAAGACAACTTGTCTCAGTCAAGGTCTCATTTGTAAGCAACAAAAACTGAGTCTGGCTCATCCAAGCAGAAGAGGGATTGATTAAGTGACATTAGTTGGCCCACTGAAATCTCTGAGAAACTAAAATAAACTGGGAGGTCATGGGCCAGGAGCAACCTGTGAAATAACACGACGGAACTGGCCCTGTGAAGACACCCCCGTCTTGGCTGCTGGCACTAATTTGGTGGCTTGCATGGCCAACATCCCTGAGGCTGAATTCTGGATGCTGCCCCTGGGAGCTAGAAGCCATGCACCTTGTGCCACCCCCTTCACAAACGGGGTCCTGTGTGGTTCCTAATTCAAGTCAGAACTTCCCATTCAAACTCTGGGGCAGAAGGGTTTGACTGACTGAGTCTAGCTCATTTTGCCTCACCAGAGCTGCAAGAGAGGCTGGGACGGAGGGAATGTGGCATTTCCAGTTTTACGATGAGAGGTAGGGTCTGCTTCATAAAGAAAACAGGAAGATTCCTGAATGTAACTTGAACATGTGAGTGTCCGTGGTCCTGTTATTTGACCCAAATTGAGTCATTTGGATCAATAAATGACCCCTCCCAGTTCTTCTCCTTAGTCCCCTTTGTGGTGTGCCTCTGTCTTGCAGTAGGAGCTTTCCCAGCTGGCATACAGCAGATGCACAAGACATGCAGTAGGAGCTTTCCCAGCTCCTACTGGGACGTTTTTGAATTCCTACTCTGTGAGCAAGGCATGATGCCATGAGGAATATTCATATGAATTAGAAGATGGAGATTCACCCGGGCTTCAAGGGGGTGAAACATCAAATGGGAGAGATAGCTGAAGAATGAAAATAAACCTAAATTAAGCCATTGCTTAAGGCAGGAACACTTATTACTCTTTGGGCGTGTAGAGAGAGGATATTTGGTTCAGTCAGGACCTGGAGCAGGTTCTCAAGTCTTTTCACAGGATCCCCAGGGAGAGATGTGAGGGCACAGTTAAGCCTAGAGTGCTGGGGACAAATGGAGATTTGGACATGTGGCAGGTCCTGCCTCATCTAGAACTGGGGAGAAGACAGAAGTGGGAGAAGTTGAGGCTGGGTGCAATGCCTCATGCCTGCAATCCCAGCGCTTTGGGAGGCCAAGGCAGGAGGATGGCTTGAGCCCAGGAGTTCCAGATCAGGCTGGACAGCAAAATAAATAAATAAAAATAGCTGGGCATAGTAGTACGGGCCTGTAGTCCCACCTACTGGTGAGGCTGAGGCGGGAGGATTGCTTGAGGCAGGAGTTCAAGGTTGCAGTGAGCTTTGATTGTACCAATGTACTTCAGCCTGGGCAACAGAGCAAGACCCTGTATCTAAAAAAGAAGTAGGGGAGGTGGAGTGTCAGGAGCTGTACCCAGCACTGTGATTTTTTTTTTTTTTGGTCAGCAATGTCAAAGTTTAGTACACAAATAACTCAAAGCAAGACCTGAGCTCAGACTTCTCAAAGAGAAGATGCAATTTGCCCATGTCCACATAGCCTATGTAAGAGTCCACTACCTTCACACCCTGTCTTACTGCACTACTCAACAGCAGCAGCCTTCAGAAATGGATTTTTCTACGCGTAGAGTTTTCCAAGTCTCACCACACACAAAAAAAGGGAAGAACATTCCCCGTTCTCTGTCCCCATGGTGCCAGTGAAGCTAATGACTGATGGCTGAGCTGCAGGGAGACTTCCTGGGCGACTCTATCGGCTGGCTACTGTATCAGCTGGCTACTGCTTAGAGCGTGCTCGAGGGTAGTAAACAGAGGGGCAGGAGCTGCTCCATGCATTTTACACTGTCAGTTTCTCCAGGTCAGGCTGTATGCTTATGAAGGACTGAATGAAACAGACAGTGGTGTGGCAATTTCCCTCATCTTAGCACAAACTTCCGGGATGCTGGGCAAATCAAACTTTCTTCACCCGGGGAAGGGAGCAGAGAGTGCAGTGACGAATTAGGATTAAAGAGTTAGGATTAAAGGAACAATGTTGCCCAATGCAGCCCTTTCACCTTCTTTAACCTTGTTAGTATGGCCTGGCGTTAGGCCCTGATAATTTAGACCCAAGGAGATCTCTGCAGATGGAAAGGGAGTGGGGGATAGTGGGAAGAGAGAGGTTAATCGCTGCTGGATGAAATTTGGGAAGGCCGACTATGTGCCTGTGAGGGAAGGAGGCAAAGTGCTCTCTCTTCGGTGAGCATTCAGGTTCACATCCAAGCTCTGACACTTACTAGCCATGTGGTCTTCAGCAAGCTTCATCTCAGTACCTCAGTTTCTTCATTTGCAAAGTGAGAATGATAACAGGAGGAAACTTGGAAGGGAGCCATGTGGCTTAATAAATACCAGCAAAGCGCTTTGTAAGCAGCAGCTGCCACCCCAAGAATCCACCTCGGGATCCGCAGTCGTCTCACTCACAGCCATGGTGGCAGGCGTTGGCCAGGTCTTCTCTTGGCTCGCCCTCTGCTTTTCCAGTTGGCCTGATACAGTCATTGACTCTCCAATCAGGAAGGACCATCTATTCATTCATTCATTTGACGAATGAGCATCTATTATACATCTGAGGCACTGGGAGACAACAGTGAAGGAGGCAGGCCGGCCCTGCCCCCCACAACGGGGCTCTGTACTGGATGTGTAGATGCTCATGTGATTATAAATCCCCGGGGCCCACAGGAAGGAAAGCTCCTGCCTGCAGTGACAGAGCTGGCCAGGGAGGGCCCGGCACATGCACCTTGTTCATCACCCTTGTGTTTCCAACCTCACTGGCACAGGGTAGCTGCTCAATGAATACTTGCTGAATTGATGAAAAAATGGATTAATAATGCCTAGCTGAGTGCTCTTTCCTGACTTCCATCAAAATAATCGGAAAGTGAGGATTTGTGTGGACTGAGGATTAGTGTTTCCCACTGTGTGGCCCCAACTCAATTCTTCCTCTGCGAAGAGTGGGCTGAGAGAGCGGGAGGGGGTTTTATTTCTGCTCTCAGGCCACTGCATCTGGAGCCAAAGTAATGCAACAATGTCAATCAGAAATGGGATTATGTCCAGATAATCACATAACTATCCATGCCTGCAGATCTTCTCAGGTATGCAGTCCTGAGGTCTAAAGAAAACCAGACTTGGGGAAGAAGGTTTTTTTTTTTTTAAAAAAAAGAAAAATACATAATTAGTAGACACTGGTAGCATTGTATTCAGAATTCAGCAAATTATATGCCTTGCTTTTGTAGGGGTTGGGACAAGAATCCAAATGGTGGTTGTGGTAGGCACAACAGCGGCCCTCTAAAGACATCCACATCCTCATCCCTGTGCCTGTGAGTATGTTACCTTGCATGGCAGAGGGTCACAGAGGTTGTGGATGGGATTAAGGTTGTCAATCAGCTGGCTTTAAAGTGGGAAGATTATCCCAGGTTATCTGGGTAGGCCTGTGGAATCCCCTGGGTCTTGACCAATGACATAGGGAGGCACGAGAGAGAGAACAGAGGTGGCAGCCTGAGAAAGACTCGGCCCGACACTGCTGGCTTTGAAGACGGAGGAAGGGGCCATAAGCCAAAGCATGGGGTCAGCCTCTAGACACTGGAAAAGGCAAGGAAACAGGCTTCCCCCAGGACTCCAGAAGGAACGCAGCTCTGCCAACACCCGGATCCAGCCCAGGGAGACTCATTTTGGATTTCTGATCTCCAGAAACGTCAGATAATAAAGGTGTGTTGTTTGAAGCCACTGAGTTTCTGGTCATTTGTTCCAGTGGCAATAGGAAGCTAATACTGAGGTCCACTTACCACGTCTGCATACTTAAAGTTACGAATCAAGTCAATCACTGGTTAAATATAAAATGTTCTACATTAACAGATATATCTTCTTAACCATTTGGGTTTGCACATTTACACCCACCTGGGAGGTCCTCACCAGAACCTGGCTGTGTGGAGAAAGCAGACCCCAGACTCCTCCACTGCCCTGGGCCTGACTCCCTTTCTCTTCCTTCTACTTCCTGCCCATTTCTGGTGGGAGGGCACATGCCTGTAGGCACCCCAGCCTGCTGCCCAAGTCCCTCCATGGCTCCTGCAAGCAGCTGCTTCATTTGCATCATGAGATGTCCTCAACAGCACCTTCTAGGGTGCAGATCTTTTTGCTGCAGTGAAAGAGGGGCTTATGCAGAATGTTATTGTCAGTCTAGACATGTTTCACACAGAGGAGAACTCAGGATGAGGACAGGAGTGGTGGCAGGAACTCAATCTATTACAACAAGTTTTTTGATGTAGTTATGCTCCAGGGATGTAGAATCCTGTGCCTTTGTGTGCAAGGAATCCTTTCTACAAAACCCCGGAAAAAAATAATCATTCTACCTGTTCTTGAATACGTCTTCCACAGGAGGCTCACTACTTTACATGGCCGTCTCTCTAACAGTGAAAAGGTTGAGGCCAGCCCTGCTTTCTTCCCACTTCTATGGATTGGTTTTGACCTTGGCCTCTGCATCTCTTTTTCCCGAGGTTGATTTGGTTTCCAAGCCCTCTCCATGCATTGGAACTGTAGGGTGTTCACCGAATGTGTAATAAATAGCAGGCTTTGGTTCAGAAGGGTTGCCTCTCTCCATAAATAGTCACTTCAGGGCCGGGGAGGTGGGGAATGAGGCATTTTTATGTGGCAACAAAACACAGCTGCTCATCAACTTATCACCCAGCTGTGCCTAGGTGGTGATCTGAGCCACCTTTGGGTCTGGACAAGAGGGGTGCCTAACATGGAACCCCTGCTTTAGACCCTCTCTGGACCCTCCACTAGCTGAGTCCCTCCCCACAGGATGAAGGAAGGGAAAGGGCCAAGGTGGGTTTGCCCACCCAGAGCCCACTCCCTCCTTCTGTCTAGACCAGGTTATGGGTACCCTATCCCTATCTGGGTACCGAGAATCCCCTATCCAAATAGGCCTGGGGCTGATTCCAGGGCCTGCCCAGGCCTGTTCTCTGGGATTGTCTTTAATCCCAGAAATCCTGAAGGCACAGGATTCTACATCCCTGAAGCATAATCAATCAGAAAGCTTGTTCTAATAGATTGAGTTCCTGCCTCCATTCCTGTCCCCTGTCCTGAGTTCTCCTCTGTGTGAAACATGTCTACACTGACAATATCATTCTGCATAAGCCCCTCTCTCACAGCAGCAAAAATATCTGCACTCTAGAAGGTGCTGTTGAGGACATCTCATGACTCAAGTGGGGCGATGTCCTCTCCAGATTGTCTTGGCAAAAATGGGAAACTCCTGAGCGTAGTGACCGAGTGTCTTGAGAGTCCTGTGTGGTCCCCAGAGCCAGACAGGGCAGGGCAGAGCTAGAAGGCCTTTCCCTGGAGAAATTCATCCTGAATGCAGAATGGGCCCTGTCTCTTCTTAACTTGACATGAAGGCCCAGGGTCAAGGTGGATCCTAGATGGTTCGGTCCAGAGCCCTTTGCAGACAAGAAAACTGAAGCTCAGAATAGGACAGCGACTTGGACAAAGTCACATAATGACGGCCACCATTTCTAGGAACAAGACCCGATTCCTTTCCAGGGCCCCTGGGCCCCTGGGCCCCTGAGGATCTGGCCCTGATGACCTCTCCAGTTTCACAAAGGCTCCCAGCTATGTGGCCTTTTCTCTGATCTCTGAAAGGCCTGTGCTTGCTCGGCCCCCAGGGTCTTTGCAGCGCTGTCTCCTCAAGGGCCTCAGAGCTCATATGGGGCCAAGCTGGGATTTGACTCCAGGGTGCACCGTCTTAAGTACTGCACATGTCAGTGGGTGAGGATGCTTCATAAAGGTTTGGACGGACAAAAGCTTGAGAACAATCTTGGCTTGAGCACTGAGTGGTGGCTCCCTCTTGCTGGATAGAGTATCAGCTATGCTCATTGTAGTAAACAGTAGTCAACACTTGTTCATTCTTAAAGATCGCATTTTCTTTAAAGAGCCAAGCCGTGGGACGGTTCTGGGTATACGGCACTTGAGGAAAATCTGGAGTGGGCTCTAGGGCCGCAGGTGCCTCTTACCTCCTGGGCTTCTCAGTCTCCTACCTGAGTCCCTGGCTGAGACAGAAACACCATTGATCGCCTGCCACACAGAGGTACAAAGTGCGCAAAGATACAAACCCTGCACGTGGGCACATGGACCAGAGGCTCACAGACTGGCACCCCACTCCACCTCTCCCCAGCACCAGAGGTACACATGCTCTGAGGTGTCTGTGCCCTCAGGGGCCTTGTTTGTTCCACACTCCCTGGAGCTAGCCCTGTTATCTGAATCACAAAGCCTCTCTACAAAGCACCAAGTTCTCACTGCTTCCTACTAGTTAGACTTTAGACAGATCTGTGTGTAACTGTGCACACATGGATGCATGAAAGGGGCTTTGAGTTCTGATCTCATCCCTGCCAGGGCAGAGGCCCTGCTGGGCTGGGTGGGCAGCTGGAGGAAGATCAATGCAAACTGAAAATAAAGTTTAGTTATGGGAACTAAAGGGAGCCACGTTTCTTGCACACCTGTGGGTGCATACTAAAATTCGTGCCTGTCACCCATGGTCACATCTGATCACTGACAAAGAGGGCGAGGCAGACCAAGGGAAGGAAGCAAGAACAGAGGCATGGAAGGGAGGAGCTCAGACAGGGCAATGGGAACCAGGGCGCTGGACCAGAGGGAGAGAACGCCTGTGAGCCGGCAACCCAGCCTGACTCCTGGGTCCTCCATGCTGTCCAGGGCGGGAGCTTCAGCCAAGGACGAACCCTCCACTTTTCCGTTGCCTTACAGCTTACAGTTTAGTACATCATGATATCAGTTAACCCCCAACTCTCCCTGGAGGTAGGTACTGTAAATTTCTGCACTTCAGAGATAAGCAGGTGAGGCTCAAGGTTCCACCATGAATCTGTGGTAGGGGCATGACAGGAATTCCAGATATCTGTGTTCTAATTCCGTCAAGAGGGATCATGCGTCATACTTGCCTGGCTTCTACCCCTTTACTCAGCCACGAAACAACCCCCATCTGTGGTCTCAGCATCCTCATGCTCCTGGAAACCCTCTGACACTCCCCTAGGAGGGGGTCAGGCAAGGGCCCTCCCCTGGGAATCAATTTCCTTCAGTTCCGCGTTTCCTATAAGTTGTTGTGTGGCCTGGGGGAGGCCCCCTTCCTCAGCGTCCTCAGTTTTGTCATCTGTGAAATAACTGAGACCCTGCTCTGGGATCTGGGACCACCGCTGTGTATTTGTGGTTTAAATGGCCTTATCACACTTTTCTGTTTAGCTCTCTGGGCCCTTGTGTATTGGTTTGCTCACGCTGATATCACAGGGTGTCACAGACTGGGCGGGTTAAACAAAAATTCATTTTCTTCCAGTGCTGAAGTCTGAGATGAAGGTGTCAGCAGGTTGGTTCCCCCTGAGGCCTCTCTCCTTCTCTTGCAGATGGCCACCTTCTCTGTGTCTTCACGTGGTCTTACCTCTGTGTGTCTATGTCTTATTCTCTTCTCACGGAGATACCAGTCATATAGGATGAGGGCTCACCCTAATGACCTCACTTTAATGTAATTACCCATTTAAAGGCCCTGTCTCCAAGAACAGTCCCATTCCAAGGTCCTGCCTTCAGCACGCGAGTTTGGGGAAGACAGAACTCAGCCCATAGCACATGGATGGCCACCTGTGGACAGCCAGCCATACCCTGGTTGTATGAAAGAAGGGATGGGCCTCTTTTCCAGGCTCTAAGCCCCCTCAAGGCTGCGAGCCCACTTCTCTTCAGCAGACTGCCCCAGACCCACAAGAAAGGAGCCCACCTGGTGTCCCATGACTGAGTTGTGGGCTGGCACTGCCACTGGGGACGGGGAATGTTGCTGGAAGCCTTAGGGACTTGCCAGGCCTGCTCCTGCAGGCTCCACCTGGGAGTACTGAGGCTGAGGGTTCCTCAGGGTAGTGCCCCCTCACAGCAGCCTGCCACTGCTCCCAAGGCTCTCATAGATGAGCCCCACAAAGTGGTCAGGCTGGATTTCACCTTCTGCCCCAGCAGGCATCCGGCCTCCTACTTGTGGAGTGGCAGCTGAAAGAGCCAGGTGGCCAGATGCTGAGCTCTGCACCCCACCCCACCTCCCACCCCCCCACATTGTGCCAGGCTTTCCTGACATATTGCAGGAGAAAGCTGCAGTGGCCTGTGTCGAGGGGACCTGCCTGGAAGGCAGCCCAGCCAGGGGCCCTTGTTCCTCACTTGTGCCTGCCTGCCAGGTTGCCTGGGGAGCTTCATAAATGCTGCAATTTGTGGAATTAAAGTTTCCTTCTTATTTGCATCTGGTGGCATGGGGTCAGGGAACAGGGCATGAGAGGTGAAACCTGAAGGTTTCTGATTGGTTCCTGGGCCTCCACAGCAGCTCTAACCCCATCCAGTTCACCCGGTTTATTAAATAGATATAGAAGCCCTTATTCCCAGCTGTTCCGTCTTCCCCGGGCATGTGAGTACAACTGATTCTTTTTCTCCTGTGAATCTGTCCATTGTCAGTTAATTTGTAGCCCTCCACTCCACCACTAGGATCTACGTTGATAGAGAGGGAATATGTTCTTCCCAATAGATTCTTAGAAGCCAAACACACAGAAGCCAGGGGAAGAGTGCTCAGAAATGGTGAAAGGTACCCGAGGGGTCTGAGTGGTGTATGGACAGTCCCACATGCAGTGTCCAGGCAC
Source organism: Macaca thibetana thibetana (assembly GCF_024542745.1). Lineage (NCBI taxonomy): Eukaryota > Metazoa > Chordata > Mammalia > Primates > Cercopithecidae > Macaca > Macaca thibetana. The sequence goes on from NC_065583.1 coordinate 11,302,469, forward strand.
AAAGGAGTACTGGACGTTTCCAGCACCACAATGTGCCGCTCGGTGCAGTGTGCTCCAGATGTTGGGCAGTCCTTTGAGGGGGAATGGAACATCAGGGAGGGCTTCCTGGAGGTAGAAACATGTAGAAGTCAGATACGGGGAGTGTTCTAGACCAAGGGAGTGGGCTGTGCAATGGCTTGGGTGTAAGAAAGAGTACGGGCTGACTTTAGAACTTCGTGTGGCCCCCACCCCCCCAAGAGTGTGGAAGGCTATAGGAGTGTGGTGAGGCTAGTGGGGTGGGCAAGTGGCTTGGGGCCTTGGCAGCCAGGATGGAGAGGAGGTTGGGCTTCATGCTGGGGCTAAAAGAAGCCTTGCAAAGGCTTTAAGCTGGGCAGGTCCATGGGCAATTTTAAAAATGTTATTTTAGAAAGCTCCCTCAGATGAGGAATTGATTTCAGGGGAGTGGCTAGGAGGCCAGGGCTGCCTCTGGGCCAGCTCCTCAACCTGGGACAGGAGACCCTCCTCACCTCTCCAGTGTGCCCTGCTGTCCCCACACAAGGTATTTTCAAGCCCGGAGTTGGCCCTGCTCTGAGCTCAAGCCGGAGTCTGAACACTAGAGCCTTGTCTGCAGTGAGCCAAGAGGCTGATGGGAAAAGCTCAGTGCCGGTCTGGGGTCAAGGCTGAGGGAGAAGTGCTGGCACAGCCTGCGTGGGAAGGAGAAGCCACTAACAAGGCTGGGCGAGGTTCGGGGCCTGAATAACATCCAGAGGGATGGAGAGAGCCAAATTCCACTGGGGTCAGAGAGCCTTCCAGAGCCTCTTGATAAAGCCAGTCCTCCAAGCCTTGAGCCTCTGCATGTGTTTCTGGAAATACTGAGGCTGGTGCCAGGAAGGACAGCAGGGAGCAGGCAGGGGGCTCTGTGGAGGGACCAAGGCTAGGAATGGTAGCATGGTGTGAAACTGGGGGATTGGCCTCAGAGCCAGCTCCGGGGAAGGAGCCTTTCTTCGTGGCCCAAGGTTTGTTCGGTCGTGTGCTGATGGCCCAGGAGATCACCTCAGTGCTACTCTGAAGGTTGTGCAAAGGCCCAGAGGTAGGGGAAATCTGGATGGTTTGGGATCTTCTTGCAGTTCCATCTGAGAGAGGGAAGAGGTCAGAGGAAGCATGGTGGGCTGGAGGATTACCTTCCTCCATGGACCCTGTCCAGAGTGGCTGCTCAGGGCTCAAGAACAGAGTCCGCTTTGAAGGGGAGGGTCCGTTCTGCTCCAGCCAGTCCCCCTCCTATCTCTGAGCCTGCTGAGGAAGATACCTGTGCTGCAATGGATTTCAGGCCCTAGATCATGGGGCCCAACAGTCCGGGTTCAAATCTTGGCTCTGCTCCCTTGGGAAGGTTACCTCATGTCTCTTGGCTCATCTCTGGTCTCTCAAATGGGGGTGAGCAGAGATTTGAAGTTTCGTTTGGAGGATCTCACAAGTCAATACACATTCAAGGCCGTGAGTGACTGGCCTGTGGACAGTCATGGATATGATGGAGTTCAGGACACACTGTCCCAGATCTGCCACCTTGGCATTTGAGAAAAACTGCAGAAGCAGGAAGGTCACTCTCTGACCTTCTCCTGCCCTTCTCCCCTGAAGCAGGCCATAAAAGAATTTCCTGACTTTCTTCTCAAGTGGGTCACGAAACCTTCATTTAAGAGGTGCCTTCCCTAGACCCACAGGGAAGGAAAGTCCTTCTCTATGAAGATGCAGGGACACAGAGAAGAATCTGAACAAACAGGCCTGCTAAATGCCACTTAGGTCATTACCATCAAGTCGTATCCCCTTTTTCCGATGATACTTCTCCACAATTATTTGCTTCTTCATCAAACTTGGCAAAAAATCACATAGATTTCCCTGTTTCTTTGGGTGTTCATTTCTAAAGGCTCCTATGTCACACAAAACTTAAATTACTTGGTTGCTTTTCTCTTGTGAGTCTGTCTTTTGTTACAGGTGCCTCAGCCATGAACCTAGTGATGGATGAGGAAAGAAATCTTTTCTCCCCTACAGATGCACTTTTAGAACCAGCTTATGGGGCGGTTATGGGGCCTGGAAACAACCGCCATGGGAGGGCTTGTGGGCTTTAAAGAGCTGGGCATGTATTACTATTCTAGGTCTAGACTGGGCCTCTAGTCAAGAATGGGGCCCCAATTAGGAAGTCTGAGCTAAAACACTGCAGAAAGCAGAAAACAGGGGAACACACACATGTGCAGGCACAGACACATGTACACATGCATGCATGCACGCACACACATGCGCTGCAACACCTGGGAACTTGTTGAAATGGTTTCTCTGGCCTCATCTCAGATGTACTGAGGTCAACTCTGGGGGTGGAGCCAGCTCTCGGGGTTTCCGTGTGCCCTCCTGGGGATTCCAGTGCCGACTCAAGACTGAGAACCACTGAACCAGACAGGGGATCTTCTTCATTCTGGCCTCAGTCCTGGCAGCTGTGCCCTGTGACCCAGCAGGAGGCCTGTCATCCTTTAAAGCTGGTCCCTGGGACCTTTCTGCTCACCAGGCGGAGCAGGAACAGGCCCTGTGGGGCAGCCTCCTGACTGCCTGATATTGTGGGCATTCTTTACCCAGCGTCTACAGTCTCTCCTGCAAATTAATAACCTTGAATGGCCAGAATTTGCCTAACAGCTCTCCTGTCCCCATCATGGGCCTTCATCAATTGTTTTAGAATCCTGTTAGAGTACTATGTCGTTGCCTAGAGCAGTGGCTCTTCCATTCTGTGGGCCTCAGAACCCCTTGGAGAGCTTGTGGAAAGGTAGATGCTCAGCCCCACACCTTCTCGGCTCCACAGTCCTGTAAGGTGGCCTGAAGATGCATGTGTACTTTACAGAGGATTGGGACGAAGCCAGGGTCTTGGTCAATGAAGGGCTTTGGGTGTGCTGGGAAGGAATGGGGATGTCTGATTGAGATTGAGGGGGCAGCCCTGCAGCAATTTGCAGGCCCTGGCTTAAGAAGGGGGTGGTCTGGCTCAAGTAGTGGTGGCCTCCCTGCATGTGAAAACAAGAAGGTGATGTAGGAAAGGGAGGGAAATTCTGGATACTGGTCCTTGAAAGAAGGTCCTCTGGGTGTTCTCCCCAAGATGTAACCTGAAAAACAATAGCATTGTTTCCTGAGCACCTTGCTGGGCTCCGTGCACGTGGTCCCTCACTTAGTTCTCCTGTAACCTCGTGGGGTACAGATTTTATCCATCACTCCACAGAGGTCAGTGAAGGCTTCTCCATAATCACGTAACAAGGCAGGATTAAGCACGACCCTGTCCTCTTCCAGAGCCTGTGCCTTCAGCATCATCTTATGCCTTCTCCTCCTGGGAGAGAATGGCGAAGGCAAATAGCTCACTTGGCCCTGGTGAGCTTGTAAAAAAGCCCCAAAACCATCCCTTCCAGCCCCTCTCTCCAGATGAGGAGGCGGAAACTCGGGGGTGTTGGGGGTGCACTGTCTGCATGTACAGGCACTGGGACCCTCTGCCCTGGAACGTGAGCTCAAAGTCCCGTTTCTGGTTTGCAGTGAAGCTCCGAAATATGCTAACAGAGTCCAGAAAGACCTCAGAGTCTGGGGATGAGGATGAGGATGAGGCAGGGTGCCTGTGATAATGTCCGGGACTTCTCCGGCCTGCAGAGAAGAACAGGGAGACACTGAACCCAAGAGGCTACACGGTGTAGCAAAATTTCACCAAGAAAAAGCCAGCCTGTGGCCTGTGCTGCTCTCTGCTGGTCACCAGGTGGTACTGGCTGCAGCTGGCCAGGGCTGGCTCTCTGCGTTGGATGGGCCTCAGGCCAGACTACCAGGGGGAAATTGTCTGAGGACCTGACACTGGCCCCTTCTGCCCCAGCCCAGACAGGCTCACATCGGTGGCATCCAAGGTTGTGGGCTGGCAGCTGACTGAGAGCTGGGCGCCTCCTTCCATCCTGCATTTTATTGATAGATTGATTGATTGAGATAGAGTCTCGCTCTGTCGCCCAGGCTGGAGTTCAGTGGCACGACCTTGGCTCACTGCAACCTCTGCCTCTTGGGTTCAAGCTATTCTCCTGCCTCAGCCTCCCAAGTAGCTGGGATTACAGGCTTGCACCACCACGCCCTGCTAATTTTTGTATTTTTAGTAGAAATGTGGTTTCACCATGTTGACCACGCTGGTCTCAAACTCCTGATCTCAACTGATCCATCCGCCTTGGTCTCCCAAAGTGCTGGGATTGCAGACATGAGCCACTGCACCAGGCCCCATCTTGTTTTTAGAGGAGGTTTGATAGACATGTCACCCCACCCCCCGATCCACCCCCCAGTCAACCCAGGTCCCTGGCTGCTGCTCCTAGTGACAGCAGCTTCCTGCCTGAGCTTCCCTGGTGCACCTCCTACCTCCAACCTGCCTGAGCTTCCCTGGTGCACCTCCTACCTCCAACCTGCCTGAGCTTCCCTGGTGCACCTCCTACCTCCAACCTGCCTGAGCTTCCCTGGTGCACCTCCTACCTCCAACCTGCCTGAGCTTCCCTGGTGCACCTCCTACCTCCAACCTGCCTGAGCTTCCCTGGTGCACCTCCTACCTCCAACCTGCCTGAGCTTCCCTGGTGCACCTCCTACCTCCAACCTGCCTGAGCTTCCCTGGTGCACCTCCTACCTCCAACCTGCCTGAGCTTCCCTGGTGCACCTCCTACCTCCAACCTGCCTGAGCTTCCCTGGTGCACCTCCTACCTCCAACCTGCCTGAGCTTCCCTGGTGCACCTCCTACCTCCAACCTGCCTGAGCTTCCCTGGTGCACATCCTACCTCCAACCTGCCTGAGCTTCCCTGGTGCACATCCTACCTCCAACCTGAGTGCTCTTACAATTCTATCCTGGTCTCCTGGGGAGAGCTATGATGATACCCTATCCAGGATGCCACCCAATTGGGGGCTGGAAAGCAAAAACCCTGGGGGGCCTCTCACTCCAGCCCATAGGATAATATTAACAATAATTGACATTAACTGAACACTGGCTATATGTCATGCACTATTCTAAATGTATGTGTATATATATGCTTACATACATACTTAATCTTGTGTGTATATGTGTACATGCATAATTCTCACTTAATATGAATCTTAACACATACATACTTAATCTTCATAAGAAACTTCTGAGGAAGATACTGATATTATTTCCATGTTATAGAAAATTTAAAAATTGAAGCTCAAAGAAGTTCCACAAATAGTTTGGGGTCCGATAGCCAGTAAGCAGCATTTGAACCTAGATAGCTTGGTTCAATTTTGGTCCCTTTTCTTAACCTTGGTGAGAAAAGTGGGTACAAATCTACAAAACTCTTTTTGTGGTCAGACCAAAGCAGTGCGGCCAAATCAAGGCATTCAGGCTGGGAAATGGGAGCCAAAGTGAGCAGGGGGCCCCTCTGCATGGAGACAGGAAAGAGTGTGGTCTCTACAGCCAGGTGGGCCTGGAGGAGGGTCCCCCACTGCCCTGATGAGCTGTGAAATCCAGGGCAAATTGGTGACTTGTTCTGAGCCTCAATGTCCTCATTTGTGAAATAATAAGGGTTTCGGTAAATGTTAAATGAAACAAAGTGACGAATTGAGCATAGTGCGTGACATACAGCAAGCCCTCAACAGAGGCAGATTTCCTTTATTCCTTTGACATTGGACTTAGGCTATCAAATGATTTGGAGGAGGCAGAGTGGTGATGACAAGGATGCTGATGATCTACCTGCTCATTATCACTGAGCATCTCCTCTATTTACTCAATAGCTATTAATGGCTATTGTTTTAGTATATGAACTTTGGATTTACTTTTGGTTTCATTTCAGTGGTTCAACCATGAAGCTTTTAAAAACACTGGTACCAGCCAGGTGCAGTGGCTCATGCCTATAATCCCAGCACTTTGGGAGGCTGAGGCGGATGGATCACCTGAGGTCAGGGGTCTGAGACCAGCCTGATCAACATGGTGAAATCCCATCTCTACTAAAAATACAAAAATTAGCCAGGTGTGGTGGTGGGCACCTGTAATCCCAGCTACTCAGGAGGCTGAGGCAGGAGAATCGCCTGAACCCAGAAGGCAGGGGTTGCAGTGAGCCAAGATTGCGCCACTGTACTCTAGCCTGGGTGACAGAGCGAGACTCCAGCTCAAAAAATAATAATAAATAAGATAAAAATAAACATAAAAACATTGGTACCTGGGTTCTACTGATTTAATTAGACTTGGACTGTACCAGGTCATGATGCTTTCTTTGTGTGTGTGAACCTCAAGTGGTTCAAATTGTGCATCTGGGATTGAGAACCATGGATAATATTTCCCTCCTGCCCAATCTTCTCCTATTTAACACTCATTTAATCCTTTAGACTTCAGCTTAAATGTCACTTCTTTAAAGAAACATTCCCTGACCTCTTAGACCAGGCCTATTTTCTTTGTTTTACACCATTGTAAATCCTTATTCCTTTCCTTCAGAGAGAATTTATCTCATTTATATTTATTCTCGTGGTCATGTCAATAATATCTATCACCCTCACTAGATAGTTTGCCCATCTGTAAAAGAGGAATATTAATTTCCACCTCAGAAGGTTGTAGTGAGGATATAATAACAAAATGTAGGGAAAGAGCCTGGTTCAAGGTAGTCTCTGTGAATGACTGCTCACTGCATGTTGTCCCAGGAGTCTCTTGGGATAACACATCATGACTTTCTAATTTCCAAAAATGAACACTTGCCAGCTTCAGAGCATGAGTCTGGCTTTAGTTTCTCTGGATTTAGGCTACTAAGTGGTTCTCATGTCCCATCTGAACTTCTCTGATTATATGGGCTCGTATCATAGCCCCCCTCCAAGCCATGAATATTCTACTGAGCCTTCAAATGCCAGCTCTGAGCTAGCATCCTTGTGTCCAGCTGGCCTGTCTTTTTAATAATCAAGATGATTTGCTCAATAAATATTTATTAACTAAGGATTAGGTTAGGTGCCAGGCACCATTCCAAATACATATATTATCTCATTTAAGCAGTTTTGCTGTTTAAATAAAGCTAATCCTCTTGTTTCTAGTTAAAACCTACAATACACATCTGCAGAGGCGGGAGTTGATATAAATGAGTGCAGGAAGGGATTTTTTTAAGGGTGTGGTAAGTCCTTTGGCTGCTGGGAGCTCAGGCTTTATCAAAAGCCCCTGTTTTTAGCTCTACCTAATTGTTTTACACGAGCCCAAAACTGCCAGATTGCCCTACTTTTAAAGAGAAACCAGCAACTTGCTTTTTTATATGAAAACCTCAGCTGTAAGAAGATGGCTCAATTTGAAAAAGAAAAAAAGAGAGAGAGAGAGAGAGAGAAAGAGAGAGGCAGAGGGAGTAAAATGCCGTTGAGGCCAAACAGCTCAACCATGAGATGGAATCTGCCCACCAGCAACCTCTCAGGCCTGAGCCTTTGAGAAGACAGCGGAATGTCCTGGGGGACAGCAAAGGCAGGTGTCAGTGGGGAGGAGGAGGCAGAAGGAAGCCTGGAGGGAAAAGGCCAAAACCAGACCCATCTCAAGTCCAGAAAGGTGCTGAACTCATGGGTCCTGCTGGGTAGGTGGCAGAGCCTTCGTGGGAATGCCTGGCCCCCTTGCACCAGGTCTGGGGAGCTCAGCCCATGTAGACCCTGGGTGCCCCGGCAACCTCTGTCTTCCAGGGCCCCCATGGGCTTGGGTAAGAAGGAAATGACGAGGCCTTCTCTCTGGTTGGATCCATTTGGGAGATCTTGTTACTTCTTGCCACCACCCTTTCCCACCAGATGACAGCTTGAAGTATTAAGTTCCTCCATTGAACCCAGGTGATTTCCTGGAAATTTCTCAGCTGCGTGGGGATCCCAGCTCTGAGCAGAGGTCTACGAATGTGATTTCTTTCCTCGTTTTCTCAGCACCAACTAAAAATCCCCCAGATTCTTGCATAAGGCTAGAGAAGGGGAAAGCCTATCAGGAGAGAGACGATCCTGTGCCCTCCCGCAGCCTGATTCTTGGTTTTAAGAAGACAAATGAATGGACATTTCTTCCACTGCCAGCCGTGGAGGGCAGGATCCGTGCCGGCCCCTCACTCACTCCACACAATTGTCGAGTAACTGGAGAAGATGTCTCCTGACAGGCAGTGGCAGCAAGGCCTGCTGGCTCCTCTGCCAGCCTAGCTTGTAAACTTTACTGCCCGCTTCGATTCACAACCCAATTGCTTGTAAAATGAGGCCACTTTCCGCAAGTCCCTTAATTGGAATCCATTTCTCTGCCTCAGAGGCGAGGGCTGGGACGTGCTTTGCCAGCATCTGCAGATGGAGTGAGACAGGGGGATCTGTCCTGCAGGAAGGGAGGGCCTGGAGGGATGGCACTCTTTGTCTTCCCCTCCCACGAGTGGGACCAGATCCTGCCTGAATGTTCCCAGCCATGAGAGGAAGTCAGGGACAGTGAGCAAATTCTGGGTTCTAGAAGGCAGGCTGGCCCCTCATCTATGAGACTAGGGAAGGGGTCAGTTAAGAGAAGGGCTGAGATCAGTAATCACATAGTAACAGTAGGGTGACAATCATCGCTGCAGCTACCATTCGTGGCTCACCTCCGTGAGCCTCACATAGTCCCCACGCCCACAACAACTCTTTCCCAGCTCTATCCTTCACTGGTTCCTGATGAGGGACTGAGTCTTTGGTTTAGCAAGAATTTCCTGAAAATGAGGACTTTCCCATCTTTGGGTACAGATGAACGTTTGGGAAAGTCACCAAGCACCAAGCAATGTTAAGTGCTACACTAGCCATGCAGGGTATGATAGGAGCCAAGGAAGTAGCAATGTAATCTCTTTCAACTAGAATCATTGTCAGGGAGAGGACACGTGACCTGGGCTTTGAAGGGTGTGTAGGAGTGACAGCTGGAGAAGGTGGAAGAGAATGCTGGGCAAGTAGAACAACTTGAACAAAACATAGAAGTATCAGGGGCATTGGCTTATCAAAAACTGGAGAAGATAGTGTTTCAAGAAGCACCTGAGACAGTACATGTAAATCGTGTGGCTCTAACCATAAATAGAATGGGGGCCTGCAGCATGGACTGGCATGGTCAGAGGTTTGGAGCTGGAACCATGAAAAGCCCCTATTAGGTCCTGCCTTCTGCCCACCACACCATCCAGACCAACAGATGCTCACTGTCCACAGGCTTAACTGATGATTCTTGTCACCTGATTTTCCAGGGTGAGCTGGGTCGCTGAAGTATCTCAGATGACTATCCTCTAGAGGAGGGTGACTTTGGAGTAGAGTGTGTGGGACAAGAGGAATAAGTGGTGAAATCTGTGGGGACATCAGTGGGAGTCTTTGGTCTGTGGTCTAATAGGTAAACTTGAGATCGCGGTCAGGATCTGAAATACCTGAGTCTACCTTATGGGTTTGTATATTGTATCTGCCTCATGTCCAGCGTTGCATATGATCGTATTTCCTGTAGGTTACATTTCACAAAGGTTTGTTAGTTTTGTGTAGCCAAATACAAAGAGGGTGTGTGTTTGTATACATAAGCATTTAAAATTCTGTGAGGCATCTTTTGTAGCAACTGGAATGAAACTGGAGTTCATTATCTTAAGTGAAACAAGCCAAGTGAAGAAAGTCAAATATCACATGTTCCCTTCATGAATGGGAGCTAAATAACCTATATACATGGATGTAGAGAGTGGGATAATAGACAATGGAGGCTTGGAAGGGTGAGGGTGTGGGGGAGGAGTGGATGATGAGAAATTAGTTAATGGGTACAATGTATGTTATTTTGGTGATGGATACCCTAAAAGCCCTGACTTCACTACTACACAATCTATGCATGTAACAAAATTGCAGATGTACCCCATAAATTTGTACAACAAGAATTTGAAAAAAAAGAAGTGTCAGGGGAATAAAAAGCATTTCAGTTGCTTCATCTATGATATGAGAATGTAACTATATATGTAGGGGAAGAATAAGGAAGAGAGACTAGGCTGAAGTAGGACTGTGGTGAGCCTCCAATGCCATGAAGCTTGGATTTTATCCTGTAGACACTGGGGACTCACCGAAGGGTTTAGCAGAGACAATGGCATGCCCGGTCTAGCACTGCATTTTAAGATGTTCCCTCTGGTGGCTGATGTGGAGAACAGGGTTGCTGAAGGAAGATGCGGGAGGCAGGACCGGGTCAAAGAGAAGTTACCAGGAAAGCACCTTGGGCTCAATGGGAGAAAGTCAATTTTGTTTGTTTGTTTCTCGAGACAGAGTCTCAGTCTCTTGCCCAGGCTGGAGTGCAGTGGCATGATCTCGGCTCACTGCAACCTCTGCCTCCTGAGTTCAAGTGATTCAATGGGAACAATTCTTAACACTTCAGGCCATGATATGATGGGAAAGGGTGGTATCCAGGAGCAGCAAGTTCTCCCTCAGCAGAGGAGTACAAGCAGAGGGTAGACCTCTCACATCCTTCTTTTTTAGCCCCCACAGCAGACTGTCAAACCCCAGATACCTTCTTACCTAGCACCACCCGCAGCTGGGCAGGGACATAGAACCAGACTTTGATCAAAGGGGCATTGAGAAGGGAAAGGTGGGTCATCTGGCACATAAAGGGTGGGAAGGTGAAGGCAACACACACCTTTCTTCCTACTGGCTTTAGTGTAGGTGGTTTCATGAGGCTGTGATGTCTGTAGCAGACACAGCCCCCGCCAGTGAGTATTGAAGTGACAGCAGACAGAATCCCAGAAACCTCCCAGAGCCTGGACATAACGGAGCTGCCCTTAAAGTTCTCAACACCCTGATCTCTTGCTATATAAGATGACAAATATCAAGGCTTAGGCTATGTTTGTGTCAGATATTATGTTTCTTGTTGCTAAATTCCATCAGCCTGGAATATTGTTTTAATAATAATAATTTTAAAAGACAGCATTAAGCCCAAGTCTAGCTCCAAAGCATGGTTGAGTAATGTGTACTTTGACTGTGGTTTTCATGGAGAGACTGAAGAGGGCCTCGCATCCTACCTTCTGCACTGTGGCAAAGCCCTTTAAGCATAGCTGCCCTGGCTCTCCAGTTCTTTACCCTCAGGTGGCTGCCACAGCGTCCCCACAAGTCCTTCCACCAACTCTGCCTTTCCCAGCTTCCTCCCATTTCTAGTTTACCTCCTTATTCTTTTTTCTTATGTAGAGCAAATTTAGGCTTCTCTCAACTTCACTGAGGAACACAGATGTTGTCCCTGGGACACATCCACATTAGAAGGGGAGGAGTGGCAGGAAACAGGTGGGCAGGGAATAGTTGAGCATGGTTTTGAAGTATGAATAGGAGCTCACCACATGGAGGAGAGAGGAAGGCATTCTGGAAGGGGAAAATCACACTTGTAAACATAACAAAACTATTTCTTTTCTACCATATGCTGAAAATACTAAATATGAAGCTAACCCATAGGCCTCCTCTGGGAGGCTCTGGGCAGCTTGCCAACTCTGGGGTTGGGGGTGGGACTCAGATGCTGCAGGGAGTGTGATGGGAGAGTTGTCTGCGGGCCATCTCGCTCCCGCTGCCTGGCAGCACGCTTTCCCTTCAGAGGAAGGCGAGAGGGTGGGAGCAGCTTCTCAAGAGGAAGTCGAGGAGGTGACAGACTCTACAAGTGGCAGACCCTACAGCCCTGGGGCCCAGCAGCAGGCTGGCAAGGTGGAGACCTGGCACAGGGGACCAGTGGAGACTGGTCACGTCCCTGTTTGCGTTGGCTGGGAACCCCTGGGTGAGGATGCAGCGGTTCTGAGCTGGGGATGAGTTCCCTTCCCCATAGCAGGCTGTGCTTGTCAGGGCCTCGTCCTACCACTTACCGGCAGCGTGAACCTGGGAAGCCGCTTCTCCTTTCTGTGCCTATCTCAAAACTGGCGAAGTAAGAATGCCTGCCTCATAGGGCAGCAGTGAGGATTAGATGAGCTGGTTGTAGCTAAAGTGCTCCTGTCCAGACACAAGAAAAAGGGTAGCCATAAGCTGCCAGAACCTGGCCCAGAGTCTTACACCTTATGCCTTTCTCTCCTGGTCGTTGGAGGCTGCAGGAGGGTCTGGGAATACCGATAGTCCTAATGTACCAGAAACAGCTGCCTTGGGTCTGCCTAACTGGTGACTCTCAGCACCTCTTTAAGGCCATGACTTGGAGAGGAGGATGCTATTATCTCCATTTTGCAGGTGAACCTGAAGAAGATCTGGGAGGCCATGACTCTCCCCTGCCCTGTGTTGTAGCACAAAGCAGGAAACCTGCAGCCCCTGCTCCAGCCCTCGTTGGGCTGAGTCAGAAAAGGTCTGTCCTGCTCTCAGCTCCCCACCCCTGGGAGGAGGCCTCTTTCCTCTCCCTGTGGAGTTGGTCCTGTGACTGTGCAAAGGCTGCACATGGGGTGGTTTCTATCTGGGTTTCTGCTCCCTGAGGCCAGAACATGGCTTGCTTTCTGCAGGCTGGTAGGGGATGCGGGCTCTTGGCTCCACCCTCTGCCAACCCCTCCTGGGAGTTGGATGGAAGCGGATGCTTTCCCAGAAGTTCCTTCTTGGCTGCTGCAGTGAAAATCTGGGTGGAGTGTGAACCGTTCCCTTCAGGTAAATCAGACAGTGCTGACAGCAACGGCCGTTTACCGAGCACCTGCATGCACAGGGAACCCCTGGGTGAGGATGCAGAGGTTCTGAGCTGGGGATGAATTCCTTTCCCCATGGCAGGCTGTGCTTATCAGGGCCTCATCCTACCATTTACTGACGGCGTGAACCTGGGAAGTCCCTTGGTGCAGACTGCCCTCCACGCTCACAGCACCCATAGTGCTAGATGCAGCTGGTAGCTCCATTTTGCAGACTGGTAAAACTGAGTCCCAGTGGTAACTAATTTGCTTAGTGTCATGCAGACCGTAACTGCCAAAATCCCTGTGACTTTGTGACTCAAGCCTTCGCCCTTCAGTATGTCCCAGTGTTAACTCTCAGTAGGAGGCAAAGTAAGACAAGGTCAGGCTTCCAAATGGAGCTGGAAAATGAAACAAAGAGGATAAGAATGTTATTAACAGGGTTTGTCTGGAACAGAGCAGCTGCCTCAGGGGGCTGATGTGACTGATAATATTAACATTGTGTGTGTGTGTGTGTGTGTCTGTGTGTGTGTGTCTGTGTGTGTGTGTGTGTGTAGGATTTCTTTTGAGTCACAAAGCATTAGCAAACATTTTCCCAAGCATGCTGGGCCTGAGGATACAGGGGCCTAAGAGAACCAGTCCCTACCATGGAGGAGCTCTGCATCAATCAGTGGTTCGAGGAGGAAGGGACTTACTGCAAGGAATCAGCCGCTTCCAAATCACTGGAAGGGCTGGAGAAGTGGCCACCAGGCTGGGCCTCCAGGAATGACCCTCAGGACACTGCCAAACTTACCTGCCTGGGGCCACTACCTCAAAAGCTGCTGAGAAAATGCCTGAGTCCCACAGCACACCATGGATCAGTGCTGCAATTCAGGAACCAGGAAGCTGTCCCCATGGCTGCCACCGATGCAACATTTTCTGTCACTGGAAGCAGTAGGATGGTCAATGGACCAGTGCCACAGACAACCTTGTATTTCCAGGACCTTGCCTGCCTGCGGGAAGGTGGCTCCTGCCTTCCAGATCTTGCTAGGGCGTAGGGGACTGACACCCAGAGCCCTCACCCCAAGAGGTCTGGTGGTCCTCTCCATGGCACAGAGGCCTCCATGGCAGAGGAAAGGCACTTGCAGGAGGGAGGGTGGAGTTGCAGCCAATTCAAAAACCGTGCCCAAGTCTCTCTCCAGCTAAAATGGGGTGTCAGAAGCTTTGGTGGCAACAGAAGGATGTCTTGTGTTCTGTGTATCCTTTAGACTCAGCTTTGCAGAGTTGGGGGTTTGGATCCAAAGGATCCTCCTTCCTAGGAATACAGGGAACCCCAAAGGGCCTCCTGACTTTTCTCCACCAGCTCTCTGCCTCACCCCATGACAGCCATCACCTGCATGGCCTGGAGAAAGGCTCCTGCATGGGGCCTGAGCCTGGAGGTAAGAATTGGTTTTCAGAATCAAATTCTCTCTTTCTAGGGGCCAGGTCAGGGTTCACCCAACTTGGATGCAGGGGGAAAGGATGAGACAAGTTAATTCATTTATTTAATTAATAGTTATTGAACACATACTACATTACAGTCACCATTCTAGGGGTGGGGAAGCAGTGGAGAATAGGCCAGATATCTCTCATGGAGCTTACGTTATAGTGGGATAGGAAAATAGCAAATAAGAAATAGAGACAGTGTTCAGTGCTGTCAAGTAAATGAGACAGAGCTGTGGTGTGGAGTGTGTGCAGGGGAGGGCAGTTTTCAATCCAGGGTGCAGGGAGGGCTTTTCTGAGGAAGTGACTTGGAGCTGAGGTCTGAATGACAGGTTGAAGCTAGTCATGGGAAGGGTCTGAGGAGGATGGTTCCAGCGTGTGCAAAGGCCCTTAGGTAGGCATGAGTTTTTTGTGTCTAAAGACCAGAAAGAAGCCAAGACACCCAGATAAAGGAGCGGGGTAGCAACAAATGAGCAAATGTTGGCAGGGGTCATATCATAAAAGGCCTTGAGGGCCAAGGTGGGAGGTTAGGCTTTATTCTAAGAGTGGTGGGAAGCCATTGGAGGCTTTTGAGCCTGAGAATGATATAATCTGACTTCTACTTTTAAAAGATCACTCAGGCTACTGGGTGAATGATGGATTGAGATGGAAAAGAATGGAGGCAATGGAGCCAGAAGGAGTCTTTCACAGTGAACAGGGGAGAGACGATGGGGATTTGTCCTAAGAAAAGGAGTCCAAATCCTTTGGATCAGTATCTACCCTGCCCCACCCCTAGCCCCAGCCCAAAGGATTCTGCAGTTTTCTGAGTCTTGGTGTGTTTGGTCTCATCATTGCTAAAAGGCCTGAGGTGTGTGGAGCCTTGGGGTGGGATGCACCCTTTGTTCTTGGGCAGCCTTGTGTGAGTTGCCAAGGCTCAGACACACCTGAGTTCACATACGGGCTGTATTCCCTACCCTGGGGGCAGCTCACTTCATTTCCACAGGCCTCAGCATCCCTATCTATAAAACGGGAACAGTGATGCCTCCTTGTGGGGAGGATGAAATGTGACATGCCAGCCCAACGGGACATGTGCAAAGTAGGCCTTCGATAAATGGTGGCATCGTGCCTGCTCTTCGTTCCTCATCCCCTCCCTCGGTCTCCTGCTACCCCGCACTTGGGTAAGGACAGGAAACCCAACAGCATGTCTGAGAAGCTCCCTAGTAATGGAAATGTCAGCAGCAGAAGAAAAGGAGCCAGTGCTGCTTTGACGGCAGTGATGGCGATGAATGATTTATGTCCAACTTAATGGTTACATAAGCAGCTGTTACATTTTAAAATCATCATGCAAACAATATGAAACATTTATTTAAGTGGTTCTACACTATGGGGAATTTGATTTAATCAGCCTTTATTTCTGTTCTCATTAGAATGAAGTCTGGCAACTCTAGTAGACAGCACTACCTCCGTTCTGTAGCTTCCAGCTACTGAAAGCAAATATTTTTACTGAGCCACAATTAAACATTTATACAGCACCCGGCTCCCCATCTGGCCTGTGGAGGGGAGGGGTGATGCAGTGAATTCATCCAAAAATTCCACACAGAATAAAGCCAGATGCACCCCCGCATCTAACAGAATTAATAAACCATCTAAAGAGTCCATTTGAGAATGAAAAAGTTCACCGATTCATAAAATTTCTCCAAGCTGCTGTGAGCTGCAGGTAGCCAAGCTGGGGATCCTTGAGGTTGGCTTTTAATCTTCGCTCTTCTGGGCCAAGTGGAGTTTTTTTATTTTGTTTTGAATTCTAAGACCATCACAACTTAGAAATCATGGGAGATGCTAAGAAGATCCTCTAAAGACAATATGACTTATTTGAAATTCCACCAGAATTTTCATGTATCATATCTCCAAATTCAGGATATGGGTTCCCTTGGGGAGACAAATGGAGAGAGGTACACAAGGCAGGTTTTATTGTGTTGGTGATGTTTTATTTCTTACACTAGGTGGTGGTGCATGGATATCTGGTATTAGTCTTTCTATCTCTTTGTGTGTCTTAAATAGCGTATAATAGGAATTGAAAAAACAAAAACAAAAACAAAAAACAAGAAAGAAAAAGAAAGTCACTGGGTGTTGGAGTCAAAAGACCAAAAATCCAGTCTTGGCTCTGCTACTATCTCTGTGAAATTTGGACTTGCCTCTTGCCTTTTCAGTTTCCCTGTCTATAAAAAGTCAGGACTAGAGCAGTGAGGGTTCCGTGAGGCTTTTGTCTGTTTGTTTGAGACAGCGTCATGCTCTGTCGCCCAGGCTGGAGTGGAGTGGAGCGGTGTGATCACAGCTCACTGCAGCCTCCACTTCCTGGGCTCAAGCGGCTCAAGCAGTCCTCCCACTTCAACCTCCTGAGCAGCTGGGACCACAGGCATGTGCCACCATGCCCAGCTAATTTTTGTATTTTTGGTAGAGGTAGGGTTTCGCCATGTTGCCCAGGGTAGACTCTAAGTCCTGGACTCAAGCAATCCGCCTGCCTCAGGATAACAGGTGTTCACCATTAAATAAGTCTGGGAAATGCTGCACACTCTCTGCCCTTTGGGAAAATCATAGAATGTTAAAGGTTCTGAGAAGTCTTGTGGCAAAGAGGTCTGTTTTGTTATGTATCTATTAACATCATGAGGTACTAACATTCTGTAAAATAACCTCTGCGACCTGTTATTCTGGATTATGTCAAACACCCCTTTAGATTCTAGGTTCTTTAGGGCAACAATTTTTGCCTATTAACAGAGCAATCTTTAACCATCCCTGAAACATAAACCAGACACTCCAGCCAATCACTTTCCTCTAGGTTAGCCAGCTGAGCACCTTTCCTTCCTGTTCCAAGTCCCGGCTTCTTGCCCCTGGGTTCATGCTGGCCCCCTCACTGCTGAGTAACTCTTCCTGAGCCAGTCACTGAAGTTCTTGGGTATCTAGCTTTCTTTTCTTCTTGTTTCCTCATTCTAGAAGCATAAATTGTCCAGACTGTCTCTTGCTCAGTATGAGATGATAAAGTTGAAGACCAGAGAGACTGTGTGACAGAGACATAGTCACACAGCTGTGGGTGGCAGAGCTGAGACCAGAATGAAGTTCCTTTCTCACTGCCCTCAAATGCGTTGTTTTACATCCAATTTACATTCTGCCCTGTGCACGTACATCCTTGATGCTGTTTTTTTCTGTTTATCTATGATGGTTTTTCATGTCTCTCCTGGGAAGACTGTATTCTTCTTAAAGGCACAAGTCACATCTGTGTTTATATAAATTCTAACACTATTCTGAGGACAGCATGGTGCTGAAAACATTCTCAATGCCAAATTATTGAATGTCCCAATGGATTCTTCTCCCTGCCAAGTCATTTCAGCTCCAAACACTCCTTCCTGGAGTGATGCAGACACATCATTTTATTCACACAAAGTTGTTTTTAAAACTCCCCTTCAAATGTGGGAGTGATTCGGAAGTACAGAATAACATTGACCCTAATCAAGTGTTCTTAATCAACTCTTCACGTTGGAAAAATACATCTTGGTTCAGTGAAATTCTGGAATAACCACACCCACTCAATTTGAGTGAGGAAGACACAACTTGGCAGACGCTATGGTCTCAATGTTTCTGTCCTCTCCCAAATTCATATATTGAAACCTAATCACTTAATCAACACTAAGGTGATGGTGTTGGGAGGTGGGGCCTTTGGGAAATTATTAGGTCGTGAGGCTCGAACCGTCACAAATAGGTCTAGTGCCCTTAGAAAAGAGGCTGCAGAGAGCTGCCTTGTCCTTACACCCCCGTGAAGACACAGCAAGAAGATGCCGTCAGTGAACCAGAAAGCAGGCTCCCACTAGCCACCAACTCTTAATCATGGATTTCCCAGCCTTCAGGAATGTGAGAAATAAATTTCTGTGGTGTATAAGAGCAGCTTATGATATTTTGTTATAGCAGCCATAATGGGCCAAGACAGAAGAAATGTTTTTACTATGAATGAAAAGAGAGACCACATGATTTCTGGGGAGAAGCCCTTCACACAACCACATGGCAAAATTGGGTGTGAAAGAAACTCCTGCTTTTTAAAGAGCTGCTTTAAACATGCCTTCTGGAAAAGAGTTACCATTTTCTGCTAAATCCTTTGGCAACCAGGAAACAAGAGTGCACCATGGCCAAGGTTTGCCGATGTTGTAAGTGACTTGAGTTTGCTCCATGGCTGTACATCTTCTCTGGGGACATCTTCAGCAACAACACCCCTCCAACCCCAAGTTCTTTCTGGGGAGCTGATCCTGAGGCCCACTGTGCTATTTTCCCAGATGCTGAACTTTCCTTCGAGGTGGTTTTTCAAGCAAGGAACGTCTGTCCACCAGATGGCAGTGTACCAAGAACCCAATCAAATGGCTCCTGCTCAGATCAGGTCTAAACCTCGCTGTCCAGCTGGCAGACCCCAGCCATACGTGGCTATTGAGTCCTTAGAGTGTGAGTAATCCGAATTGAGATATGCTGTAAGGTTAAAATACCCACTGACTTCGAAGACTGAATACAAAGAAATGGGTTTGAAGGGAGAAGAAGAAGACACAGTATTTCATGAATAACTATTTTCTATTGATTACATCTTGAATAACATTTTGAATATACAGTGAGCCTTGAACAATGTGGGAGTTAGGAGTGTCAACCACCATGCCATCTAAATTCTGTGTATAACCTTTGATTCCCCAGAAACTTAACTCCTAATAGGCTACTGTTGACTGGAAGACTTACTCGTTACATAAACAGTTGATTAACACATATTTTATATGTTATATACATTATATACTGTATTTTTTTTTTGAGACGGAGTTTCACTCTTGTTGCCCAGGCTGGAGTGCAATGGTGCGATCTTGGCTCACTGCAATCTCCTGTCTCCCAGGTCCAAGTGATTCTCCTGCCTCAGCTTCCTGAGTTGCTGGGAATATGCTGTATTCTTACAGTAAATGAAGCTAGAGAAAAGAAAATGTTATTAAGATAGATCATAAAGAAGAGAACATATATTTACTATTTATTAAGTGAAAGTGGATCATCAAAAAGATCATAATCCTCTTTGTTTTCATGTAGAGTGAGCTGAGGAGGAGGCGAAAGAGGAGGGGGCTGGTCCTGCTGTCTCAGGGGTGGCAGAGGAGGGGCTGGTCCTGCTGTCTCAGGGGTGGCAGAGGCTGAAGAAAAGCCATGTGTAAGTGGACCCACACAGTTCAAGCCTGTGTTGTTCAAGCGTCAACTGTATTGGGTTAAATAAAATATCATAATAAAACAGATTTTACTTGATTCCTTTTTCTTTTCAATGTGGCTATGAAAAAATGCAATGTTACGTATGCGGTCTCATTGTGTTTCTGTTGGCCAGAAAAGAGAGACAGTGGGCAGAGAAAGGCCACACTGGGAAGCTGGGTAGAGCCAGCACTCACGGTCCCATGCAAAGTGGAAAGAGCATGGCCTTTGGTAAATGACCACCTGGGCTTGAACTGCAGCTCCGTCGTTTATTTTGGACTTGTGACTTAATCACTTCAAGTGCTGGTTTCCCCAGCTGTCAGTGGGCATAAGCATGCTTCCTTCTCCCATGGATGCTGTGAGGGTCAGATGTAGGACAGCCATAAATCATGGCCTGCTCAGGCCTGCGTCTCAATGCAATTATTAACAGCACCTCCTTCAGAATTTTGTCAGTTAAAGCAATAAATTATACAGTTTCCCTGGTGAAATGAGATCACATATATTAAGCACTTGGAACACTGTAAGTGTGCCATGTTATGTCTAAGATGATCACACGACTCAGAGATGGAAGATGGTGACTTTTTCTTCTATAACTCCACATAATTTCTGACTCCAAGCTCCATTTCTGGTTGAAGCAGGAAACTCAACCTAGTCATTTTCAGGTAAATGTGGTTATTTTAGAATTATATTCAAATCCAGAGTTCTATCTTCTTCCTTCTTCCATGGGTAGAGTCTACACTAGGGGATTGCTGGCTTATGCAGGTCACAGCATCGGACAGGGAGGGAATACTTGGTGTTTACTTGACTTCCCTTGGCTTCCTTCCTCCACCTCTCTGATTACTTCCTCCTCTGCTGATGGCATC